>NW_006920417.1:96163-166989 GCF_000344685.1 Gloeophyllum trabeum ATCC 11539 | reverse complement strand
TCGACTCATCGGAATACCATCAGCTTTGATCGGGTCGTGGTTCACGAGGCTATAAATATGGACCCCCTTGTTCTGTCCTGCTTAAGACGCTGTCGTTGGCACCCCAGCCTGGAGCAGCAAAATGTCCGTCATTGATCTCTCGCCGTACCAGCAGGTACAGTTAGCCAGGTATTGTCAGGGTTGTCAGTGACTACGTTAATACTACGTTAATACCGTGGGAATGACCAACTGACTGTTGTGACGGTAATTTGGTCAGTAGTCACAGGATTTATGGTGGCTGAGGGCCTGGGCAGCTGGGTACAACTATTATTTCGTGCCTGTGGTATACTAACCAGGATTTAAGTGGACGTAGTGGGCTCTATAATGTATCTTAACGCCAATGCTAATCTTTTGCATGCAGAGCAGAGCCCATAACCCGCTTTCAACCAGTTTAGCAGGTTCATATTGGTGTAGTTGCGGCAAACGGGAAATGCCAACATCCTTGCCTGTGGCGTGCGAAACATCACACTAAATTTAATACGGCGGAACATTCCGCATTTTCCCTTGCTATTTTGAGCTCCGTTGCCCTGCTAGCGAAAGGACTGTGACTACAGTGACCACGTGGTCATACCTAGTAATTTCGGTAATAACTGAAGTCATTTCGGTCACAGTCACGTATAATGACTATGACGCGCCAACTCTGGGTATTGTCAAGGTCATTAAGGAGCACTCGTCTCCTAGACATTCTGTCCTGAAATTCATTCATGCCTAGTGGCTGCATTAACACTTGTGGTTTACGAGCATCGTGAGTGCGGTCCATGTTTGAGCCATTCACGCTGACTCAAACCTACGTGCCCTGTAGTGATTCTCGTGAGGGATGAGGTACACAAGTCCTACAATCCGTGATCAACTTTAACCGCGTTTGATATGTCGAAAGGTCTGCCTGTTCTGGGTAAATTCGACTTTCCTGAGAGCAGGTGCGACAGGCTCATATGGCTGTGGCAGAACAAGTGCAATTCCTTTGGAAAATTCCTGTTCTTAGTGGTGCGTCCGACCAGTGTACGGCGCGACTTGAGTGATTGACCTTATTCCACGCCGGCGGTAGAACAGATATTTCATCCTTGCGGACGTTATGTTAGCATTCAACTTGTCATCATATGAGTCCTTGGCCAGATTGACATTTCTTGTTAGAGTTATGGCGACTTGTAAGCCAGGCCTGAGCTGACGCCAACCAACTGAGATTGATACGAATAGCATATCTTCTGGATCATCCTTCTCTTCAGGTGCGGTTCAGAATCATGTATACATGAGAGAACTACGATTGGCTGACCTCCCGGCATTCCCGCAGTTGTGAGCGGATATAGTATCCATCCACATCTGCATATTGGACTAATGCACATTCATCTACACAGTTGTAGGTGCCGTCCCGGACTCAGAAAGACGCGCTGTAAGCTCACACACCGCCCAGGCTCCCGATTCTTCCTTTGGGGCGAGCTGTTGAAAGGATACAGTACCCTGACTACGCAAGGTCCGTAGATTGTGCTATCTCGCCGGTGACTCAGCCCATCTCATACCACTGCACCAGTTGTCATGGGTCTTCGAGTCTATGCCATGTACCAGAACAGTCGCCGCATACTCGCGTTGATTCTACTATTGATAATAGCCGAGTGCGCGACGTGGATTTCACCATTTGTGAGGAAAGAATCCCATGGTGAGTGGGCTCGGGACTGCGATGTTGAAATAACAATGCTTATGCGCGGTATATACAAATATCATCCAGGGTACGGGAAGATCACCAACAACAACCCTGGCCCTGGCCTATTCTATTGTGTCCACAACGTGACATCGTTCGCCACGGTATACTCATATTCAAGGATTACTTCGGAGACTGTTACAATCGCAGTCGAAACGATTCTACTAACCTTAGCAATGATCAAAACTTGGCAATACCATGTCAAGGAATCATACACTGGTGGCCGTTTACTCCCTTTGCTTGCCAGAGATTCCATGATGTACTTCGTCCCGTGAGGCATGCATGTACTACGCAGGAATCCGCGCTGACAAGCACTTGCAGGGTTATCGCGGTCTGCGTTCTCAATGAAGTCTTGAGCCGGGCTGGTGTGAGTCAGATCGGGCATTCTGGATGATGTGCATCAATAACGCTGGCATATCGCATGTGCAGGCAACCAACCAAGAGGTAGCGACAGGGTTCAGGAAAGCGGTTCCGATCGTCCTGGCGAATCGTCTCATGATCAACATCCGTTATGCGTATTACGACGAAGGGAACGAGGAGCGCATGGTCAGCGCTTCGATACTCTTTGCCCAACCTCGCTCCAGAAAAGCGGCAAGCGATAGCACCGCTTCGTTCCCAGAGGATACAGAGCTCCAGGCTTTCGAGTAATGTTTTCTCGCATGTTCGTACAGGTGGTGCAGATTCCACAATCGTATTATAATATCTATTCGCTCTTCTGAATGGTCATCTCCCATTCACATTCGAGCGCGGCAAGCCTCCGGTAGTGCACTGTTGACTTGTCATAAAATATTTGGATGATGAGCAAGCAGACCTGCATTGCAAGTTCCGAACCTCTACTCCCATCGAGAGATGAAGAGAACTGCGATACCGGCTGCAGGAGGGGGTGCCGATCCCTCCCTCTGACCGCAGATGCTGGCTCAAAGATGCTCCCTTCGACTGATCTTATACCTGTCTCCGGTCGGTCATGTGCATAAGTGGTTAGAACGGCGCAAGGTCTGCGGAGCCATCAGACGTAGAGAGATGAATGTCAACATTGTGCTCACTTTTCGGAAGTAAGCACCAAAACCTTTCGCGCGTGAAGTCATAATAAACGGGCAACGCAGGATCTGGGTGTACTAGCTTCTGTCAGCCTTTCCCCTACAATCGATACCCTGCTAGGAAGTGGTTATCCATGACGTCCTCTCACCATCACTGCCGTAGAGCGGTCGTAGCCTTTTCCCTTTCTTCCCAATCTCTCATCTGCTTCGAGACCCAACAGTCTCTCACTTGACTTTGCTCGTACATTTCCAACTGATTGCGGCCTCTTCTCAGCAAGTGCTCAATTGCACTTATGTTCCGAGGCGACACGGCACGGGCCTGGGCATGGAAGGTGTAGCGGACGAAGAGACGGAACTTAGGCTGGACAACTGGTGGCTTCGTGCGCACCATCCGGAGGGCCCTGTTAATGCACATAAATCTCTTCGCACACAGATAAATCGAGAGAATGCTGGTACGAACCGCCTGTACAACGCCAGGACATCCCGTTGTAGCCCGGACAACTTCCGAGCAGGCGACATGAGGGAGTATAAGCAGCATCATCCGACCCCGGTGAGCTTCTCAGCAGGAAGTCCCGGGCCCGAGATTGATCCTGCGCTTGAACTTTCTGAAATTCATTAATAACCCCCGGGGCAGGTAACTTCATGAACAGTATACACAGTATAATAGGTACAACCACAGTATTTACACGCATAACATAGCTACATGCTAGTGATACCATAGAGTGAATCATAGACATCTATACGTACTCCGCCACCACCCAACTTGAATGATCTTCGAACCTCGTCATCCAAAAAACATAGGTCTAGAAAATAAGTCCCTTGCGCTTATGAGTCTCTAAGCAGTGGCAAGAAGAGGGTATCGTTTGCAGGGTATCGAAACGAAGACACCAGCCGGACATAGCGTACTGGCATCTGGGGGTATATTGGGAGACAAGCTCATGAACCGCTACCGCCGGTGGCGTCCTACAACAGTTGCATGTAAGAGACACGAAATACATTCAACTCCTCGGGAAACCCGTACCTCTTGATACTGCAGATTTGTCGAGAACAGATTCGGGTCAAGAGCCTGCTGCTGAAATTCAGCATGGACGATGGGCTCAACTACTGCAAGCATCTCTGCAATATCTTCCAAAAAGAAGCGGGAATGCCCGGGGTGAGTCTGTTCCGTCGGCTCGACGAACCGTGGCAGCGGAGGATGGTCGTGCTCCGGAGTATGACTGGAGGCAGGCCGGTTGTACCATTGCGAGGGTGAAGGTGCTAAGTCAATAGGAGATACGGCAGGGCTCCATCCAGCACTCGAGGACGGGACAGGTGGGAAGCTGCTGAGGGATAGCTGCGCGGGGGAATCTGCGGGGGTGCTTGTCAGGCTAGATGACTCCCATCCACCGGGCGTGGAAGGGGGAGACGGTTCCGCCCTATACGGATAGTAAAGCGGGATACTGTCACTATAGAGCCCAAGAGACGACACGTTCGACGGAAGCGTAGAGGAACGAGGACGGGAAGGCGCCGATACAGCGGGAGATACGAAACTCGCAGGGGCGTCAACTTGGGGTTCTTCCGGAGTGCGAAAGTATCGCGAGGCCAAAGAGCTGTTATCGGGCAAGGATGTCGAAACCTGCTCATACCGTCCCAGCGGTGAATCGCGCCACGCGAAAGGGCTTCCACTATATGTAGACGGCGATCCTGAAGAAGATGCAGTGGGAGATTCTTGGGCATGGGGAGACACCGAGGGCATGGGCAGACGAGAGGGCCCCGCCGCTAGGCTAGGGTATGGTTCCTGTCGCTTGTTCTTCCTGTTCTTGGATTCTCCCGAGCGTCGTCGAACGGATCGAGTCTCGCCGTAGTCTATGAAGACCGTCGACAGACCGGCGACCGCCCTCGACGTTCCTTGTCCTGAAGACCGTAAGTCCTGGTGATGAGCACCCATGGACAATGGCATGTCCCTGGAATTGTCATGACTAGGAACAGCTTGGAAAGCCTGGGTGAAGGGCCTAAGCGTGAATACAAGGCAACAAATACAAGGTAACTTATTACACGTACTTCTGTCCCATCATCACGGTGTTTGTTCCTTTTAGAGCGGCTTGGCCTTATTGCCCTGGGTGCGGAAGGAGGATGTATTTCATAGAATTTATTGCACGCTCGTCCGTATGCTTCTTCCCATCTCCTTCGCACCTCTGGACGTAACGCCTTGAAGAACTCATACGGCAATCCAGTCATCGTTTGGAAAAACGAAAGTATGGTCATAGGCTTGGTAGCGGCACTCTGGTTCGTCCACTTGTCGATTGTTTTTTGCATCCTAAGTGAATTCATGATCTCGTCGGGAGTCGCCTCCATAGGCACCATGGGCAAGTTGGCATCCGTCATCGTTGCTCAAGGCGGAAAGATGGTCAAGGACAGGAAAGAAAGAGTGGCACTGCAATCTCGTGCTCACACGAGCATTCTATAGGGACGCGTCGGTGCTGCCAAACGTGGCTGCACAGCATGGCGGCGGGAATCCTGCCAGAAGGCCGACTCACCTCCGAATCCGCGTCCAAGTATATCGTGAAATAGCCGGGCGGTACCGCGGCGGACCTGTGTGCAGATCCTCCGCTATTCGTGGTCTGTCAAGAAGAGAGGACGCCCAGCCCCTAAGATCAAGCTGTAAGCACCGACAGGTCCGTGCACATACGGGCGGAGGGATATTCACATGGGCAGCACCAGCGCCCAGTGATATTACGGGATCAAAATGATTCCTTACAACATCTCTAACTCGAACTGGCATGAGCTCCTGATGTGTTACTGTTTCCGTCCGTCTGCCTGCTCCGACTGAACAGCCGAAAGAGCTTCCGACTGACCGCCGGAGAGTGCTACTCTGCGGGCACCTCAACATTGCAGAGCATCTTTGCTGCAATAGTGTAAATCACTTGGTGGTTTCCGCCCGAATAGCACTGCCCGGTCTCCGGGAGATAGAAGCGTTCTTCCAGCATATGTATCACGATACCAGAAGTCATAATGCGATTATGTCTCTCTGGCATCCTGATACATGAGAGGTAGGCAGAGGCTATACATGTACAAACGCCTCAATGGTGGCGAAGGATACCATCGGCCATATACTGCTACTTCCAGGAGCACAGGATATCGCCGACAGCGGTGCGAAGCAGGCAAATATCTCTGCCCCTCAGCAGTCTCATAGACATTGCCTTGACGAAATTGCTCCAGTATATGCACTCACCGTCGCTGAGGGGCTGTCCAGGCGGAGGGTGGGGCCCTGGGCTCATTCTCTATAGAATGAAGCTATGCGAAAGGTACAAGACACTGTTGCTTCGGTGCATCCTATTGGGGTAAAGCGGGAACGCACAGGCGGGGGCGCATAGCACATAGACACACCCGCTTCGACAAGACAACGAAGGCCAAGGGACTTTCAGTACGGTCCAGTACAGCCAGCATACCGCCAGTACAAGAGACAACAACAGTCGCAACGAAGAATAAACTCCGAGAAAGACACCGTTGGCAGGGACTTCGTTGGCAGTGCCTGACACGCAGCCAGCCTAGAGAGGTCACTTTCATCCTGACTCTCGGGAGTGATCCAAGTAACATGGACGCGGAAGATTCGCAACAGAGAGGCCGTACAACCGGAGAGTTTCCAATAATCCCATCCGCGACGCCGGCGGGGATGCCAGCAACGACCTAGAAGATGCTGCAGCCGGTGTTGACTGTCGAGAGCAACCAAGTTAACGATCGACAACTCGACAATCATCTGATCGGAAATTGCCGGGGCAGGCTCTGAGGTCACCGCATCGCCCGACGCGCCTCTTCTGACAACTTGAACTTCAACAAGAACATCAGACGTAACGCGTCAAGGGAAAATGCAAGGCGGCATACGATGCGCACGACGGCGTAGAGTGCCTTGCCTCAGAATACTCTATTTTCGAAATGATAGATGTCTGCGTTCGCTCAGCACTTCGGGCACGACCGCTTCTGATGTCGTGCAGGATCCGATCGCGTATTGCAGAAACCTGGTCCAAAAACACGACTATGAATCCTTCCTCATCTCCCCGTTCTACCCGGAACACTTGCGAGGAGGTTATTTGGCACTGCGGGCGTTCTACGTGCGTACGCGTCGAGTCCGGATAATGGCCATTCATGGAGATGACAGCCCGTAGGTCGAGCTTGCTATGCTTCAAGAGTCGGTGTCAAATTCAATGATAGGGAAGATGAGAACTCAGTTTTGGAGAGACGCCGTAAAGGGAATTGGTGATGTGCGTGACTTCCGAACTTCAGGACCTTGTATGCTGACCGCTGCTGCCTGGATAGGACAGATCGCCACATCATCCTATTGCGCTAGCCCTACATGATGCTTCGCGTCGAGCGCATTTGCCAACTTACCATCTGAAACGTATAATTGATGCAAGGGTTGGTGCTATCCTGAGCCATCAAGGCATGCTGTGAGCTGAGCTGAGATCGTCCGGCTTCTAGGAAAATGAACTTCAGGCGCCCACTCACTTGACGGTGGACAGTGCGACAGCTCACGCGGAGTCTACAAGCTCGACCCTGCTTTACCTCCTCTTGTCACTACTGTCGCTGAATGAGTCGTCAACATTTTCTCATGCGGCATCCCATCTTGGTGTTGCGCAGAGCTTCTCGACTTTGCTTAGGGCTCTCCCGTTCCACGCATCCAAGGGTCGGATGATTATTCCGGCGGAAATAACAGCAAGGCATAAGGTGAATCAGGAGGAGGTCTTCCGCAAGGGACCCGAAGCATCTGGCTTGACCGACGCAGTATTTGAATTTGCAACAGTTGCAAACGACCACCTCATCACGGCCAGAGAGATGTTCAAGGACGCGGGGCTGCCCAAGCAGGCGATGCCAGTGTTCTTAGCCGCCGTGAGTACAGCGTTACTATCACGTTCTGTGTCAGTCCCTCACAGCAGTCGTCGTTGCAGATACCGGTACAATCTTATCTCTCGCGCCTGGAAGCGGCGAATTTCAATGCATTCGATGCGTCGCTGCAGCGGAGAGATTGGAAGATGCCCTGGCACATATGGCGCGGCTACTATAAAAGCAGCTTCTAAAGCTCCACATAGACCTCATGTATTAGACTACGCGCGTATAATTTAATTGACTTTTACTCCGTATAGCACCGGCCTCCTCTAACCGGCGTATGTGGGATATATCAGGTAACATCCCGACCATGGCCAGGGGCAAAGACGTGGTGGCGCTGCGCCGTGACCCCGCTGTGACCGGACTCGACAGCTGTGGCTTGGCGGAACGCTCATGCCGGGGACGCCTATTTTGAAGTCCGAACCTCCCGCCAATCTTGTTTCCGACGCTCACTCGCACCACCGCCTTCTGTGCCGTCGTTTCTCCCGTTCTTGACGCATAGTCTGCCCGCCCGCCCTCTCGTCCGTCGTCAGCTGCCACGGTGTACCCTGTGGGTCGTTCGGTCTGGATAGATGGACCGCCTCTGTGGTGAGTGCCCTGCGTAGCGGTAACGTCTAAGTGCGAGAATTAATCTGTTACGCAATCGAAGACGAGATCCTCCAGCTTATTCTGGTCGAATTGGACGACCCAACGACCTTTACGCTCGTTTCGAAGCGGTTCTACCAGTTCTCGCAGGACCCATACGTCCGAGCCACCTACTTCCTCACCCGCCATGGCACCATGCAGGCCTTCTTCTGGGCCTTTGGGAGGGGGAAGCTGATGAGCAAGGAGGTCATCGACGTACGTGCTGCAGTCGTTGGCGCTGGCGCCGGTGGCGGCGCCGACCCCTCATTGTCTGACATGCCCCGCAGATCCTGCTCAGCTGCGGCGCATATCTGTCTCGCTACCTAGTCCAGGTAGCAATACACCATTACTTCCGCACACAGGCCCACTTTGTTAAGACGACCTGGGTCCGATCGATGCCGTTTCAAGTCTTCAGTTATTTCATGACAGTGGCGGCTGATATATATGGGGACATACCTGTCGGGAAGGGGGAGGATGACTGATCCATATTCCAGTCATTTCTAACCGAGAGCCGATTTCCTACGAATCTCAAAAGCATCCGCTGGGAAGAGATACGGGATATCATTGAGAAGTACAAGGCACGTCTTCTAGGGCGTCTGCTCGGAATCCATTCTCACCCGATCGCTCTAGTTCATGCCCTTCTGTAATAAGGTATCAACCGCCTGGTGCTTATAATCCATTCCACTGCGACTAACTTAATGGGTCAGGATCCAATTATGGTCTCATTCCCCCTAGCTCTGGCTATCGAACCCCGTTTGCTCCCTTATGCCGAGGCCAACGGCTTCCACATGGATAGCAAAGTACGTGCTAGGATCTCTTCCGGGTAATGACTCCTCTGACGCTACGCCAAGTACCGAGACTTCGTTTTCCGTAAGATGTTTGAGCGACCCAATCTCAACAGTGAGAATCGCACCGACGAGATCGTTCGAAATGTCCGGGAACTCTGCCGGCTTGATTCCAAGTACACTTCCCTTGTTGTGTATATCTCCAGGTTCTGAATCTCGTAAGTACAGGATGTTCCTAAGCCGAACGGTTGCAGCGGAGGTGTGCATGGAGGCGAGAGCAAACGAAGGCGCGTATACCGCGCTGAAGCAGCTGGACAAGTCCGGTGATCTGCTTTTCGAGCTCAGGTATGCATATATGCTCTAAGCCATATCATCTTGTCTCAAGCAGTGACAAATAGTGATGTTGTCCGTGAATTGACCAAGGCATGCGGGAGTCATTAAACCCGAAGTAGTGCCACTGACGTTGCATTCATTTTGCTAGATGTTTGTCAACACGCGATGCATCACTTCCGTCTATACCATTAACGTCCTACGCCAACTGTGGGCCGACTATCCCTCTGATGACCCTACGGTCCGCCTAGTTATGCTTCTTACTGTTTTTCTCTCGGACAATTGCCTCGCACATACCACGCCTGCTACATTAAAGACCAAGCTCGACGCTTTAGGACTGACACCATTATCAAGGAAGGATATTTATGATGTACTTATAAACCCATTTGTGGAGCGGTATACGCCAATCATGGAGTATGCAAAGGTAGAAGTAGGGCTGGACTCGAGGGGAATTAAGTCCCTGCTGGAGGATGTGACGCTGAAGTGCTTGGAGATTAATTGCAAGGTTCGGGCTTGTTTGTTTCGTTGTTCTCTGTATCTGCTCAACTCTTGGATGGGTCAGGGGAAGATGCTCAAGAAGCTGGTCAACGACCATGAATGGCTCAAGGATACGATTGCTACAGTTGTGCCGGAACGATACCAGATCCGCCTGGAAGACCTCCCTCCTGCAGGAGATGAGAAAGCCTGCGCGGCGTACGAAGCGACCTTATGTCGTGATTTCGTTGTGACGCGCTATCCTCTGGGCAGGTGGTCCAGCGGGGCTTCCCGGCATAGGGCTGCTGCATCACAGGCCGAAGTACCAAGTGGTGTCGTGCAAGCTACGATAGCCCCGCTTGACGCGGACATGGACGACGAAGAAAGTCAAGACGGGGATGGTACTAGAGACCACAGCCGAGCTGACGAGGCGTCAGATGCACCTGATCTGGACCTTGTGAGCTTGCACGTCGCCGGGAACAGCTTAAGGTGCTGATACTGCCTGGTGCAGGGTCGTATCGGTCAAGATACATTGACGACAATGATACAATACGACGAACTTGCGCCGACAAGGACAGGTCGTCGACGTTATCACCACTACGGCTCTTCCGATAGCACCGGAAAGCTGAGTTATCCTGCAGGTACGTGGTGCACCGTGCCTTGTTGGGTTGAAGCTAATGCTTGAGCTGCATGTTCAGACGCCATGCAAGTCGGCAGGTGGATACGCACGTTCTTTGGGAATCGCAGTCCGGTCACCGCGATTTTCGTTCTGCACGCTGTGATCAATGACAATGTAGTAGTAAGTCAGTATCCGTTTGGGAGCTATCCCTTTGACCCTCGCCTAGGTTCTGCAGCCGGATTATGGGTATGGCGATCCCGATCCCTTCAGCTCGCAGTATCGTGTACCTATCACCCTGAAGCATTTCAAGATATTGCAACGGCTTGGCAGGGCTCCAGTGCGTTGTACTATTCCCTTATGGAAGTGCTGCTGTGACCCATGCAACTTCAATCTTAGAATTGGTCTTTGTATCATGAGATCCAGCAAGGAGCGGAGTTCTACTTCACTGAAGAGGATCACATCGCTCAAGACAAGATGAAGTCTTCCGGAAAGAAAGTGAAAGTCAAGTCCGAGTCACCGAGCAGCTTCATCGCATCTACATCCTCGTCTCCCAGCAAGGCACACAGTCCTCGGGGAAGGAAGAGACCACGCCGGAGTGCTGCTGCTTCAGTGAAGTCATACGTGGTTCCTGACTCTGACGATGAGGCCATCGCCGAACAAGATGCCACCATTTCTAGAGCCCTCAAAGTGCAAGCCAAGAAGAAGAAGGTGGAGTCGAATTTACAGCAGTGGATCAAGCATCTGTCTATCATTCTTGGGGAAGAGAAGAAGAAGGTGTGTCTTCTAAGTCTGCCGGCTCTTCCCATGTTAATCGAGATTCAGTACAAGGAACAGAAGAAGAGACTTGAAAGAGCTGCTGCTCCTGGAACGAAGGTTCGCTTGCCGAAGGTTTGTGGCACTGGTCTTTATGTCGCATGATTGTCTGAGGCCTTTGGCGCATCAGAATGAATTCCACAAGTCACTGACGAACAATCTACGCGATCTGCGGAAGGTGGATCTCGAGAAGCGTCGTCATCTATATGGACCCGACGTTCCGGATGAGGACTACAGTGAAGGAGATGACGACGAATATCAAGAGAAAGGCCCACGAGGCAAGAAACGCAGGGTTAGCTACAGAGAGGATGAGGAATGAACGAGTCTTTCGCATGTCATTATTATTATTATCATCTGCATATCATTGTTACACATAGGTCATCATCATAGCACAGGTTACACGCACATAGTCAACTCACGCTGCAATGCACTCGTTTTAGATACATTCATCGGTGTCTCCCCATAGGACTTGATATATGATATGATAGCTGGCTTGCTATCGAAGGCATTCGCTCTCGACCTCATCATATGCAGCCGGAGTTTATGCACGCTATAGGTACATTATTTATCACCGATGCATATGTGCGGCCCTGACCATCACAGAATTCCGCCATCTTCGTAATCTCTTCAAAGTTGATATCTGTAGTCTATGGCTCTATCTCCCAATCGCACCCTCTCTTCGTCATCGGGCAAACTCTCCTTCGACTGCTGCATCAGGCAATCCCGCCGACGATTCTCTCTCGCCATCCACACCCAAAGGTATGTTGTGACAGCAATAGCGAACACCAGATAGCCGATGGTGATTATATTCGGTTTGCGATAGAGATGGGCGGAGAAGCTAGGTCGGTAGATGAGCACACCTGCAATGGCGCCGATGTCGCCGATCGTGATCTGCATAGCGACCGCCACGGCACGTTTCGTCTGTCCGGATACATTTTCACTGGGCCAGCTGGCATGGCAATCAATCCGTTAGTCACAGAAAAACCCAAGGGTGGGAAATCCTGGAGAGGGAGCACTGACCTCAGTAGCAGTGCATTTCCCGTGTAAACTCCGGCGGTTGCAAGGTGAACACCAGCATATTGTGCACCAGCTGATTTACGTGAAACCGGTCAGAAAAATCTCCTTAATAATATCCATTGACTCACGTGTCTTCGTAGCAAGGAGGACGACATATCCTAGGTGAGAACCAGTCAATGTTCGCCCACTACAAGTCCTCACCTGGACGCACCTATAATCCCGACGATACCTCCCCCGATTATGAAAGGCGCTCGCATCTTATAGCGCGATGACGCCCAAGCAGCACCCCAAATCGAGAATGCCGCTAAGGCATTGGGTGGTACCGACATTCTACAGCCGCTGCGTATCATCGAGAAGTTCCTGAGCATAGTAAAGGTTCCTTACAGCTGAGCCTTCCATGCGGCGAAACCTAATCCAGCGATGATAGTCGGCTGCCGGGGACAGTCAGAGACCAGGTCTATCGCAGTACGGTTCACATACCAGAAATAAACTTAGGGTGTACAATGCAAATGAGAAACCATGGAACAGGAAAGCATATGCCCAGACGAGATGATCCGTAAAGGCTTGTCGGACAAAAGTCCAGTCAAAGCCCTCTTGATTTGCAGCATCCGAGTCGGCGCGTAATCTAGCTAGAAGCCGCTCGCGCTCGATATCCGTCAACTACAGCAGAGTCCGACGTGATCCAGCGGAAGACGGCAAACAACATATCACATACGAATTTGGCCTTGGTGGACCAAGTAGGCACGATGAAGTAGGCTGCTAAGGAAACAACGACTGTAATAATGCCTTCGATGATAAATATCCTGAAGAGTATTATCGTCATGACATTAGTATTGACTGAGAGAACGATCCTGCATACCAATTCCAGCCTCGGCGGCCGCTCACGCCGTCCATTAGGCCGATAAGATACGCCAATACCCCTGCAGAATGCGGATTAGAGTGTGTCAGTCATGTACAACAGTTACATACCTCCGAACGCCCCGGCAAGAGCAGCACCACCAAAAAACACGGCGACGCGCCAGTGGCGTTCTCGCCTTACGTGTAACAACATCAATGTCGCGACGCAGACTAGGATGACGGGCTCCTACCGTCGATAATACACGGAGAACACATAAATAACACCAGGGAACAGACCAGCCTCTGTAGCACCCAGCACTGCAACATGTGTAACGTTTGTCAGCGTATATAACAAGTGGCCTCGAACATCACATACGGAAACGGATGCCAAACAGTCCTGCTTGGTTGGTTATGAGGCCCTGAGCTACGGAAACCACTCCCCACGCTAACGTTAAGGTGGGCAGCCAGTATTGAGGATCGAACCGCTTGAGACTGATGAAGGGTCATAAACTACTCGCACTCTGAAAAATCTTACTCACATTATCTATCCGGGCGCTCCGTTAGTCGCATGCCAGGGCATCGCTGCATCACTCACATTGGCGGGGATCTCGAATATAACATACGCAACGAAGTAAACAGCAAGGGCGTTGTTATACCCAGAAGGAGACAGGTGCAAATCCTGTAACGGGCCATACTAAGGACATGTTCTCTACTGTGGAGGAGGTAACTCACAGCGGCCAAACCATCGAGTCTGGGAGTGCATTAGCATGCATTATAACTCGAATGAATATGTCTTACTTAGCGTTTCCGATGTTCGAACTGGGCGCAAGGAGAGTGAGCCAGAGGGTCCGGGAAGCTGCAGACATGCTCACCGATCCAAGAAGCTTAGAAGGTATAGCCCGGTCAATATCGGCAGAAGACTAGTTCCAATTCAAAGTTGTCGACACTCCATACAAAAGCAACAGCTCGACACACTCACCGTAAGTCGACCTTCCCAAGAAGCCTGCGATCTGCATTGCTATGGACGCTCTCGGAGGTCGTCTGGGACTCTGTCTCTTTCTCGATGGACGACATGGGCCCAAGGGAAGGAAACCAGGACGCTCGCTAAGCTCTGGCGGAACTTGTTATGGCATACCGGCGTTCCTTTATCAGGAGGCATTTGGCGCAACAAGCTGAAGCGATGGCGCCATCGGCGCTATCGCTGCAGCTCTATTTAGGAAGAAGTTAAAATCACTGAGAAGAAGCCAGGAAACGATGAGTGTGCCAACGGGTGCCTTGGCTGTCATAACGTTAGAGCGCGTTCGCACGTCGCCAACATTCGTGCTTGCTTTGCGAGGTTTCGCGATGCCAGTACGACGCGTGACGTCACGCGTCCAAATCAGTTGTCATAATGAGCACGTTCCACGGTCGTCTTCACGGCGGCAGATGTAGACGTTGGGCGAATCGACGAAATTCACAGCACTAATGTGGCATTCGCGACAGCGGGTGAGACATATCAAGTATCAGAACAACACAATAAAGCTCCCTATTGACAGTCGAGACTGCTTCGACATCTGAGCAATGGTCTACTGCTGGCACATGCAAAATACTCACTTTCCTGCAGTCATGTCTGGTATCGATGGTCCAAGGCTCTGTCTCCCGCCCGGATCTGCCCATTAGCATCTTCCGGGTGCCTTCCTTGCAAGTGCCTCGGAAGACGATCCCGGCGACGGTTCTCCCGTGACATCCAAACCCACAGGTAAGTGGCCACAGCCATGGAGAAGGCCAGATAGCCAATAGTTATGATTTGTGCCTTCCGATACAGATGCGCAGCAAAACTGGGTCGATAGATGAGTACGCCAGCAATGGCACCGATGTCGCCAATCATGATCTGTATCGCAACCGCGACTGAACGTTTCGTCTGGCCAGATACATTCCCGCTAGGCCAACTATCCAAACAATGATACCCGTAACCATCAATACCGAGGTAGCTTACCGGCGTCTCAAATGCGACAAGACACTTGCCTAAATAGCAATGCATTGCCTGTATAGATCCCGGCAGTCGCAAGGTGGACTCCGAGATATTGAGCTCCCGCTGGAGCTTTGTTAGTCAGGACTCGAGGAACGGCGTTCCGCTGGCTAACCTGTGTGCGTCACAATTGTAATAATATATCCTATGATAAATTTAGGACGGATGCAATTGCAAACTGTGACCGAAAAGTGATGAAATGCAACATGCCTAGTATTGCGGTTACGCCACCCGCAAGAATAAAGGGAGCACGCATTTCATAACGGGAGGATGCCCAAGCAGACACCCAGATGGATAATGCGCCCAGGGCGTTCGGAGGCACCGACATCCTTTTGACGTTCGCATGTCAGCATAACGTTCGGGGACGAATATGCTTCCCTTACAGCTGAGCTTTCCATGCAGCAAAGCCCAATCCGGCGATGATGGTGGGCTGCGCGCACGGGTCAGTAACTGAAGATTGGTAAGGTGCAGAACGGACCATGAACAGGCTCAGAGTATACATGGCAAAAGAGAACCCGTGGAATAGGAAAGCATATCCCCACACCAGATGATCCGTGAAAGCCTGCCTGACGTAGAGCCATCTGAAGCGTTCTCGGTCTGCGGCATCTGAATCTTCTTGCAATCGCAGAAGCAGACGTTCGCGTTCTGTGCTGGTCAACTACAGGGCAGCACGTCAACAGCGAGAGAAATCGGAGCATTATAGCATGTATTACATACGAATTTAGCTGAATGGGGCCAAGTAGGCACTATGAAAAAGGCCAGCAGGGAGAAGACGATGGTGATTAGGCCTTCAATAACGAATATCCTTCGATTTGCATTAGAGGTTTATATTTCGGCCGAGTAGGGCTATGAAATCTGGCGCACCAGTTCCATCCCCAGCGATCGCTCACGCCGTCTATGAGACCGATAACGTATGCCAGCGCACCTGGTGGAGGATGTTCTCTTGGCCGAGTCTATGTATGTGAGGTGCAGACGAACCTCCAAATGCCCCAGCTAGAGCGGCTCCGCCGAAGAAGACGGCGACACGCCAATGACGTTCCCGTCTTCAAATCGTTATTAGTACCGCTCCGTTGCTGTGATTTGTATGACTCACCTGCGATAATAAACTGAAAAGAGATAAATAACGCCAGGGAAGAAGCCGGCTTCGGTAGCGCCAAGTACTGTGGGAGATGCGACCAATCAGCTTCTACAAAGAGCTATGTGTGGGTACCTCATACAGCAGCGAATACCAAACAGTCCTGCTTGATTGGTTATGAGACCTTGTCCGATGGTCGCCAGTCCCCAAGACAGCGTCAATGTGGGCAGCCAGTATTGTGGATCAAACCGTTTGAGGCTACCAATATATCAGTACTACATTGCAGTTGCCCAGAATGAGGACCAACATGATCTGTTCGCTTGTCAGGTTGATCTGCAAGTCGGATGTGGTGAATCACATACATTAGAGGGAACCTCTGAAAGCACATATGCAACAAAGTACACCGCTAGTGCGTTGTTGTAACCTGAAGAGGATAGGTGCAAATCCTGTTGTGATTGGGTTAAGCCAAAGAAAGGCGGGTGGTAACGATGTCGGTACAGTTATGAGGTTGTCCAGTCTGTGAGGATTATGAATGTACGTCAGGAGATCTCAAGTTGCGGAGAAACTCTCTTACTTCGCATTCCCGATGTTCGTGCTGATAGCAGAATTAACAGTACAATGGAAGCGTCGGCATCAGTTCAACTCACCGGTCCATGAAGCTCAGCACAAACAAACCCGTCAAGATGGGAAGTAGGCTGGTTCTACATTGTCAGTAATATAGGGTACCAGAACAAGTCAGGACCACGCACTGTAGGTCGACTTTCCTCAGGAGTTGGCGATCTGCCTCCTGGTCGGCGCTCTCGATAACCACCTGGGACTCCGTCTCTTTCTCGATAGACGACATGGATGTCAAGTCTAGGGTGCAGATTGAACGATACCTGTTGGCCTTTGAAGAGACCCGTTCTGTTATTAGAAGCCATATCACGAGCTGGAGTATGGCGTAATGGATCACATCGTGACCGCCCTGCGCTATTCAAGGAGGGCTTATCACCGATCAGTAAGTCGTATGGTGTGACTTGAACAGCTGGCTGTAGAGCTAGAGGTACATTGTGCGTCTTGCTGTGATCACTTCTCTCGATGCAGCGACCCGACAGGTGCCGAGGGCAAGGCCACCAGGCTTGAAGAAGAAACAACGCAACAATCCATATCAGACAGGTAAATAGACACACCGCACAATTAGAAGATAGGTATAAAGTCCTGGATCCTGTCTCTCGCATCCTGCGCAATACACTCCGCAATCCACGTTATACTCCGGATCTCCTGCTCCTTCAGCTTGAAATAGCTGTAGAACACAGCATACTGGAACTGCTGCAGGAACGACTGCTTGTTAAGATGGACTTCTTGCCGGAAGAAGCGGTCTTCCAAGTCAGCGGCCACTGAGGATTCCTCATTGAACAGGTCATCCTGTGCGCCGTTGCCATTCGCCCTGGGTGCGCTTTGAGGACCAGAGTCGAAGAACGTCTTGTACTCCGGGATGTAGTCGCAAGCCTGTCGGACCTGTTCGATGTCATCTGCCCGCGCGAGGGCGTTGTTGCCTTCGGGGTATAGTCTTCCGATCGTAGGGAACAGCTTTGCACGCTGCTCTTTCGACAACTCTGTCCCAAACGAGTTGATCGTGATATTGATTGTCCGCCGGTCAGCCTCGAAAGAGAGGATGCGATGCATAACTTCGTACGTGGGTTCACCCAGGGTCTTGCAGAACCTGTCGAAGTCCTCAAGGTATGCCTTATACAGGGTATTCCGGATAATTTCGATATTGAGGTCGTCGAGGTCGGAGGCGGAAAGGCAATCAATGAAGTAGGGAGCTGAGGAAAGCCAAATTTAATAGAGCAATAACTATTTTGGGAGAGAGACGGACCTAGAGGCGTCTCGACGAGTACTGTCCGGTATAAGTCCTCCACGTTCGTCGCTACACATAATGCGGGCATCGTGTCAAACACGCCAAGCGGATGACAGCGGAGCAAAAGCTCGTGTGTATCCCTCTCATGTAGCGTCCCAGTTATCAGGAGCACGACGTTGTCAATCATGTAGCCATAGCTGCGGAGTTTTGAACGGGTCATCCAAGGGCGGTCAGACTGGCGGGGACGTACGTGATATACTCCAGGAAAGTACTCAATGGCTCCACAGAGTTCGTCCGGATGAAGTTGAACTGGTCTACAAGGATCTGCGTCGCCTTGTCCGCTATTGTCGAGGTGGAGAGGGGGGAGGGCTCGTTTGCGAGGAAGTTGCCGTAGTCGGTCGCTGAGAGCTGCATCCGGAAGTCTGCCCCCGATGGTTTTCAGGATATAGTCCGCTGTATACGCCAATAGCAGCAACTCACCGTCCAGCGTCTCGCATTGTGTCAAATTCGAATAATGACTCTGGGTAAGGATACCGGCCTTGTATCCCCTGAGGATCCCCTCCAAGAAACCGTTGGAGACCTGTACGAGAGGATGAATACAAAACAACAGACAAGCACCTCACTGCACCCTTACATTAAAGAACAAGGCCTCCATTATGGCTGAACAAGTGCAAAGCAGTCAATGACGCCGTGAAGGCAGTCGGTTGAGGCACCTATAGTCGGCGTAGTGACCACGTAACGTCCGTAACGAAATGCCGCCGGCAGCCTAATGAGGATCCTGTGGCGGCTTGCCACAAAATGATGATTTGAGTGCATCTGGTTTTCTTCATGGATATGCAAGCGAAATCCATTGATCCCGACCAATAACAGTACTTCCCGGACAATACAGCAGTATCTGATCAACGTAGGTATAAAAGCTATGGGGGTATGCCGGTGATAAACGGTGCGTCAATTTCGTGAACAATGAGGTATTCCGTCCTGGAGATTGAGGTATATATGAGACTAAAGGATAAATCGAATTTCACAATGCGGTATTCCATGACGAGACTGCAAGGAGGAGTAATCAATCATCGGGGGGATTCATTACAAGCCAGAGAACAGCGTACCAGGCTTCATGGTCTAGACAGGGATACCCTAGTTATGCTTCCATCGCGAGCTTGCCGGGACGAGTTCAGAAAGAACTGCGCCCCTTGTCCGAGCTTTCAGGTCTGCGAGCTTGATGTGTAAAACAGGGTCGCCTGCATCTGAGCTTCGTTTAATTATCGTGAACAGGACCTCATCAGCCCAGAGGACGCCCTCATAGCGGGCATATGGGCGGCTAGAGGGCTCGATAGTGAGCGGAGATAGGCGATTGAACAGGGATAAGGAGGCCTTCGAGGACTCGGCACTGCTGGGGTCATGCCACCAGTAGGAGAAGTCTGAGAGGAGGAGGACATCGTCATCGATACACATCTTCCCCCCTTGGAAAACGGACTCTGCTAGGATCGTAGGGGGATGTTTGACGGACGTAGCCATACCGCCTTCTTGTGAGCCCGTATAATCAATTCTGAAACTTGTCTTCTCGCTCTTGGGTATTTTTATATCACGAGAGGCGGACAGCCTAGCGGGACTATCAACAGGAACCTCAGACCTAGAAGAGCTCCATGAATGCTTACCGTATTGGAACATCTCTGGCTGAGACAAGGACGGGCAACTGGTTGCCATGATGCTCAGAGTAGAGGGCACCGTCGACATACTCGATGCCTGGTGGTAGATGCTCGCTTATAACCTCGGGGAGAGTGACCACTTGACGCGCCAGACCTGCCCACTCCAAGCTCAAAGACGGTGGGAGGCTCGGCGCGGTAAGGAGCCTCCGCAGACGCGTCAATCCGTAGAAATCCGCGTCCACGAGCAAGTTACGCGTCACGTACGCGACATCCATCTTATCGCAGGCAGACAATGGCAATATCTCGTACCCGCTCAGGTACTCCAGAATAATCGCGAATAGTTGCGGATTGCGATCTAGAGTCACCGACTTGGACGATGACTCTTGGAAGCTTCCAAGGAAACAGGAGGTGAAGAAATTCGGGCTGTCGAACTCGATCTGCCGCTTGCTGAGGCGAAATTCCTGGTCGCGGACAATCACGGTGTACGTGGACGGCGTACACCCATTTGTCCCTGCCATTCCCGTGAAATGACGATATTGTTGGGAGATGCGACGCGCGAGCTGAGTATCCAGCGTGAAAGAGGCCTTGCCAGTGCAGCAGACGCGTCGAAACGCTGCAGCATTGCGGATCAAAGCAGGCGTCCCGCCATCAAAACGATCGGCGCCTGAAGCGACCCCATAAAGGCAAACGCCTCGCCCAACAGCCTCCGGACTCTTTCCCATTCCAATCCATGCCATGTCGGACACTGCAGCCTGTCGCATCCTGACCGTTTCATCCACCACCGAGCAGGCGCGCAAGTTTATCGGACGTACGTCTCCCAGCAGGCTTACCACAGGGCTCTGATCGTAAACCGCACAGGCCTCAAGGCGCTCTCCGACGATCCGAGCGAGGTGCCCGAAGAAGGCCCAGTGCCTTGGACGATAACGAACAGGTATTACACGGCGGACGTTCATTTTGAGCCGATTGCCTTCGAGCAGTGGAGCTCCTATCATGCTGAAGGAGTACCGGCGGTCATTTACGTCTGGGCACACGGCGAGGTACGTCCAATACTCAACCTGAATGCAATCGATTCTTCACGGATACCTTCTACAGCCTTACAAGGAACGAGTTCCACTAGTTGCGAAGAGACTGGAGGACCATGACCCCGAAGTGTCCCTTGCTGTCCGTATGGGTGGCGAGTCCCAGACTGGGACTGACACGGACGAAGGAGTGGACGAATTTATCGCGGGTCATGGCTTTGAATTCATCAACGGAGACTCGAGCGCCTCGCATTCGGATGACGCCCTCACTGATCATCGTGAATCAGGTTCGTCTCATATCCTGTAGTCTACGATACCCAACATTCAAACACCCCTCTCCCAGGCATCCCAGGGCTTCCACGCGTCGTAGATGCACTGAGCACCATAATGTGGCCATCCATGGTCCAAACACAAGCGACTCGAGACCGCAAGAGCCGTGCTCACGACCTGCTCGGATTAGCAAGCAGAGATGAGGAGGCCGACGGCCTCCGGTCGCTTCTGAATGCGGACGATACGCAAGAGGATCAGGACACGCGAATGAAGAAAGAGATGGAAGATCTCGCTAAATGGCTGGAAGAAGACAATCCTTGGAGTACCGATGTATCTACCAGTGCTGGGCGAACGCCCACGGGCGATTCTGCATGGCCATCTGAAGAGGCCAACGATGACAACAAGGCCGAGTTCCTCACAACATTCGATAGCATTGATACAGGATCTCTCAGTGGGATGCACACACCCAAGACACACTCTTCCTGGCCGTCTCATGCTGCAGAAGTGGAGAAGGATCTGGTGCTTGCGGCGGACGGCGGCGAGTTTCTTTCTGGCTTCGACGACGACTTCAGCGCCTTCGTGTCTGTCTCTGCACCAACGGAGTTCGATGCGGGGGAGTCTTCCGACGCGTCTACGAGCTTCGAGGCAAAGCGCCTCGTCCCCATGCACACCGGGGCATCATACCGTTCGTTAGCTTCAGACTTGGGAGAGGGAGGCCCCGACAAGCCGGACTGGGGTAACGACGAGGGTGATGAGGATTTGCCGTCGCGAGCTGAGATAGAAGCTACTTCCAGACGGATCTTCGGTTCCCTCCCATCCTCGATGGACCTCGCGTCAAGCGAGGGCAATCCTGAGTCAATGCCTGGATCGTCGGATAGTGGACAGGACTACGATATGTCGGCATTCGATTTATCGAGGGTCGTTGGTGCATTGCAGGTGATGAAGGAGGAGATCGCTGGGATGGATGATGAGGACGAGAGAAGACGAGCGGCGGCGAGGGTTGCACTTGGTTTGGTATATGGATTAGAAGCCCAGAAAGCCAACGATCCGAAGCAGGAGCAGGAGCAGGAGCA
This sequence comes from Gloeophyllum trabeum ATCC 11539, assembly GCF_000344685.1. Taxonomy (NCBI): domain Eukaryota; kingdom Fungi; phylum Basidiomycota; class Agaricomycetes; order Gloeophyllales; family Gloeophyllaceae; genus Gloeophyllum; species Gloeophyllum trabeum. The sequence goes on along the minus strand of NW_006920417.1, from coordinate 144,930 downwards.
GGAGCAGGAGCAGGAGCAGGAGCAGGAGGGAGACAGACGTGCTGAACCGGAAGAGACACACTAGGCCACCTTACTCTATCATGCAGTTTATTGGGTTAATCGACGGATGGCATTTACTTCTCGAAACGGTATCAAGGTGGTAATGTAACAGTTGTGTGCACTGCTACACAATACACGTGGTTGAGGGCCATTGGCGGTAGATTTAAGACTTCGCTCTTCAGCAGGGGACCATTTATCGTGATCCATCAAGGGGAAGGAGGCAATGGTATGCGGCAAGGCTCAGCTGGTGACGGCAAGACAGGGGGATCCGCTGTCCCCGAGTACGTATGAGCGGCAGCCAGACAACTAAAAGTGCGGAATCTGACTCACGTTCCCGAGATTCCCAAGAGCCGACCACAGTCGTTCGTCGGCTCGAGCCCTCTTCCAATCCCTGTACAAACTGCTGGTTTATTGTGTCCGTGAAGTTGAGCAAAGGAGAGCGTGGGCCAAGGAGCTGCTCGTATTCTTCTGTCTCCACGTCAAACTCCAGCAAACGATCTCGATCGAAAGGCGCTCCAGCAGAAACTAAAGGATAATGCGCTTTAGGAAGCGACGACCCTAACTGTGCTGGTGATGGCGGGAAATCAGGATGCGCTATTTCCAAGTGACTATCAGTGACCGCGAGCAATCTATGACTACGGCGATCGTCTAACTCACATTGCCAGGTTGCCCAGCTGACCCTTCGTCTCAAGCCCGCATCACTTATATGGATTCTAGCAGGCCTCGCTTGAGTATCCTCATTCCACTCGGATGTTGGAAGGTCTTCGTCTGCACCAGAACGCAACGGCTCCGATGTGACTGGTGATGGCGCGGAAGCGGGATTGGCTTTTTCCAAGTATGAGTGACAACGAGACATAGCTAAAGTTACGAGTCGATGGCTCACGTTGCCGGGTCACCGAAGAGCCGTTCTCATTCTTTCGTCGTCCCAAGTCTCCATCATTGACATGGGGACAAGAAGGGCGCGCATGGACATCCCCGTCAGGTGCAGATGCACATTCGACTGCGCCAGGATCAGCAAACCACGGGTAGGCATCTCCTGGAACGGGAGGGGAACTAGAAGTTGCTGTGTGAAGGCGCCAGTCACGGGACGTGAGAAGGGAACTGAGATCCAGAGGCCCGCAACGTTTCAGGCCGACGAGTGCAGCGGCAGGTGTTAAACCCTGCTCTACATCGTATACTATGAAGCAGATCGGTTGAGCCTTGATGCACAACGTTTGCAATATCTGGACCTCCTTAGCTGTGAACAGATGGTACTAAGATTGAATGCCTCTGCAACAGATGCGAAGGTCGGCTTACTTGAGCCAGGACTCGTTAGTACGCACGACTTCAAGCTATTTGTTCCTCGAATAGACGTCGCCACCGCCACTCGCCGTTGACTTCCAGTCGAACCTGCGAGAGTCGGCCGGACCTCGTCTTCCACGAGTTCATTCGTGATCTGAGAGACCAATACACCGTTCTGCCATAAAGCCGTCTCCAGGGACATGTCATTCAGTACAACGTTCGGTGCATTCGCGTTCCGGCTGGCCATGAATTTGATGTCAAAACCTTCGCAGATGTGATCAAGTCCCATGGCATCGATGGATGGCACAGTCAGAGCGATCTTTAGAGCCGATGTTCCCTCGGCGCTACAACTTGTCGGAGCATCGAACCGAGCTATAAGTTCATCGAATGACACCAGCAATGGCCCCAATGGCATTGATAGAGGATCGGGATAAGTCATGAGATGTATATGGTGTAGCGTCAACGGCTCGTTTGCTTGGTCCAAGCCATGGGATGGGATAGCGGTCTCGGCATGCCGTTCTATAGGTAAGTGTAGAGGAAGTGAATCCTGTAGCTGCTCAGAAACGACAGCACTAGATATCCAGCGTGGACGTGCAGGAGCACTGATAAGCAGCTATATAAACATCGCGTTGCACTCTAATTGCGCCCTTCAAGTAGGAGTGTGCAGTTACGCACCAGCAAATCTCGCCTGACTGCCTTGATCTCGTCCATCACGTCGCTTATCCTTCCCGAGAGCCCATTAAACCAAGCTCGGTATTGCGCCCAGACACCTATTGCTCTAGCGCTGTCTCTCCGGCACTCGTGTGCTGCTTCATATACACTGATCAATCTCGTCTTGAATGACAGCCGAATCTCGTCGGAGAATGCAAACTCGTGCACTGACCATTTCAACCGGTGCTGGATGCTGTGAGGCACCGAAAGGCCGACATAATGATAATCTCTTTCACAAATCCTGTCTACATCGTCTAATAGGCGCTGAAGGTCAATCAGCCTGGCTTCCGGGAGGTGTCCTCGATATCGCAGTGCAGTCACCAGACAAGCGATGCTCATCAGGCTGCTTACCACACCGATGCCGGAGGAGAACGAATTGTACCCGGAAGTGTCCATCCTGCAGCGGCCAGAGGTGGCAAGTGAAAATGGTAGTGCTTATGGACCCACATTGGCGGAAATATTAACGCTGGGTCGAAGTCCTCGTGGAAAGTCGCATAGGGTCATAGCATATCAATCAGTAAGAGTGCGTGACATGGGTGCTGTAATAACGATATAAGAACAACACGAGCCAAGTATCCAAGACTTCCGCAGGAAGCGGTGCACGACGGAAGACTTGTAACGTTTATCTGCCATGCCACAGAAGACATACCGTCACGCATCGTTAGCGGTAGTTAAGAGACTGCACTTTTCAGAACTGAGACAGTGTCGGACAGCCAGGAAAACGAAGTCATGCGGGCGTGAACGCAGGGGACGGGCGCCTCCGGCTGCCAGTGGTCGGGACTTGCCGAGGAACTGTAACGTCGCACGCGGCAAGGTTTCAGCCACTACCTATGATCAACTAGTACTACCGCCAATAGGGTAAGCAGCTTCAAGACTTCAAGATGGGTGCGTACTCTGTGCGTTTCGGTGCTGAATTATGTTGCTAACATGCACCAGTTCGCTATGCCGCCGCTCCCACTGTCACCAACCCCGAAAAGAGTGCGTTTCTAGCCCCAGAAATGACCCAGAGATGATGCTAAAGAGCGTGTTTATGTAGCCTCCCGCTCGCGCGGCGAGTACCTCCGTACCCACTTCAAGAACATGCGGGAGGTGGCTGCTGCCCTTACTGGTGAGCATATGTCGGAAATGGGAGAGGCGAGGGGCGGGATTGACGTCGGGATATCGCAGGTCTGAAGCTCACGAAGGCGTACGCCTACCTCGGTGACGTGAAGGAGCACAAGCAGGTTATTCCCTTCCGGAGATTCTCTGGCGGTGTCGGGCGGACGGGCCAGGCAAAGCAATTCAAGGCTACTCAGGGTGTGTGGGCTGCTTGAACTGTTTTCGGATCAGATGTATTGAAGGTGGACATAATGAACAGGTCGCTGGCCCGAGAAGTCTGTCAGATTCATCCTCCGCCTCCTCAAGAACGCCGAGTCAAATGCCGATGCTAAGAGCTTGGACGTTGAGGATCTGTACATCAAGAACATTGTTGTCCAGCAAGCACCCGTACGTCTTGTTTCCCTTTGGGTAAGAACTTCATATCTCAATCACTATATTAGAAAACCCGCCGCCGCACATACCGTGCGCACGGTCGTATCAACCCCTACCTCGGTCATCCCTGCCACATCGAGGTTATTCTGACGGCTAAGGATGAGGAAGTTGAGCGCGCCAAGGACAAGGAGGTTGCGTCCCCTCTTGCTGGTCTGAATCGGCGACAGGTCGCCCGACGGAGGATCGAGGCCGCGCGCGCATGAGGGGAGCTGAGTTGATATGAGCGGTTTACGGCACTTACCTTCATACGTCCATGTATGCACCACCTATGTTATGCCACAAAACAACTTGCAGGTGAAGTCCGAGGCGTGCTTCCCGTTGGCATATGTATGATTGCATTGGCGGATTGGTGATGTACATTCGGACGACTATGCTACAAGAGGGAAGGAACGTTTCGGTAATATGTGGTGTACTGACAGAAACAACGGTGATGGCCTAGTATCTACCTGTAAGGTCAATTGCTCGGGCAATAAATAAGACATAGATACTATGGCTACACAGAAGCAGAAAGGCAAAAAGAGCGTAGCACCTGACATAGATATTGGAATAAAATAAGGAACGTGGTGTGTATGAAGTCGAGGAAGGACTTTCAGACAGACAGTCAGATAGTGCATACCCGTGAGCAATCGGTGCCGCTCACCTCCAGAGTGCAGAAAAAGAAAAGTTAGTTTCTTTCGCTATAGTGCAGCCATCGCGAAATGGCATGGTCCTGAAGGAGCAGTGGCGCACAACTCCCTCAAGAGGACTATCACCAGAGTCAGCAACTATCATATAGCTTTGCCGGGGAACATACCACGCATCGTGTCCAGGGTTAACCTAGGACGACTCGTCAGGTTTATATTGCTCCAGCACGCTAGCGAGATACTGCTGGATATTCTCGTTCGCGTGCAGCTTGTACGGAACGTGGTACTTCTCGATCTCTACCAAACCGGTCAGAGCTCATCCAGGGACGACTGCGTAGAAGACTGACCTCTGAAGACCCTCGCAATGCCTCTGAGACGGAGGACATTGATCATCTCTTCCCCGCTCTCGCTCGGCTCGGTGCTATACTTCGGGTGTTCATATATGCGCACTAGGTCATTCGCAAAGAGCCCTGGTGACATGCTATCAATACCGATGACTCTGGTAAGAATGCGCAAGTTCTTACCTAGGTACGGCACCGCAGGCCTGTTCTCCCGATTCAAGGCTTCGATATAGTCGGTCAGCTTGAGGCCGTGGCCGAACAGACGGGCCATAGAAGCGAAATAATTATGGCTGGTGACGGACACGAGCTAGGCCGAAGGGAACGTCACACTCAGCACCTGAAACTCACGCTCTCGCCTACATGGACTCACCTTCATAATATCCGCGAGTTCCTTCTGCCGGAGAGCGCTGAGGCCACCCCAGATAGACATGGCAGATTGAAAGTTCCGTAACTTCACGCAATTCTAGCACCGCAGAGTATTAGCATCGAGACACCAAGATGCGGCTGGTTCGTGTACTTACCGTGCCGAGTAGAGCAAAGAATTCGTATATCTCAGCCATCTGAGCAGGGGTTTCTGCTGCCCTGATAGTCTGCTTCGTCCATTCCATTAAAGCGTTGGAGCAGTCCGTCACCCGCTTTATTGTCTGCCTAGTCTCCGCGGGGAGGGATTCCTTCTTAACGCTGTATCGCAGGAGATCGAACGGGTCTACGGCTCTGTACAAAGATGACTCCAATACAGTGAGCTGTTCCGCGAGCTCTTGATTGGCACGAGGGCTGCTGAACGGATGAATGTTCGAGGTTTCAGGAATGTTGGACACGTGTCCTTTGGCGAATAGTCCGCCAAACCCGGGGAATCGCTCCTGTGCCATATCCGTATTCATAGTCGCTTCCAGCGCCTGGACATTGACTTGAAGCTGGCGGCCTTTATATACGGACGGAGCACAAGCGCATTTGTGCAAGCTATCCACCAGATCCTTCGATGATTCCCTGAAGTCCTTGGAGATCCTGCCGAAAGCGAAGTTGACCAGCTTCATCGTGATGTCTTTGTCGTATTCTGCCCTCCAATAGAACTCGGCCCACGAGTGGAGGGCGCGTGCAACACGGAGCTTTGTCGCCCTAGCTTTCTTTCTCCATTGCGTTAACTCGCTCCCTGCTAACCCAGGCGGAGGTTTAACGCAGTACCGCTGGACCAGTTCGTTGTACAGCTGGGTCGGCGTTGAAAACAAGCGAAAAGCCAAGAAGAATATCTCGTTGAAGTCGTAATCGACAAGGTCCCGGGTCGACGTGAGTACCCTCACGAGAGCAGGGAAGGTAGCGGTTGTTACCGAACCGTCGTCACCCAGCGTGATGTCCCCGTTGGCAATGGCGAGTTCTGCAATGTCACCGTCGGCGGTGAATAAATTCGGGAACTGATACAACGAGAATCGAATGCCATTCGGCGTCGCCTTGCTCGTCTTGAGTGCTAGAGTCGACTGGGATGATTTGAGACCTAAGAGAGGCGCGCCAAAGGCTTTATTTCGCCATCCAGCCACCGAGGCTGGCAGAGCAGGAACCTCGTCTCCTGCTTCGGTGGATATGACAGACATGTCGTCTGTGAATGCCAACGATATCGGCCGTTCTTCCTTCATCTTGCCCTTCGCATGGGAGGGGCGAAGTGTGTCAGTGGTCGATTGTGTCTCTGCAGCGCTAGGATCGCATTCGGCCTGGTGAGTATCGTCTGGAACGGCGAGGGTGACGGTGCTTGCATATGCCACTGATATTCTGGGCACTGCCAAGGTGTGGGTAGAGGTGCCAGCCACGCCCTCTTGAACCTTTACGTCTTGGTCGACTGAAGAGTCGTCCCGAGCAGGTTCCGTGTCTGCTGTCTCCTCCAGAAGCGAGTCCAGGTCGCCCGGTTCTTCGTTCATAACGCCATTTACGACGCCCAACAACCCCCTCAGGCTTCGCATAGTTTCATCAAGGAGCTCCTCCGTTAGGCTGACGATATCATCGCAGCTTTGGACCGTCACGATACTCTGACGAACCGAGTCTGTCTTGAGAGCGCCCACCTGAGCCATGAACATATTCCGGGAGAATTGTAGCCCGCTCAAGGCGTTCTGATACGTCGTGGTGGCTTGGACCTCTTGAGGGACTCCGCCGAGGTAGCCTATGACCGTCGTTAGACAGCCGTCGAATACCTCAGCTAACGCAGGAAGGCGGGAAAGCGACTCGAAATCGTCCTTGGGCAAGGCGCGCATCAGCCTGTATGGTTTGAGGATGGACGGGAAGACTTCATCCAAATTGCCCGACTTAATATTGAAACCCGGATCTACAGGAGTCATGGGACTCTGTCCCCCGCCAACGCTGCAGTGCGAGTCGGTGTAATAGTCCGACCCGTGCTTCGAATATCTGCGCCGCCGGAGCCGAACCGTCTCTGCGTCGTCTTCGGGCGGCTCCACCCGCCCAGTGACTATCGTACCCGTAGGTGAGGAAGCTCTGTTGGAAGGGTGGTGGCTTATCCGGTGGCCGTCCGCGCTCTGCTCTTGGGCGCTGACGGCCAACACACTCTCAGACGCGGCAGAGTCTTGACTGTATATGGATCCTACCGTCTTACGGTTTTCACCGTAGGCACCAGGTGTCGTGTCCAATCGACGCCTCAATGGTTCGACGTCGCTGGTCAGAAGCTCCAATGTGGCCGCGGTAATACCGGGGTCGGAATCCGCATGGCGATGGCCATGTCTCTTGGGTTGAGCGGGAAGAGGCTTGTCCCGATTCTGCGGAGCTAGCTGGTCGAGACTAGTAGACTGTGCAGTGGTCGGCGCAGTGCTTCTTTTCTCTTTCAAGGACTGAGCACGCCGAAGATCTCTCGTCATCGCATATCGTGCGGCGACGCGAGCGGCTTCTCGGGGGTTAGGATGAGCTTGGTCTTCCAGTGAGGTAGAGCCTGGAGGTCGAAGGAGTTCTTTGGCGGAGTTAGATCGCTTGGGAAGGTATGGATTGACTGCTGCACGATTGTCAGCGTCAGTCTGTAATACTATGGATATCCCCTCACAATTGTCCGGCTGAGCCTTTCTGTACCAGGACTGGGGCTCTTTCGTATCGGCGCGAGACGAACTCGAAGGAGGGGGCAGTTCGGAAGGACGTCTCTTCTGTAGAACATTGCGACTGCCCGATCCATGTAGAGATGAGCGAGGATCCTCGCTCCTCGCTGGCGTTGGGACCGATGACCTGGACTGCCCTTCACGATTGAAGGCAACATTGCCCGGGGCTTCAGAGACATACGATTGCTCCTGTGGATAGAGCTTCGGGTTCTCTTGGAGAGATTGTCCGCGTCGAAGCTTATCTTTCGGAGGAATAGGCGGAGGCCTTTTCTCGCCTTGAACCGGCCCTATCACGGTCGATGGTGTTTCTTCCGATGAGGGCCGTCGGTTCTTCAACCTCAGAGGAGGTGTGATCCCTGCTCCGTTAGACATTGTAGATCTCGGTGTAGTCTCGGGCTTGCGATCGTACAAGGATGATCTGGAAGGTTGTGATTCCGTGATTTGGGAAAGGGCGTGACTGTTGGAATGCTTTATGATGTGAAAGTGGGGGTGAAGGAAGGCAAAAATGTGGGACGCGCCAGGCGTGGTTCAAATAGGCGGGAGATGTGGCAAAGCGCAGCAAAATGTGGCGAGCGCTTTGATCGGTCCATGGAAAAGCGGACCCATATTTGTGCATATCTACCTCCTTTTATCATAGGTGCCACTTCCCGTAGGGTCAGCTGTGCGCAATACACGCACCTATTTCTTTGCCGGATCATTTCGAACATCACGCTCAGGGTCCAACATATACCACATTTGTCCTGTCGCGAGCCATTTAAGGAAATCCTTGTTCTGCTGTAACCAAGCGCATTGCGCCCTAGAATTCCACTGAAAATTTAAACAAGCACCTACAATTCCTCCATCAGCTAGCGGATAATAGACTGGATCATGCGTTCAACCGCTGATGGAATCGTAATCCCATCGTAGTATATCGATTTTTGAAGAGTAAGCAGCGAGCCTGGACCTGTGGTCAGCACGCTCCTCAATCACAAGCGGCCCCCATAAGTATTCAGGACCGCCCCTGGCCTCCGTGAAGATAACGCTTAAAGTTGTGGTGGACTATGTGAGTCAGCGATTGAAACATTGCGTCTGGGGTGGATCCGAGGTTGCGCTTGACAGACGGTCTCCTGGCCACAGAATTGTCGGGCCCTTCAGGGAGAAAAAAACGTACACTCCATTGAATAACTGCCTAGTATCCTTCGTGACGAGTACGCAATCGGCTTTGTCTACTGTACGCAGACAGCGAGCAGGCTTTCAGACGGCAAGACTCGCTGCAAACACGAGACGTTCATTCAAGACGCGTCCGGACTAACCCGACTTGGATCAAAACGACGCGATCGGAATACCATTGTCATTCAAAGTGCCACACCCAACGGACACGCTCTAACATCGCTGTACTCGCTGCCATGGCCGTCGAAGAGGACCAGAAGGACGTGTCGGAGCGATTTCTGGACACAGTAGAGGGTGAAATCTCGTTCTTCCGTTCCATCATGCGCACCCGACCTGTAGGCATCCATCGACACTTCCACGTGCTGTCTATGCGCACCAATATTCACAAAGATACCGGGCACCTTGTAACGGTCGAGGAGATCTGGGACAAACTGAGGCAATGCTATGACTTGGACACGCTGGAAGGGCTGGTGAGCATCGCGACCGTACGCTTCTGCTGCTGGAACTTGAAGTGCAAGGCAGGAGACAGATGGCTACGATTCTCCTGGTTCGAACCCCTCTGTGGTAAACCCACCATCTCCCTCTCCTTCTGAGAATCTTTCAGGGCACCCGCATTTCCGCCAGGAATACACCCTCCCGCACGACCCAACCTTCGAGAGCCTCATCGCTCCTCGACGCATGCGTGGCTCCGCCTCTCTACCGTCCTCTCCCCCAGCCCCAACTCCCCCTCCAGCCACGAGAGGTAAGAGAGGGGTAGGAAGGGGGCGAGGAAAGCGAAGCGGAAGGGGCAGGAAACGTAAGAACACCGCTGGATTAGTGGGGGGCGAAAGCGATAGCAGTGCATTAACTCAGGAGAGCGGGGATGAAAGCGTCGCTCCCACCCCTAGGGAGAGCGTTGCCACTGGAACAGATATGGGCTCAGAGGCAGAGGCAGAAGAAGAGGAAGAAGAGGAGCGCGAGGCATCGGCAGGTGTGTCTGCACTTAGCCTGTCCTCCAAGCTGATAATCGTGCTGAATCTCACGCTCACAGAACCGTCGTCAAAGGCGAGCCGCAGAGGTGGTAGGAAGAGGGGCGCGTCAGGCTCACTAAGAGGACGTGGTGGCACTTCTCGGCCATACAAGAAGAAGAAACGATGACCCTGCTGTTTAGTTTCAAAATGTTTGGAGAAGGGTTTGTACCTCATTGCACACCCGACCTTACACTACATGTAACACGATATATACCCTATTCAACATCTATATTGATGATTTTGATATCCTCGTAAGGCTTATCCAGCTTGTCCGTCTTCACGTTCTCGATAGCATGAACAACCTCCAGACCGCTCAAGACGCGTCCGAATATCGTATGCTTCTTGTCCAACCAAGGTGTCGCCGTCGTGGTGATGAAGAACTGCGATCCGTTGGTATTAGGTCCTGCGTTAGCCATACTAACAGTGTACGGTCTGAAAGACACAGTATAAGTGTTATAGTGACCTCACGCGTGAGGAATTCTCACCTGTCATGTTTGAGATCATCATGGAATTCGTCTTCGAACTCCCTATCCCATATACTAGTGCCTCCAGTCCCGTCACCGAGGGGGTCTCCAGTCTGGATCATGAACTTGGGAATAACACGATGGAAGAGCACTCCCTCATAGTACCCGCTGCGCGAATGCCCGACGAAGTTCTCCACCGCCTTCGGTGCATACTGGGGGAAAAGACGCATGTGAATGTCGCCCAGCGTCGTATGTATCGTAGCTGCGTTGGCGAGTTTCGAGGGACCCGTGAGTGCAGAAGGAGCTGGAGTGGCAAAGAGCGTTTGCTCGGCCAGGGTAGGACGTTCGTTGAAGACGTCGCGGTCGCCAGACTTCTCGTCCCTATATGCTTTGTGAGCAACTGTGACTTCGACTGGGGAGCTACACTTACTCTGGCTCCGAACGAGAGAAGATATAGAACCGTTGACGCTTGTAGCCCGTCGCAACAAGTGTCGGATCTCGACTCGCTTTCTCCGCGAGCAAAGGGTTATCCGAGGCGGCCATTTGCTACGCAGATCGTGTGAGCGAAGGTAGGACCCGCGACAACAGAATCATGGCCATGATACCCACCACAGTTGTGCGACCTTTCTTTGCCGGGGCGCCTTGGTACAACGTGAGGTTCATCCATCTCACAGTCTCGTCCTTGCCAAGCAACCGCACGACTCGATTCGTGACAACATTGACCACTACCATCCTCACATCATCAGGGTCCGCCAGCCTCAAACAAAAAAACGGACTCACCCTTAATCCCAAGCAACGTCGGATAAAGCACAAAATTCCCGCTCTCGTCCCACACCGCATTAATCCACCGTGCGGCGGGCCTCTCCCCGCCCGTCCCATCCAGGCCCGCCGACGAGCCCTCCAGCTCCAATTCCTTCTCCATCGCGAGCCGCCGCCCGAACTCCATGTCCTCGACCTTGTAGACCGCAGTGTCCGCCTGCTGCATCTCCTGGATCGCCGCGAGCGACTCGTCGTACCGGCGCGTCATCTTGCCCGAGAGGAAGCTGAACACGCGGATCTGGCGGTCGGGGAGGGAGAAGGTGACGAAGTGGGACGAGTCGGGCGAGAGGGTGATGCAGGTGGGGGTGGCTTTTGCCTGTGGTGCGCCTTTAGTATGTTAGACGGCCTCGGGGGAGGTATGCTACCTTTTTGAACTCGTAGAGGTCCGTCTCGGTCTTGAATCCCCAGAGTCCGCGGATGTTAGCTGGCTTCTCGAACGGCTCCGACGGCTGCCAGTACTCGATGAACCCGCCCTCATCCGCGGACACCACAGTGTCGTACTTGTCACTGTACTACGTACCGCTGTCAACAACCTAACATCATCCAGAAAAAGGATGATCAACGAACCGTCATGACGTGCACGGGGAACCGGTGCAGCTTGTCGATCGTCTCCAGCGGCGTGCCGTCGCCCCGGCCGTCGTACAGGCGGATCACGCCCGTCTTCGCGTCTGAGCTGCACTATCATTAACACACCCAGGCCCGAGACGTGCGCGGCGACTTACACCGCGAGGAGCCCCTGCGCCTGCCCGCGCCGGTGCACCCAGCAGCACGCGTGCGGCGCGTAGCCCAGCTTTATCATGTTGATCATGTCTGCAACATCCATCTCTAGTCATTACGAGCGAGCCAGGACGGTGATGCGCTGCTGACCGAAGTTGATCACGTCGAACACCTTCGCCTGCCCGTCCTCCGAGATGCTCGCGAAGAGCTGCCCGTCCGCGCTCGCGGAGATGCCCGCGACGGCGGACAGGTGCGCGCGGTAGTGCTTCACGAACTCGATGCCCTGCTCCTGCTTCTTCCAGAACTTGATGTGCCCGTCCACGGATGTCGTGATGAGGAACTCCGTCCTGTATGGTGGGCTGCATCAGCGGACTTCCCTCTGCAAGACCAAGACATAGGCACACCTGGTAAAGATGTTGAAGTTGACGACGTCGCGGTGCATGAAGCTCTTGTAGTACCGGTCCGCGCTGGGGAGATGGTCCAGGAACAGGCGTTCATTCGGCAGCACTGTCAGAGAAACGACATGAACATGGGCTCCCCCACTCATAAACGCGCCCGAGGACACGACACACGCACCTTTGCGCTTCTTCTTCACCGCCCCGTTCCCGCTGTCGGGCATGGGCATCGGCCCGACGTCGTCGTCGTCCGAGTCTTCCTCCTCCTTGGGCACCGCGCCCTCGCTGACCGCCGCGACCGCGGCCTTCGCCTCTGAAGATAAATCGGCGTCGTGGCCCTCCCGAGTACGTTTTCCGAGGACGGAGTCGCCGGGTCTCTCTTCGGGGGGCGCCATTTGCGCGTCGGTGTCCATGGTGCGGAGAGGACAAGGAGCTGTAGTTGGCGGTGGCGGTGGACGCGAGGAAGATCGCTGGACACGTGCGGGGCCGATCGCGTCTTTACTCACTGCAGACTGAGACTCAGCCGGGCAAGCCACGATGCTGAGGAGATTCAGAAGAGCACTTGCGATTAGACTAGCATGTATAATCCAAGTCCATCCACATCCATAAAACACGAAATCAAATACAGCGTAGAACACCAAACTAAAGAACGAGGACGAAAAAAAAACCATCTAAATGCTACATAACCCTGCACTCCCCATCCTTCTTCGCCGCCCGCTCCGCCTCCTCCGCAGCCAGGATGAGCTTCTCCTCCTCCGAGAGCAACTACCCGCGCGCGGTCAGTTCCCTGAATAAACACGACGGGAAGCGAAACTCACGCCCTTGCGCGCCCGCTCCTGCATCGCCTTCCTCCGGCTCTCCCTCTCCTCCCTCGCGCGTCTAGTGGATATGGATATGGATACAGTGGTGCGGTCGTATGGATACAAGAAAGGGGATCAGGCCCGAGCGAATACGGGAGGTGGGAGGAACGACATCGGGTTCCATTGCGATTGCGTTGATTTACGGGAAACAGTGTCGGAATTATCCGTTCGATTAGCATCATCACCGGGAGCGGTATTCGAGCCGTTATTAGAGGCAGATACGGATAGATTGGAAGCAGATGCAGCAAGGCTGATACGTCATGAGCGTATACTGCGAACGATGCACACAGACCACTCACCGGTCGACCTGCGAGAACGGGTTGCGCATGCCCCCCGGGCCGGACTTGCTGCTCGACTCCGAGCTCGCCTGCTTCACGGCCGGCGCGGCGACGCGCGGCGAATTGACCGTAGGCGTGCTCTGGCTCGCCATGGACCGCTTGACGGCGGCCAGCGCGGCGTTCGTCCGTGCGGGGAGGTCCTCGAGGGCTTTGGACATGTTGGGTATGGGTGGGGATCGGGAGGACGAGGGCTTGGACTGGGCAGAGGAGGCGGTGGAGGCGCAGTTGTGCGTCGCTGGGAAGCGGTGGGAGGGGCAGAATTGCTTTCTGCATTTCTGTACGCAGTGAGTTAGTGTGAGACTGAAGCTCGGGAAGTGGGAGGCGTACATCGCAGGTGATGGGCGCGAAGAGTACTTTGCCGCACTTGGGCCGCCCGCAGACCGGGCTGGATTTCTTGGGCGCCTTCCCGGTCATGACGGAGCACTCGCTCTGGATGTGCCGCTCCATCCTAATATTCGGGTCCTGCTCTGGCGGAATCGCGACGGGGGTGTTACATAGCGGGCCTGCGAACAGCGAGTCAATACCTGGGCGTTTGTATGAATGGGACACGCACATGCGGGGGCTACGCGGTTGACCTTGCTCTCGTCGTACTTGCTGCACCTGTGCGCGTCGGGCTTGAAGTGGTCCCCGCAGTACCGCAGGTTGCAGTGCTGGCACTTGAACGGGAGGAAGTCGACGAGGTGGCAGGTAGCCTCTGAGCACTGGGCGCCGATGGCGAGGAGTTGGTCGCGGTTGTCAGACATGGCGAGGACGATGGGTGTGTGATGTGAATGCAAGTGACGGTCCAGTGGCTTATGAAGGGAGGAGAGGGGACGCGCGTACGGAGGGAGTCATGAAGTGTCGTGAACGTTCTGGCGGGGGACGCGTTGGCTCTGCTGGGCAGGGACGCTGACTCAGCGAGATTAGTGTGCCACGTGGAGTGCACTGCCACAAACACTTCGGCTCGTCCTCCGAGTGGGCCGAGTCATCCACGTCCGACGCTTCGATCTTGCTTCGGTCTCTGCTTGGAGTCGAACTCTCCGCGCTCCCCCTCACAGGACGACCACTTCGAAAGAGCGACCATGGCGACGCCGATGATTAGTATTACCTTTGTGAGTTTCGACCCGATTCACTCACTGAGTGGTGTAAGTAATTTCATCCGCTAAGTGATCACTCAATTATAGGTCAGGCATGGGGAGTCGACCGACAATCTGGTGAGCGACACTCTGGCTGATGGCGAGATTTTGTTTGATCAGCATGCATACAGCGCAGTGTATGGGCTGGCTGGGAAGACGCGCCCTTGTCGAATCACGGTGAGCACCCCTGCCCAGAGCTCGTCGGACAAATGCTGAACTGGGATCCTTCCAGGCATGAACGTGAGTCCACCGCGCATCCCTCCGATGCCACCCATCTAACACTCCATAACAGCAAGCACGCGCAGTCGGCCAATCCCTCTCCTCCACCCCCTTCACCGCCATCCACGCCTCGGATCTCAAACGCGCATTCACCACCGCGCAGGCCATCTACGACGCCCAGCCCGCCCCAAAGCCCGCCTTCGACTCCTCCCCGCTGCTCCGCGAGCAGCACTTCGGCGTCGCCGAGGGCAAGCCGTGGGCGCTGCACACCGAGCCCGGGCTCTCGCTCGAGGAGCACTATGCACGCGGGATATACCCCGTGCTGTTCAACCGCGCGGAGGCGTTCCCCGGGGGAGAGAGCCTGGACGACCTCGCGAAGCGCGCGGAGGAGGCGGTGGGGAGGCTGGTGATGCCGCATGTGTGGGAGGCGGCGAGGAAGGGGAAGAGGGGGGTGCATGTTGCGCTGGTTAGTCACGGGCTGTGTATTAGCGAGCTGATTGCTGCGCTTATGAGGAAGAATGCGGGGGGCGGAGGGAGTGCGGATAAGTACAAGGGGTTGTTGAATACTGCGTGGACGAGGGTGGCTATTGATGTGCAGGTAGGGCTTGGCGAGCTCTCGGTACCTGTGCCACTGTTCACACTTTTACAGGGCGTGAAGGAAGGAGAGCCGCTCGAGTTTCCCGATGACGACCCACCCCCATTGACAATAAAGGTGACCGACATCAACCGTCACGAACACATCGACAACATCGTAAGAAACGTTACTTTTCATTACCTTCTGGACCGGTACTTATGCAAGCTCTGCAGGTCCGTCAGGGAGGGGGCATCGGTCGACAGGCATACGACCCCAAGCAGGCTGACATCCGTGCCTTCTTCGGAGGTGCGGCCGTGGGCGAACACTCGGCAAGCAACGCTCGCGATGAGACTGTTACGCCAGACGAAACAAAGTAGACAGCAGTGTATGCGTAGAAAAGGACGGGATGGAGCGTGTAGGTCACAGCAGTAAGGATAATACGTCGGTATACGTTGCACGCCGTCATTCTGCCTCGCAGTGTACGCATATACGATGTGGATAGATGATACCTGGGACGCAGCAATTAGACAGACGTTGTGGCGAGGAAAATAATGCTCACACGATGTTCCCTCTCCTCTCCGTGTTTTTCGTGGTCAGTAGTCGACAGGACCCAGCCCTCATGCATACGGCAACAGCTTCTTCAGCTTCGGCGTCTGCGAGCCATGCGAGTACGCCGTCTGCGCGAGCTTGTTCTTCCTCGCCGGGGACTTGTGCACGTTCAAATGTTTATGCCCTGCATGGGCCTTTCAAACAGAGCAAACCACGCCGATCAACATAGTCCTCAGGCCAGAAAACACACAAGTCCCCTGCGCTCACCCTCTTGAATACGCCCGACGCGATGGCCCTCCATCGCTTCTTCGCGCCGCTATGGCTCTTGAGCTTCGGAAACTGCTGGACGGCGGCGGAGGAGAAGAGGCGGGCGGTCGAGGCGAGCCGGCCGATGCCAGTGAGGGCGAAGGACAACATGCGGAAGTCGACATCTCGCCAACGCGTCACTGGCTTGTGGACGCGCGTGTGCCTCTGCGCTGCTGCTCACTCTCGTCTACGCACTTGCACTCGATTGCGATGAGCAACCCGCAGGAGGACGCCGATCGGGTGCGTTGGACGGAAGCAGCTAGTGTATAAGCTACTAATGCCAGGAAATTACTGTACAGATCCGACTGAAGCGACTGGCGAAGCTGCAGTCGGCAGCAGCGAGCACCAGCACCACCCCCGAGCCCTCCGCCGCCGCCCCGCCGCCCCCTCCGCCCAAAATCACACCGAAACCCTCCCCGCCTCCCCCAGCCAAGCGCCCCGCCGCGCAGCCGGCCGCGCCGCCCTCGCTCGCGCCGGCAAAGCGCACGCCCGCCCCGCAGAAGCTCGACCTCCCCGCCTGGGAGAACGACACGATCCGCGATGTTCTCAAGGTGACGTTGGATGTGAGTTCGTTTGTCTGATCATAAGTCGTGCGGGGTGCTGATGGAGATTAGAAAGGAGCCGCGGAGCGTACTGGGCATGAGCTCATTTGGCTGAAGCCGCTCGCGGAGGAGCTCGCGTCTGAGGAGCCTGGTGTGTCGGTCTGCTATGTCTTCCTGTTTCAAATAGCTGACTGGATGCGTTTAGAGCTACCCCAGCCGCGCCGGCTGGATGCTGAGATCCTGGATCGCGTCCTGATTGCACGTCTGGAGCTGGATCCGCAGGCCATGTCGTGAGTGGTGTCTCTCTCCTTGTGGCATGGCCTCATGTGTGCTGAACCCGCACAGAGATGATTTGGAGTTCCTCCCCGTACTGGCGTCCTTGCCGCCCCAGACGATCTTTGAGTACCTAGTTGGGTGCTGGAAGCGAATAAATTCTGCACGGTCAGCTCTGATGAAGAAGGTATGCCTCTTCCTCTTCGCCAAGTCGTCAACTTGTGCTAACAATTCAATTAGAACTATCCCCCGTCCGAGGTCCAACAGGCTCTCGGCGTCCTGGACAAGCTCCGGGACCTCGTAATCAGCTACGCCGGACTGACCCTGCAAGAACCAGAAATGTTTCCCCAGCCCTCTGGGTAAGCCTTCCCCCTTCTTCCCTGCCCTGTCCCTCCCTCACCTCCATCGCAGCCGTGACCTCGGCCCCGCCGAGCTCGTCGCCCCGCTCCTCTCCCTCACCTCCCTCTCCGCACCGCTCCTATCCTCTTCCTACCCCGACGCATCCCTCAGCCCGTCCGATGTCGAGCCCTTCCTGCACGACCTCGTGCGCCGCTTCGAGCCGGACGGCGAGCTCGACGGCGTGCTCGGGCCCGTCGTCGAGCGCCTGCTCTTCCACGAGGCGCTCTTCCGCCCCGGGGGGATTGGCGGCGGCGACGCGAGCTGGCGGGGGGTGTTGGGCGGGCTGGAGGCGCTCGTGGCGATCAAGCCCGTTGCGGCGATGATCACGCGGATGGAGAGGTGGAACCCGCCCGGGGCGAGCGCGTCGACGTTCGAGAAGGAGAGCTTGATGGGGCCGTTGCTGCGGTTGGGCGTGTTTGAGCGGGAGTGGGTGAGTGGGCTGCGCTTGCGGTGTGGTGTGCGGCTGGTTGATCCTCGCGCTTAGCCGGCGATTGCGAGGTCGTACTACTCGGAGCCGGAGAAAAGGACGCGGCCAGATGTCGAGTCGTCGTTTGCCAGTCTTCGGGGGACTCTGAAAACCTTACAGGTATGCCACATAGTTTGTGGTCTGAGACTGGCTTGACGGGTGTTGACTTTCTTCCCAGTCGACACTCTTCCAGGTCTTCAACACCATCGTCCGTGCGTCCCCCGAGGCCCGGGAAGCTGTCTTGCAGTATTTCGCACGGATAGTCTCGCTGAATGTCAAGCGTGCGGGGATGCAGGTATATTTCGCACTTCTCTTTGACTTGGTGTCAATATCTGACGGGTAATGTGACGCGGCCAGGTCGAGCCTGATACTGTAACATCCGACTCTTTCATGGTGAACGCCCAGACGATCCTTTTCCGGTTTGCCGAGCCTTTCATGGACGCGCACTACTCCAAGGTATGACTAACCTTACCATCCTTTTGGCACTCGCGTCAATTGGGGACCTCGTATAGATAGACCGAATAGATCCTCTGTACTACGCCCACTCGTCGCGCATAGACCTGAAAGAAGAGACGCGCATCAACGCGACGAGCGACGAGGCGAATCAGTGGGCAGAGCAGAACCGCGCGGACGGCAGTGAGTGTTCATAACATCCACTGGAAGATTTATGGGGCTGAACGATGGATTCCAGCGCCGCCCCCGAACTTCATATCGGATATATTCTACTTGGCGCTCGCGATGAACCATTATGGGTACCAGCGGACGATTCAGTGGTATGATGACCTCGCGAAGCATATTGATGATTTGCAGCGGCATTTGGATATGTTGCAGGGGGATACGTCGTGGCAAGGGGTGGGTGCTGTTTTGAGCTTCGCCATGCTGTCTTGCCCAATGATTTTTCGCTGTTGTAGACACCGTTCCAGGCGCGTGCGGAGGCTGCTATCACTAACGTCAAGGTACAGTCTTCTGGGGGATGCTCACCGGTGGTGCAGGCGAATGACGCGATTTTCACAGAACGAAATGTCCAAAATACACATGCAACAGCTGGCGTACGAGACACAGCTCGCCGACCCGGAGCTCGTCTTCCGCTCGATCGGGTTCGTGACCTTCGTCTCGGTGTGGATGATCCGATTTGTGGACCCGAAGAAGAAGCACCCGAATCCCGCTGTCGAGTGCGTCCGTCTCATTCTCGTTTCTGGGAGTCGCGGTGTTCATGGAGGTGCTCGCGCTTTAGATTGCCGCTACCCAAAGAGGTTCCGCTGTCCTTCAGGGTTTTGCCGGAATATCTGCTTGAAGACATTGTGGACTACTACCTGTACACCGTTCGGTAAGTGGATCAGGTATGGATGACCCTCTGCTCTTTTTGATAAGGCGCGAGCAGGCATACCCCGCAGAGCCTGGATATCTCCGGCAAAAACGAGCTGGTCATATTCTGTCTGACGTTCTTGACGTCTACGTGGTACATCAAGAACCCGTTCTTGAAAGCCAAGATCAACGAGGTAGGTACTGTTTCTGCCGCGATAGCCCCTGTCCGATGCTCATGGCTTTATAGGTATTGTTCTATGGTACCTTGCCCTTCCGGGGCGAGCGGACAGGCGTCCTGGGAGGCACCCTGAACTCGCATCCGGTGGCGCTGAAGCATCTTATGTCTGCTCTGATGCACTTCTACATAGGTATGGCGATGTTTGGTGTATAATCATGGCTTGCCTAACTTGGAACTAGAGGTGGAGCAAACCGGTGCCAGCTCACAATTCTATGATAAATTCAGTGCGTGAGAAGACTTTTAAGCACGATTTCTTACCTCAATTTGATTACCTCTCGTATTTCAGATGCTCGGTGAGTGAGGCTGAGCTGACGAGGGAAAGGATCTAGGCTCACCGTCATTGGCAGTCGTAACATCGCTTACATTCTTAAAGCGGTGTGGGATAACCCAATTCACCGCGATGCTCTGCGGAACGAAACCAAGTATGCTCTGCTAGCTTTGTCTCGGTTACTTGGACTAAACACGCTTTCTTCGTAGTAACGTCGAGAAGTTTGTCCGCTTCGTCAACTTGATGATCAACGATGTCACGTACTTGATGGATGAGTCTCTCAGCGAGCTCACGCAAATTCACAATATTCAAGTAGAAATGGAGGATCCGTCTTGGCAGACCAAGCCTCTGCAGACGCGCCGGGAACGAGAGGCGACGCTGCGCCAACTTGAACGGCATGCCATCGGCTATACGACTCTCGGCCGATCGACGGTAGACATGCTGAGGCTTTTCACTGCGGAGACAAAAGGACCTTTCATGATGCCGGAGATTGTCGGCAGGTTGGCGGCGATGCTGGACTATAATCTGGATGTCCTCGTCAATCGTGCCGCCGATCTGCAAGTCAAGGACAAGGAGAAGTACAAGTTCAATCCTCGACAGCTCTTCAGTGATATACTGCAAGTGTATCTGAACTTGAGCGATCAAGGTGACTTTGCGCGGGCCGTTGCTGAAGATGGGCGCAGCTACAAGAAGGAGTTGTTCGAGAAGGCGATGTATATTGCGCGACATCGGAGCCTGAAGACCCCGGACGAGGTCGAGAAGCTGAGGATGTTCGTGGTGAAAGTCGAGGAGACGAAGGCTACCATTGAAGCAGAAGAAGATTTGGGCGACATACCTGATGAGTTCTTAGGTGCGTCCTACTCGGAGAAAGCTAAAGCGACTGTTCAGAACTAATCACCGCATGTTTGTTGGTTAGATCCACTCATGTTCACGTTGATGCGTGATCCCGTCATCCTGCCATCGTCTCGGACAGTCATAGACCGCTCCACCATCAAGGCCCATCTTCTGTCAGATAGCAAGGACCCATTCAACAGACAACCCCTCAGCATCGAAGATGTGGTACCGGGTGAGCTTCCTTTCGCTATTCTGAGATCTTCTGCGACGCACCCAACTGACTGTCTTGTAGACACTGCACTCAAGGCTCGTATTGATGCCTTCTTGGCTGAACGTAAACGGAAAGGCACGGCCCTCGATATTCCACCGGAGGATATTGTCAACATGAACAATGAAACCGCGGATGCGCAAATGGAGGGCACATGAGCCAGGACGAGGATGAAGGAATCACCAAGATCTGTATCATATCATAGTCGAGTTCGTGACTGACAATTGCACAACTGTACATGTTTTGTGGCATCGTACAACGTGAGTAAATTAGACAAATCAACTGGCATCCGCCAGTATCGCACAATTAGGAATAGGCGTCTCCACACACATACTGTTATTTGATGGATTTCTGAAGGAGATCCGATGAGCTCGGTCGCACCGAAACAAACGTTGCAAATTGCTATGTTGAGCAGATTGTCATGTTCGTCCTGCTGTTTCATGGTCCCTATGCCAGTGTAGTACTTACTGCCCGAGCTCGACCATCCGGGCATCCTCAGGCTCGACATGCCGGCACGACTAGCGTCTTGCTTCCTCTGAATCCAGTCCACAGATGCACTGACACCAGATGCTCTCGACGTCGCGGTCGTGGACGGCTGCGAGCATCGTGCCGAGCCCCGTATTGCTTGGACAGGTGCCTTGATCGTCAATCAAGACGATCACGACACAAGTCCCGCTACTCAGCGGGAGCAGCTATTAGCAACGCCGAGAGTCCCAGGCCGATCATTTATACCATCACGACATTCAAACAGCCTGGATTAGATCAGGCGCGTATGTCGAGGAGGCACACGGTCCTCAGATTCCCCCGGATGGTTTCCAGCCTCTAGCTTCCAAGCGGGCTTGTAGTACTTGCTGCTGTTGCTTCTCTTTCCTCACCGTCGCTTTCTATCGCTGGACGACGTCGGTCTTTACTCTTCAACTTCTAAACCGGTCTCTGGCTAGACTTGGGCATCGCCGGCGATCTTTATTCTAATTTTCTCAGTCGAGGCTACCGTAACCCAGCTGGATCCGCGGTGGAAGTTTGAGTGCACCATGACTTTCGGGAGCTTACAGTACGAAGAAATGGGTCTCTATAGACGTGAGCAGCTCAGGACTTCGTGTTCAATGAAGCTCTCATCTCAGGTGGCATGTGCAGGCATAAACGCTCAGGAAATAGGATCTGACGGACCAGCGTATCTGAAGGCGTTCCTGTTCTTCCATATCTCGTCTTCCCATGTCTTGCTTCCCATCTTAATGGCGACATTTGTTCTGTCAAAATACGCTAAACGACCCGCCACCTTGATCAGTGTCTGCGTCACTTGGATTCTGAGCGGCATATTCTCGTCTATGCTGTGCGTGCAGCTATCACAGCGTCTCCCTGGAGTGGGGGCTGATTCTTAACCCAGGCTCTATGTGGGCCATGAACGAGGGAAGGAGCCCGAGAAGAATCTTTGCATAGCCCAGGCTTCGATGCTGAACGGCACACCGCCTATGTACGTTGAGTTTTATACGGGGGTTCATGGATGACTGCCTACATGTCATCGATAGGTGGTCGGTTGCTGTCCTGGCGTTTGTGTATCAAGTACGAAACTCCCTACCCGGTGTTTCCAAGCCACTAAGCAGGTGGAAGCTCTGTGCCGTATGTCTCTCTAATGCGCACTTTTGTGCGCAGTAGCGTCCCTGAGTTCTCAATACCCTGCATTGCAGCTGTTCGTGGCTCCGTATGTGACGCTGGCTATTTGGTCAACAGCATGCGCTATTGTAAGTGGCTGTTCGATGACCCACCGCGTCGCATTTCTAAGCCTGCATACAGCTGGCTATGCAGCACCCCGACCATGTCAGCCGGTCACGAAGGTACTTCTACTGTTCCCTGTGGAATGACCCTTTGTACGTGATTGCGACCCATTGGGTCCTGCAGACGTTCATGGGTTTACAGCACGAACATGATGTCCCTTTTCACTGCAATCGCATGCCTCTCGGCGATTGCACTACAAGGTTCGCAAGCGTCTCCACTTCCGTGCTAATCATTCATGCCTACTTTCTATTCGTGCAGTTCACATCGGCGTCATTCTGTCCCGGAACTGGCGCGCGCTTCGAAAGGCCGGCCATTCTAGTGATGTCGACCTCCAGCTCATCATCCGGTTATGCATATTCGAGTTGTACATATTCATCGGGATGATGTACGCCTTCCGCACCCTACCGGACCTTGATACCTTGCTGATGATCATCTCGAAGTCTGGACGTCACGACTATATTCACCAACGGCACGGTCGTGCCAGACATGTTTGCTGCTACCAGTACGTCGCTCTTGACTCCTGCCTCTTGCCTTGCAGGCTGACAGCCGATATAGTCGGATTCATGGTATTCATCATTTTCGGGCTTCAAGGCGTAAGCATAAAGTCTTGACCTCCTACTTATATCCGTCTTACATGGCGACTTAGGACGTCCTCCGCACGTGGGCATTCTGGCGCCCCCCTCAACAGCCGAGGCTACCTCCCGTGTACCTCTCTCGCGAGCCCAGCTTCCAGGCCAAGTTCGACTTGGCTGAATGCGACGGCGCCGTGAAAGAGGATTGGACGGAGAAGGTGATGTACATTGGACGAGGGGACGCCGGGCAGAGAGAGTGTATCCATGTTGCGTGAAATCTTGGGCCTTTGTACTTCTTTGCTTGTTGTACTATAGTTCTAGATTTTTATTGCTTTGAGTCTTCAAGTAGCGACAGGGTCGGTATTGTATCGTTATTACGCCCTGTATTTCTCGTATCCCCGAAAGTGGTGCCCTTCCTTCTGACAATGTTCCCTGGCACGACTGGGCGGACCGAGAATGCACACTAGCACGAGATGTGGGATGGGGTAGGCCCCTAGTCAACTATTAGTACAATCTTCAAGAACACGATATACAAGGTCTATATGACAAGCTGGCATCACAGCAAGGCTTTATGGCCTTTAACTTTCTCTTGCGCCTTCTTGTACGCTTCCCGCTGCTGCAGCCCATTCCAATATTCCATCAAACGCGGATACCGCTGACTGTTTAGCGCTCCGAGCTTTTCCAAGCTCTGCCAGTTGAAGCTGTGCAGGCAGTCCACGCCGGAGAAATGCTCGCCGAGGAGGAACTTCTTCCCCTCAAGCTCCCGCTCGACGTAGCCGAGGTGGTCGTCGTACGCCTTGTTCAGCCACCGCGATTTCAGCTGGGAGAGGAGCCCGCCGACGACGGGCTTGATGAAGAAGGGGGACGCGGTGTGGACCATGTCGAGAATGTGGTGCACGAGGAGAGGTTGGAAGACGCCGCCCTCGGCGTAGTAGAGGTAGAATTTGTATCGTAAGTTCGCTTTGAGGTCTGACGGAGGGGGTGCGAGCTGAGGGGCGTAGTTCGACACGAGGAACTCGGTTATTAGAGCGGATTCGGACAGGATGATCGGTTCGGGGGACAGGGATGGGTCTTCGACAGAGATGATCGGTGCTTTGCCAAGGCCATTGATCTAAACGAAACATTCTTTAGTCCTGCGAGAATTCGAGATGCTTGAGACCTACTTTCTTGAGTTCCTCAGGTGCGAGACCGTTCTCTCTCTTGTATATCTTCAGGTCGTACTTGAGTCCTATTTCCTCCAGCAGCCACAGAATTCGGTGCGCCTTGGATTGTTCCAACCAGTACAGCACAATCTTGGGTGCTACGGTCGACGACATCGTGGTTGCTGCGGTGGTCGTTGGTGGGGATGCTTGACGAAGAGCGGTGCTAACATTGCTCGAATAGGATTCCGATTAGGCACCGGGACAGGTGCGCGCTGAAGTCACGGGAAAATCACATGCGGGGACCGACGCGTCACCGGGCGCCACCCAAGTACAAGTACTCTCTTTCGGTCATCCTGGCTGCCACAACTGCTCGAGCGCTGTCGCTGAGCGAAACTGCGCGGGCAATTTATGATGCATTCCAAAGCATACCTTCTCTGAGTAAAGTATCCCGGACGAAATGTCAGCAGTTCTGTGTTGACGTAGCTTTCGTGGCTCTCGAGGTTCGGTAAGGATGAACTCATAATTACTCAAGTATATACTCTGATTTCGATGACAGATCAGGCTATCTGGTCGATGAATTCAGCATTGATAACCCGATCTCGACATTCTCAAAGCTTATTAGTAGCCTCCGAGATGTTAGCCCCAGGCCCCATCCTGCTGAAATATCCCTAATTGACGGAAGTATCCCATCATTTGTAACAGAAAGATCCAAGGTTCAATGATGTGGCTCATGTGTATGAATCCACCTCTCAGCAGTCTTTCTTTGTCAATCTGGGACTCTTTCATGCTCGCTTTGGACTGTCTCGGGCAGCCGATTGCCCCGAGAGCCTGGAACGTTGGGTTACGTTCGTCCAGGTAGCAAGCCCATCAGACGAGGTTAGTGGATGAAGTCGCTCCAATTTGCACCTCTGAACCAGAACCTCTGACACCAGGTTGTTCAAGCACCGCCGCCGATGCTCTCTCTGCTGTCCCAAATCCTGGCAAACGGCGTATCACCACCTTCGGCCCCTACGTCCATCGAGCTGACCCTGCCGGAGGGCACCGGCCCAGAGGCTCTCATCCCTCTCACCGCGCTTCTCCTCGAGTACCCGGTCGCGTACATGCTTACAACAGCCGGGTTGGAATCTCAGGCTATCCTCAGTGGCGTCGCGTTGGATGTATACGAATGCATCGTCTCCCACCCACCCTTGCTTCCCAAGGGGAAAGCAAATACAGAGATTGGGAGAGGAGAGACAACCCTCGTCAAGTTCTCGTGCCCTGCACATCTTGCTGGCAGTTATCCGGACCTGCATCCCTCGAGAATGGTTGACAAGGTGAAGGCCCGCTTTGAAGAGCGCCTGTGTCGATTATCGTTAGAAGAGGTTATGGACGTGCGAGTCAAGCATGGCGTCGAAACTCTAGATCGTGTCGCCTTGTGACAAACTCATCGGTGCTATTGACTTATATGATGGCCTTACCTTCTCGCTCATCTGCTATACCGGACCATAGCCCTTCATACTGTTGCCTGGCGCTTGGCAGTAAGGGGACTCACTGTATTACATTGTTCATGCCAGGCTTCTACCGATGTCAACCTTTGAGAGACTCCCTTATTTGCTCTCAGCATTCAGACATGACTGAAGCTGGGATTACCAGAAACCACGAGGAAGGGATTGGGTCTATTAGCCCGCTCTCAACTGGTCGGAAGCAGGCCAGGTCGCAACGTCGCTGAACGTCCATCCCAGTCAGCAGCTGTACCCAAAGATACATACAGCTTATACTTGCGGTCAGTCTTCTATTCCATTATGCTTTTGAGTTTGCAAATACGGCTCGTGACAGCGCTCCAGAGAAGCCCAGGGAAGTCAGCTCAGCAGATTCGTGGCAGTAGTCTCGTTCCTATATATATTTGTCGTAGCAGTGAGGACACGCCCGCCTGATTCGTCCCGAACATTAAGCCGTTGTGAATGGGAAAAAAAGTTTAGATGAGCGGAGCGACAGCATGAAAGCATATAACTAATAATCTACAATATAGCTACATTGGGGAGAGATCAATGAGTACATGTGAACGAGACCCAGCCGTAAGACAGAGTAAACGAAAACGTGCCCGTGTCTATATAACACCAATCATGCAGTGGCGGCGATCTAGGCGCCGCGGTAGTTGTACTTCATCCGCTCGAGCCGCTTGACGTCCTCCTCGGCGTCTCCGATCCAGCCCTCGACGACCTTGACGATGCCGACGAGGACGAGCGGGTTGCACCACCACCCGAGGCTCGTCCAGTCCGAGCGACCCGCGAGCTTGCATACGAGCGCGAGCAGGATGGGCGGGAGCGACGCTATGGCGAGGATCTTGTGCGGGCGGTAGAGGATCTGCGGGATGAAGACGGAGAAGGGCATGGGGAGGAAAGAGAGGGTGCGCGTGGGGGAGATGAGGTTCATTGAGGGCGTGAGGTGCACGAAGAGCGTGAGGTGGATGAGGATTGAGTTGAGCGTGAAGAAGGGGAATAAAGGGAGCGGACGTGGGAGCGGGGTTTGTGCTGAAGTGAGGAGGGCATGCAGAGGTGTAGGGTATGAAGAAAATAGAGATATCGCGTGTCTATTACACGTTCGTTTAGTGTGCGTGTCTGAGCTCGAGGTATAATAGCACTTACAAGATGTATGAGAGTCCGACTAGGAACCTGAGACCAATTGTATAGTCGTGCATCTGCTGGATATTTCTGCGACGCAGATCCTTGATTAACTCATCCTGCTCTGCATGGAAGAGTGTCAAGAACACGCTGCAGATGGCAGACACACCGTGATTTCACCTTGATCGTCGAGAACGTGCCCGTCGTCCTCAGTCAAGTCTCCCGACGCGAACGGGAGACGTTTGCGTATCCCGCTCATGCTCAGCGGTCGACTGTGCATGCGTATGCCCTGGTTGACGTTGACGCTCATACGATGGCGCGCCTATGTATGTATCAGGGAACGTCAGAGTGGTCTGAGACGCAGCGTCGAATAAGCGAGCCGGCGGTAAGTCAGTGGGCCAAATGCGGGGAAGACGCCAAACACGTGTTCCCTGCGTCGGACGCGACGGCGAGCGCTCTGCAACTTCAAGCCATGCACGCCGGCCATGGCGACTATGGACTACGTTGAGATACCCTCGTACGCGACGCGACTGCAGTCAAATGTGTCGTCGTCGTCGAATGTGCGCCCGGCTACGAAGATAACCACGTCCCTCCCGAACCCCGAATCGTCGCCCGTGCTCTCGCCGCTATCCGCTGGCCTTCCCAGTCCGCCCGCCAAGGGTCCACTTGCACTCAATCTGCCGCAGATTCTGCTTTCTACTCTTCCGAACCCCCCGCCGGCGCCTAGAAATGCTGCGACGGGGGCTCCGCAGGGTCAGCTACTGAGCACCCGCGATCCGCTCTCTATCCCCATAACTTCGGTCAACTTTCGACGGTTTGTGTCGAAAAGTGGGCCGATATTCTGGCTGCAGGATAGGATTGAGGAGGTGGTTATGTGGAGGAAGGGCTGGAAAGTTACGGGAGTGTGGATGTCCGCTTATGCCTTTCTGTGTAAGTACATCGGATTCCTACTTCATGGATCCTAAGGATCTATGCATTAATGCGTAGAGTCCTGCCGCTTGTGCCTCGTATCATTCAGGCTGTGATTTCTGACTTCTCACCACAGGCTACTTTCCCCGTCTTATCTTACTTCTACCTCATGCCGTCCTTTTGGGCATCCTACTCGTGAACCACCCTTCGAGAAAGTCGGGCTCCGCATCTGTGCGTGACAATGACTCTACCATTCCACCGCCGCCATCATCCGCTGGAGAAGGGAGTGTAGATTGGCTTGCCAACCTCCAAGCAATCCAGAATCTTATGGGATTTGTGTAGGCATCGCTACTATCCTTTGCCTCTCGCTAGAACTCACCTTGTTTTAGGTCTGACGCGCACGATTTCGTGTATCCCGTTGTCCCACACCTCACATACTCCACGCCATCCACCTACCCCCTCCTCGCTTTTACAACGATATCCTTCCTCCTCCTTCTCCCCCTCGTCAGCCTTCTCCCCGTGCGCCCTATGTTCCTTGTCCTCGGTATGGCTCCCTTTCTCGTAACACATCCCTTTGTCCGAGCGCGTATTTACCCGCTCGTCCGCGCATTCCTCTCACTATCCCCCTCCAGCCCCGCTCCGCTCCCACAGCATATCGTGCAATCGCGGAAACACATTTATACCACGATCATCCGCGCGCTCGATGACGACCGCTTGGAAGACCGGCACTGGCGCAGCGAGCTGAGGGAGGTCGAACTGTGGGAGAACGAGCGATGGAGCGGTTCGGCGAGCATTGGCAGCGATGAGAACAGCGCAGCAGTGCTTGGCACCTGGAGCAAGACAAACCTGCGAGCGACAGACCGGAGTGCGTGGACGAGAGGCAGGGACGGATGGGGAGGCATGCAGATGGACGGGAGCGGTGATGTCAGGTCCGTGCTGCCTCGTCTTCGACTTCTTAGTCCCTTCGTTCCCCGTCCTCGTTCGTTCATCTGCTCTCTTTATTGAGCATTCATCTCGTGCTTTCATGCATGCGCTGCTTTATGTGGAGACCGTGCGCTAACACGCCTGCAGTAGCAACCTCACGTTCTCGCTCGCACCTGGCTGGGCATTCGTGGAGACCGAGGACTGGCGGCCAGACATTGAGGCCTCGTGGGCGCCGGCTGGCTCAGATGACCGTGAGATTGCCTTGCCCTCCTTCCGCGCAGATCGAGATGCTAACTTAACTCTGTCCTTGGAACTTCTTCGTGTCTGTAGACGGCTGGGTGTACACAAACGACGCTTGGCAGGATCCCCGTCCCGCGCCGCTCGAGGGGTGGCAGGCAGGCGGTGTGACCAGGAGACGGAGATGGGTGCGGAGGATCTATTATAATCCGGCGCTATCTGTATAGATACCCCATTGAAGTACAGAGCTTATACACCGTTACACGCCCCGAGCCTACCAGTGAGTCCCGTTTGGCCTAAGGTCGGGCTCTGTCCTACGGATCCCATCAGGATCAAGTAACTCTGAGTAAAGTTAAGAGGGTGGTTCTATCTATCTATTCCATCCCGTCAGGTGGAGAGCGGCTTGGAGTTAGCGAGGGTTCGCGTTCATTACAGTCCGCACTTAAATCGGTCTGCGGGAGCATGATACTGCAGGCCGTCAGCCGCCTGTACGTGCCCACTGCGTGGTGCTGCGAGTCTCTTTATCCTTGTTCTTCGGTTCTCCTTTATTTGGGGTTTGCGTGCGCTCAGTCACCACCTCCCAAGCGCTCCACTCACAAAGTCTTTACGAAGTCCGCCATGTCAGTTACCATGTTGTCCACGACTCAGACTCGCGACGCCAAGGCACCAATGCCTAGCGGCAAGTCCAGCTCCCGACGACTCCCGCTGCTGAGGATGGGATCAAAGGCGGGTGCGGAAGGGAGTGGGAAGCTTGAACAGGTAAGCTGCTCAGGCCTTGGCGCATGTGCGGGATTGACACCCTTGGGATAGAATTGTAAGCTATACCCCGTATTACATGTCATACCTATGTCTCGCGATGACGCGCCGAAGGCGAATGTCGAGGTACGTCGTCTGCATTTCGAACGACGCCGACTCGTCTGGCTGACCGCGTCTGTCTCCAGAGGCAATCCCCATCCCCACCTAATTCGGCGGACGGGAAATCTGAGTCGCATTTCGCAGAGGTGAGTTACTTACGGCAGTACCAAGGCGTTATAGCTGACAGACATTCAATATGTGTCCAGTGTGCACGGTCAAATACTTTGAAGAAGTCGCGACACGAAGTAAGCAGGTCCTTGCCAGTCAACTACGGGTCGACTCAGCACCCGCAAATGGACCCGCACAACTGGATCGACAGACAGCCGAAGAAGGCCCAATCCGTGAGAGAGCACGGAATGGCTTCCTACGACCATCCTTCATCGTCTAGCCGCGGCAGGGAGCTGTCGCACGACAGACCGAGCCTGCCTAGGCACGGTCATTCCTGGCATCATACCACGCAGCATAGCAGCGATCCCTCGCATGGATGGTCACGAAACAGGGTGCAGGCGGGTGTTGACGTCTCGCAACGCCCAATCCCTTCGAGATCAGCACTTGCAGCCCCCACTCGCCCCGACGTCAAGCGTGCCCAGACCCAACCACAGACCCAGACGCGCAGTAGTTCAAGGGATTCCGGCAGGCCACCAGCCCCGACCCGCCCTGTTCCTCGCAAGGCAGCTACGATGCCTGCACCATCGACGTACATTCGGACTCCGCTCTCGGACAAACCACAGCATGCGCAGGCATACAACCTCCCCTCCCCAAAACTGGCTAGCGTGAGCGCAAGGCTCAACGAGAGTAAGATGAGGGCCTATGACTCTCATCCTTTGCCGCCGACTCCGATGGGTTCCAGGCAGAATTCCGGGCAGCCAGGACCTATGGCTCCACCGCTCGCTCGTAGGAACGCTATCTCGCAGAGCGGGAGACAGAGTCGGTCCTCCAACCGGATGTGAGGAGCCGTGCGGACATGTGGTATTGGAAATGACTTTTCTACGATGGCCTCACTCCCTTCGTATTATGAGCTTGTACGAGTATAGTATTTGGAGTATGTCTTACTTTCCCTCCTATGTCCCTGCAATGAAATAACTTCGCGTGCGCCGGAGTCGTCAGATCTTGAGAGTCTCAAAAAAGGGCCTCGAGGAAATATATGCAGTATATAAATCCGCATAGCAGCCACATAACAGACAGGTATGAGCTTCCAGGCGTCCAGTAGAGATGCCGTGTAAGTCAAAGTAGCCATGAAACCAAGGTTGTCGCATCCAGTGCGGCAATCGTGCATCGATAGAAATCAGCCATGACGAGTACGCACGAGATTTCCGCGACCTCCCCATTTCCGAGCGGCCAAAAGGAGATTCATTCACGAGATATCCCCAAACGAAGGAAGTCCATTGCCGGCGATGCGCAAAATGGGCTCGTGCAACAAGAGAGAGCCCCGATTACTTCCAAACGTGCGCGTATAGCATCCAAGCAGTCGGATTATTCCCGGGTATTCGACGCAACCGTCATTCCTGGGACGTCCAATAGCGGCAAAGCGCGAGAACGCCCAACTGGAAAAGGTTGATAGGCGATACCATCAATTTAAAGTAGACCAGGTGAAGATCGCTGGCCACCGAAACCAGGGGCACGCGCACGAAGGTCGCAGATCTAGTCAGACATGGTCATTAATGAAAAACCGCGCAGAATAGTTGGAGCAGGATAACATCTGTGAAGCGAGTTCTGCCCTACCCTTCCAGGCCGAACGAAGGGCGGAGTCAAGAGGTGCCACCCGATGCAACCCATGAGTACCCTGCAGGTAATCCTGCCGGAGTCATTACTCCGATTGCACCAGCGTTGTGGTGAGGACTTCAGCTGATGGGAACAAGAACACATAATGCAAGGCGTGTCGATGTGTGAATTCAGGACTAACGCACCAATTGCAATAAAGACGTTGCCTTGAGCCAGTTCGGTACGCCGCTGACCCACAGATTTAATGCATATATTGAGAAGCCACGCTCGCGAGAGGATTGCAAGTAGAACCCAATAAGACGCCGCGCGCGGCTGAGCATGATCCACAGACAGCGGCCGAAGTAGACAGCCAGGCCCGACCTATAGAGTACAGCGCTGACGGTGACCTACGATTCGAACACGAGGGAAGCGTGAGCGCCAATTATCGCGTTGAGATTAGGTATCTCGGTCGGACCTTCCTGAGGCAGCGCCTCTATGTGCGAGATGCCAATTTGAATGAGCACCGAGATAACGTATACTGAGGGTGGGATGTGCCGACTCTGTGACTGCGAAGCTGAGAGCGACACGTAGCACACAACGAGCGGTGGCCTCTGAAGCAGACAGACCTTAGTTGACTTGCAGCGGTAATGATGGAACAGGACGTTGGCATAGCACGAGGTGTTGAAGAGGGCGAGATAAACCCACAAAACGGTTTCCGAAAAGCAATGTTTGTCTGCTGAACAAGGACCGAAAGAGTAGCTGTCTAGACATTCTCATGCCGGTGTTCGTTCCGTTATGTTATGTTCCTGATATGAATACCAGGACGCCTCGTTTAAACTCGTAAGACACCTCCGAGGTTACCACCATCCGGGCTGGTGACTAAGGCGCTTCGGTACGTTCATCATCGGATAGAAACACGGTAAGAGCAACACACAGAAGAAGAGGGAGAGAGGAACGTGTTCGCAGTTGGAAATAGAGTATATCTATGGGACCAAAGACTCTCGGCAGGGGAGATTGACCTTGTCCTCCTTAAATAAAGATATCGTTCGTCTTTGGACGGATCCCGGCAGTGAACCCAGATATTGCCTTCACGATTACCGTTATAGGAGGACAGAACCGTCAACAGAGAACGGACCGGCGCAGGTTCTGAGATGGATAGAACGCGAGAACCTGCTGGAAAGCGTGTCCCCCGAATTGACAGGCGAAGTGGCCGCAGGTCGTGTGACTCGGCAGCAATATTTGTACGATGATGACCATAACGGTAACTTGAGAAGCTAAGCGCTGAGCCTTATAAGACTCTTCGGCATCCACTCTTCAGTGTTTCCTTCGTAGCACCCGGCGTGCAAGCCATAAATTGTATCATCGCCGCTGCGCGAGGTAATGATCAAGCGTGACGAAGCGGTCCGAAATCAAACCCTCGATCCGCTAGGACTGCCTTAGGCCGAACCGCTCGGCCCTCCTTGGCTCGGCCAAGATTCTTAGAACTCCTCATTATCTCTCGAACCACAACTTGAACGACCTATCACGGGTTTCTTCCCCTCATAACGACTACGACTCAATACGATCCAACGTTTATAGAGGGTATCTGACTCGAGGCGAGAGAGAGCGATGGCCTTCCATCCGGTAAGTACTTGTGGATGCAAGGTTATGTGGACAGGCGGGTGCTGAGGGCGTTGGGGTTAGTTCGAAGTGACGATCCCACATGTGGCCTACGCACTACTTGGCGGTTTCGTTGTGATAGTGAGTACCTGTGTGTCTTTGTCCCGCGAGGGATAGTCTTGACAATTGTGGCCACAGTTTGGGATGTTCTCGCTACTCATCCGTGAGAAGGTGGGAAGCTTGCGTTTTGAGACTCGAAATGGAGATGACAACAGTTCTTCATAGCTATATATTGGAGAGGCTTGCCTGGCATTCCTGTTTGGCGTCATCATCGGTGAGTACAAGCCGCACGTTGTCGTCAATACCGGTCGATGACTGAGATCAACAAACTAGGTCCCTATGGCGCGGGGGTATTCGATCCGAGACATTGGGGGGGTGGCTCAGAGGAGGTTAGCAACGCCATAACCCTCGAATTTACGCGAGTAGTGTTGGCTATCGGAGTCTTCGCCATCGGGGTCGAGCTGCCGAAGGCCTACATGGCCAAACACTGGAAGAGCTTGTTTTACCTGTTATTTCCCTGCATGACATGGGTGAGTAATGTATCATTCTACCACGGAATATCGCCGACTGACAGCCTCAGGGCTGGTTCGTTTCTGCTGGCCTAATATATGCGCTTGTCCCGGGGCTTAACTTCCTTTCGTCCCTTGCTGTCGCTGCGTGCCTTACCCCTACAGATCCCATCCTAGCTGCTGCCGTTGTAGGTGGTAAATACGCTGACAAACACGTTCCCGCTCACCTGCGGCATCTCCTTGCGGCGGAGAGCGGGTGCAACGATGGGGCGGCCTTCCCGTTCCTGTACATATCACTTTATCTCATCCTCGACAAGTCTACTGGACGAGCTATATCTGATTGGTTCCTGTTGCTTTGGTTATGTACGTTGTTTCCCTTCTATGCATCGCATTGTTGCGGTCATGTTCACCTTGGACCCACCATTTAGATCAGGTTATCCTTGGCATCGTCATGGGCGCCCTAATTGGATACGGTTTCCGTCATCTGATGAAGTTTTGCGAGCGGAAGGACCTCATAGATCGTCAATCTTATGTCGCGCAATACGTCTCCTTGGCTATTCTTACGATTGGCGTATGCACTCTCCTTGGCTCAGACGATCTTTTGGCGGCATTCTCCTGTGGCACGGCCTTCGCCTGGGACGGGTTCTTTAACAAACAGACCGAAGACTCGGTCTTCAGTTCCGTGGTGGATCTGCTCTTCAACGTGGCCGCATTCATCTTTGTGGGGGCCTGGATGCCGTTCAATCAGTTCTCAAATGAGGATCTCACTTTGAGCGTCTGGCGACTGATTGTCATCGGGATTCTGATACTTCTCCTCAGAAGACTACCCATCATAATCGCACTATACAAGTTCATCCCGGATGTGAAGACTTTCAGAGAGGCTATTTTCAGCGGTCATTTTGGCCCTATGGGTATCGGTAAGTTTCCTTGGTCTTTGACGCGCCGATTCACGACCCGCAATTTTTAGGTGCCGTTTTCATCTCGACCTTGGCCGCGGAACAGCTCCCTCGTCCAGAGGGCGCCCCAGAAACCCAGTCCGAACTACTTCAAGCATCCATTCAGCCCATAGTGGCTTTCATGGTACTCTGTTCGGTGGCAGTCCATGGCCTATCCATCCCCTTCTTTTCCCTAGGTAGACGGGTTCGTTCCGTCTCGCGGACATGGTCTCGTCGCGACACGCTCAGCAGCGCACCCGAATGGACGCATCAGACTCGGAGGATCGAACGTGGCCAAGAAATCGTCATCAACAGAGATAGCGCGATGGAAAGAGGCGAATCTGTTACCCCTGTCGACGACGAGAAGTTGGCACGCAGACGAGAAAGTGGGACACCCGAGGAAAATGTAGTACAACAGCGCGATTTTGCAGCAGAAAAGGATCAGAGTTCCGGAGAGACTGCGGCTGAACGGGAACAAGAAGGTCATACGAAGGATGAAATTCCTCCAGATGGCGACGACGTGATCGCCGAGTGGAAAGAAGGTCCGCACAAGATCATAGAACGGAGAGCGGGACCTGGTGAAGAGGTGACGTCCTCTTTTATCAACCAACAGTCCTTTGGCTGACATGCAGGCAGGTCGAGGTCGAAGTCGTCAGAAACGCATTCGAGTCCAATGCTGAAAAGATGACATCGCTGTATCGGGGAAGGCATGATATTGTACATCAAACCGTCGAAGCGAATCTATCCCGGTTAAGACACGCCCAGCATGAAGTGGGCAAAAGCATGGAGAAAGCCGAGGAGAACGTGCAGCACGGCTTGCACGCTGCTGAGCATGGCATGCAGAATGCGGAACGCCGAGCGGAAGGAGTTCTCCTCCCTCACGGCGAAAGTAGTGACCAAGGTCATGACCAAGAGCAGGGCGCGGAGGATGAGGGATGGATGTCGGACCACAGTATCGAAATCGACGAATCGTCCCCGTCTCATGTCAGCTTCTCTGACAGGCGACCGCGGTCGAAGTCTCCGAAGCAGAGGAGTCCTAGCAAGACCGGATCGTCACGTACCGGAAGACATCGACCATCTGGACGAAAAGGTATTCTCGCGAGGCCTCAGCTCCTTTCGCACAATCGTACACAAAGCCTTGGCGACCTGGGCGAAGACCACCGTGTCCTTACGCTCGATAGCCCTACCTCTTCCAGACCGAATACGCCAGATATCCGCCTTCCTAGGCATTCTCGGATCCAGACGATGCGCTCTGCAGCTGCTTCCCGCGATGCGTCTCCCGCCCGATCCATCAGGTTCGCAGACGATCCTCCGAGTGGAGCCAGCACTCCTCGAGGCCCACTCTCGCCTCGATCTCCTTCCACTCCCCTTGCATCTCCGACATCCCCAACCACAGATGACGATTCGCCCAAGACTAAAGTGACGTTTGATTTGCCGAACCAGAGATAACCATTTTGTTTGGTTGTTCGTCTCTTTATTGCAATATCATATTAATGTACGTTTCGCTTGTACGGCATCGTCGGGAATGTCGTCTTGGGACTAGTTCCCGGCCAGTGCCTTGGGCAATGTATCTAGTACAGCCTTTGACGTGTGTGATGTATCAATAATGAAGTTCACTCTGACTTGACCTTAGATGCGCTGTCTATATGGCTCAGGTCCACCAAAAAGCCGACTACGAACCGGCAGATGCTGAGGAATGAGGACAGGAGGAAGCCGACGAGAACTCTGAGTCCGGTTTGTTCTATGAGATCGAATACGACCGCCGCCCTAGTAGACAGGGGCGCCCGGTCAGGGTCCTCGATGTTGAATGGTGGCTTGACATCTAAATTATCCACGGCTGCGCGGAGGCCGGACGTAAAGCCGTCTTCATGGAAGCCATATCTCGTCCAGGCTCCAGCAAAGGATATACCGCGCTTCCCTTGAATCATGTTCATCTCCTTCTGAGATTTCAAAGCCTGACAAGGAATTGTCAATTAAGATATCACCGCACGACTCGGTACAATCACCTCAGCATCCAAGACAGGATGGTCGTATGGGTACCTTCCAACGGTCTTAGCGGCTGCCGGTTCTCTCGGGGGATTCAGCGTAACCAGCACAGGACCGTGCTTTGCCTCGGATAGATGCTGCAGCTCGTTCATCCAATCTAAAAGGATGGACAATCAATAGATATGAATAATATACGCCGAGATTGTTTACAAGTCCTAAGGAAGTTCGGTTCAGGATAGTACGTGGAGTGTGGTGAGGACACTCTTACAATGATATTTGATTCTCGTTCAAACTTGTGTTCCCGATCGCATGCTGAGAGCTCGAGGATAGGACATTCCAGCATGACCAGGCAAGCCGCTTCTTAGGCATCAACTGGATTGAAAGGGAAGCTGATTGTGCGGCCTCTCAGTCTAATGAAACGTACGTTTATATCGGAGTGAAGGACAGCCTCGTTTCTGCTCCATCGGAATCGTCCAAGTAGCTTCTGCTCATCCTCTGTGGGACCTGTACCGGCATGTAGGATGTCAAGTGCCGTGTCAGAATGGCATGCCATGATGACATGGTCGAATTCATGCAGCTGTCCGCCACTGGTTCTCAAGTGCAATTTGGCAGTAGGATCAGCCCCGTTTCCTCTTTCTACAGCCTCTACTTTCGTTCCAAGATGTAGTGATTGCCGCGGCAACTTCTCGAGGATCGTCTTGACGTAGGCGTGACTACGGCAGGTACATCAATCGGAAAGTCCAGTCATGACCAAGAAGAACTGGTACTGACCTCCCTCCTTTTATCGTCAGCCAGGAAGGTTTGCCGGTAAGTTGAAGCAGGTGATGGTTGTACATAAATTGCACCTGAAAGAATATTGATGCTAATGTGAATGGACGCTGCTCGGGATAATGCATACCAGTGTCCTTGCCGGGAAGTCCATGGCACATTTATCTGGGGGTGTACTCCATATCGCAGCTGTCATGGGCTTATGGAAATTGTTCGCTTAAGGTCAAACACGAAAGAAAGCGGGACTTACTATGAGATAATTGTCGCGGAACACAGCCGAATATCCTTTAGATTCTAAATATTCCCCAATAGAGAGATCATCAGTTATATGCTTGTCTTCGCTCCCAATAACGAGTCTCCGAGCGCATGCGTTGAATCTCAAAACATCGTAGATGAGCCGCCACATGTTTGGATCCAGCAGTCTCGATGGCTGACAGAACACCGTCGCGAGATTGCCTCCAGCCCATTCAAATGCGCCTCCATCCCGAGACACAGCGAAGGTCATCTCCGTAGGCAGGATCTCGACGCTGGTAAACATCTTCAAAAAACGCAGGAAGTTGGGGTAGGTGCTTGGATTGAAGACAATCTGGAGAGATTTTAGTACGGTCTGTATTATTTAAAAAGATAGACATTCACAAATCCCCTGATAATGTACGTGGTTAGTTGCGAAGATACTGGATACTTCGCGATAAGGTCGATACGTACGTGTCTACAGTTGTCGGCTCCTTGCCCAGTTGGACGAATCGAACCGTATTCGCATGACCTCCAGGTCTACCATCTGCTTCGAAGAGGTGAACTTCGTGGTCACTGTACTCATTGAGAAGCTCGATGACAAAGTAAGAAAATGCCGACACTCGACAAACATCAAAGCCTACCCAAGTCGCGGCAAGCCCGGATACGCCTGACCCTACCACCGCTACCTTCATCTCGCCTGTCCCCAAGTGTGATATATGATGCTATGTGGCAGACGGGATCGTTCGGGAGACGTCTTAAAGTTACAGCTACGCGTTGCTGTGGCGTTGGCTAGTTACGCGTACGTCACGTGAGGTCAGAGCTGGTCAGAGGCTCCGAGATTCTAGCCGGGCCGCCCAAGTACGGGGAAAGACTTGAACACGCCACCGTGACCGCAATCCTCCGACTAATAGCACTCAACATGGACCAGCTACCAGAGGAAATCACTTCCTCCATATTCACCATTGCCTGTACAGATGATGGTCGGACCGCGAAGTCTCTTCTGCTGGTGTCCAAGAAGACCAAGCGCATCGTTGCACCAATACAATGGCATTCCGTCTCTCTGTCGGGTCAGACCGAGTTCTGCGGATTTGCAGCGAAGGTGTCAAAACTATCTGAGTACAGGCCCATATACCACTTGTTTATATCCGACCGTGCTGCATCGGAGGCCTATCATCCCTGGAGTCGAACCAATGCAACAACGATAGAAGAACTGCACAGCAGGGAGGAGACGGAAAGAGTGCGGTGGAGGCATGCGCAGAACATCATCCTAGAGCACGCCGCTCCTACGGTTCAGACGCTGACCTTCCTTGCGCTGGATCCCAGGAATAGCGCTCGGCGTGTCGGTGACATGTTCAAACGCGTATACCCCAATCTCCGTGAGCTCACTCTCCGAGTTCCTCCCCTGCAGCCGCTATTCGCTTCGGAGCCTATAGACTTGACTGCCGGGCCATTCGTGTCTGTGGATAGCGATAAATCTCACTTACTTCCAAGATTGCAGCGATTGCACGTTGCCGGCCACTTCAAGAAGACGACTTCAGCGTCCAGTCGCATCAAGGCTATATCTTCTGGGGTGACTCACCTTCGCCTCTCCGGTATATTTGCCTATCCGTTCGCGAGGGAACTTGGCGCGGAGTTATTCTTGCGAGGCGTACTCCAACATGATGTACTCGCGGAAAACCCTACAAATCCTTTGCCGTCGCCCTTCCTTCCGCTGTCGATGCAATGCATTGTTATTCAACCCACGAACCCCACATACGCTGACGATTGGGGAACTGATCACGGCGAAGAAACAATAGCGCTCTTGAAGACACTCGAAGATGCTGCGGAAGATCCGACGCAGCTGTTGTATATTTCTCCATTGCCAAAGTCCTTCTATACCTACGACCAAGCGAAAGAGGATTGGCTCAGTCGAGTTAACGGCGGATTTGGGTGCTGGAAGATTTCTGAGACAGAGGGCTCACCCGAAGTCGAGCACGAGTCGCCTGAAGCCGAGCAAGATTCTGAAGGTGGCCCGCTCCCTTCTAGGCTCGGTGGTAAAAGTTATCTCGGGTCTCTTATCAATAGTTTATTTGGCTGGTGATGTGTCTTCGATGCATGCGAATTCCTACGCGTTTTCTTTCTTCTCGCTTATGGGGGTTGTGCACTTATGACCAGGACTGTTCTAATCAAGCGACCGCAGGAGGCATTTACGGTCTGCCCTGGAAGACTAGTTTTGAGCTCATCGCACGACCATTCTTATACCCGGATCCGATGTATTGTATACTCATGCACTTTCAAGTTCCATGTAACCACCTTCTAAGCTAATTTCAATCTATACATACTGAATGTTTCTCGAATGAACACACACGAACGCGTCACGGGAATTCGAAGAGTCGGACCTGAGTGGACTTCTTACTCATGCTCCCTTTCAGGTCGAAGTTACTCAAACTGAACCACAATTGTACTTTCCCCAGGTACGTCAAACCTCGTTCCACTTGATTTCTGAACTTCGGCTTCGGCCAGTCGCGCAGCCAGAAATCATGATGCTTCGCTATAGTAATCACGGACCGCTGGGTCGCACCCACAGATATCCCGGCTAGCCTGCAAGATGCACCTAAGACCGGTACCTCCAGGATACCTGCAACTAGCAGACATATGGCTCCATTGTCCAAAGCCAT
The DNA here is from genome assembly GCF_000344685.1 of Gloeophyllum trabeum ATCC 11539. Taxonomy (NCBI): domain Eukaryota; kingdom Fungi; phylum Basidiomycota; class Agaricomycetes; order Gloeophyllales; family Gloeophyllaceae; genus Gloeophyllum; species Gloeophyllum trabeum. Next base: position 104,756 of record NW_006920417.1, on the reverse strand, counting down.
CACAATTGAGTCTTCGTCGTTCAGTGGCGACGATACCAGCTCGCATACGGGCAGGATAGATCCCGAGTGGAATGTGGCTTCGTAAGTGACGCATACATTGATGAATATTCGGGCACGCTGCTTAATAACTTACGTCGTTTCATAGGATACCGAACGGAGGTTAGTGTACATAATGACACGTTCTGTCAGTGCTATACTAAAGCGTCATTTTGATTGCAGGTTATGTCCTTGCTCTCGTGGTTGAAGCTTGTATCAAGCATCAGGCCCGCACTCCACTGCGAGATCCTATTCATGTAACAGCACATTTCCTACGGACAACTGCGGTGTCTGTGTTCGAGATCCATGTCCACACCCTACGCACGGGAAAGAACTTCACCAATGTGGCGGCAGATTTCAAGCAGCAGGTAAGCGATCTCCCTCATAAGCTATCGTATCTCTATGGCCGACACATATGCCAATTAGAATGAGACTAAACTTACCGTCCACGTCATATTCGGCGTGCTGTCATCCATGGACTCTGCCTCTGATCCTCGGCCGACTTTGGCACCGCCTTCTCCTTATGCGCGACGGATTCCCCTTTTAACACATCCATCTGAACTGAAAGCCACTCACTGGACAAGAAGACCTTTAGGTTACGCCTCTCGCATCGGAGTCGCTGAGGACCCTGCGATACGGCAACGTAATAAGGAACCAACGAGCTGCAATTATGACGCCAAGGAGCTGGAATGGGGAGCGTGGTTTGAGCTAGCGGGTGCTGAAGAAAAGATAACGACGCCCTCTATCGCCTTCCTTGCGGATACATTTACGAGCCTACCAGTACTGCTCGCGCAGCAAGAACCGACAGGGCCGTATCGCACTGGGAATGAGTACGTACAGCTACGCCGGAGTTCTTCCACGGGCACTAACCTTCCTTCCCTACAGGTGGTTCCCCACCTTGACGCTGAGTATTGAATTCAAGTTTCCAATACCTACGTCACAGGAGTACGCCAGACGGACGGTAGGAGTGCATGCCCGCGGACGTTATATCAACAACCCGCAGGGAAGACATGAGACGGTTGTTGAGGTGTGGTCGGCGCCGACCAATATCGGAGAAGACTATGGTCAGATTCCACAAGACTGGCGAGAGAAACAGCGTTGTCTCGCGGTGTCAAGTCAGATGGCGTTGATTGTGCCAATGGCTCTGAATCTACGGAAAGCGGAACGTGCCGCGACAGGCTCGAAGTTGTGAATGCTAGTCGTGACTGGTTGTATTAATATCACAGAGTTCCGTATGTCAGAAAGTAGATGTGAAGAGCCCCGGTTGACTAACCTGGCTTAGCTGCTCTGTTGGATTCCGTCAACTTCCAGTTACTTCCGCGGCATCCTAGAACAGACGTTACCCTACCTTGCGGCTAGGATCAAGTTGTTCATCCGCCTTTGTGAGTCATGGGTCTCACCCGGTGGTCCGCATTCGATTCCTTATAAGTCTGTCTCAACAGCCGGGGGCCTTGCGAACAGCTTCCGACAAAGACGCACCCTGATGCACCTCTAAATGCCAGTACCTACAACGCTCGTCCCGTGCCATTCATCATTCTGAATCACCAAGGTCTCTCAGGCGCGTCATGAATCGGAGACGAGCCCTGCGTATGAGGAGTCAATGTCCCCGTCCCTGCCCGTCAAGGCCGCCACAGGCCTATTTCTGAGTCAACCAACGCTTGCTATTATGAAATGCAGAGTTACCTACAAACTGACTTCCACTGGGGTGACGGATGCGAGATCGAGAACGCTATCTCTCTGTAAGTGAACCTTCTTGATGACTTTCATCCGTCTGGAGGAACTCCATATAGTAATGGGCATACGGGAGGGTTGCGTGGAGGGGTCTGATGTCATACTCTTGGGAGGCGTTCAAGATCCGTGGAATGGTAATTCCTATTATGCCTGTCTGGAACGTTTGTCTTGGACATGTGCGTCAGCTTCGTCAGGGTTATAGCTGTGGCCAGTATGTCTAGAAGTTGTTCATATACCTCTTCATTCTTGAGAATCATCCACATCCGCTTGAAAGAACCAGTCGAACCAAATGGAGACTGCCGTGACCCCACAAATATTGGACGTTCGCGTTTCCGATAACAAGAGGGGTGCCGACGATGCCCAAGACCTCAGGAGACAGATACTTGACGGGCTCTCTCGTCCCGCTGGTCAACGATGTATCCCTACTCTTGTCCTGTACGATGAACGTGGCCTAAGGCTCTACGATGATATTACGACGGATGCACCAGAATACTATCTCTTCGCCGCGGAGGAGGAGATCCTGAAGAAACATGCAGACGAGATCGTCAAAATCATGCATACGGCGGCACTCCAGGACGGCCATGTCAGTGGAAATGAAGTGGTTCTCGAGCTGGGCGCGGGGTGAGTGAATCTTAACTTCAAATCTCGGTCTCTCTCCATCCGCTATCTCCGCTGCTGTCCCGTCTTCTATCTGAAGGCGTCCGTATCTTATCAGTGTGGCCTAAGGGGGTCTTGTGGTCCTCGTTAACTTCTGGTCGAACTATAACACTAACGTAACTTTCTCATTCAATCATATTTAGTGCTTTGCGAAAGACTTCGCACGTCTTGAAAGCTCTCGCCCGCTTGGTGCCCGAGGCTACCGCCTCTCCACCAATTTTGTACTACGCCCTCGATCTCGAGGAACGAGAGCTGAAGCGTACGCTCGGTCAACTGGCAGCCTCAGACACGGGCAGCAGCATCAAAGGCCGTGTCGAGGCGAAAGGGATGCTGGGGACATATGATCACGGAATCAAATTCGTAGAGGAGGGAGGACTCTACGGATCTAGCACGAGTAGTTCTCTCAACGCGGAGCAGTACAAGATGGGGAAGGCCCGCAGGGATCTCTCTCCAAGCTCAGACACATCTTCGGGTTCGGATTTCACGGATACCACGGCGCCCTCCACACCCGACGCTACGCAGCAGCCGCTGCACATATTGTTCCTCGGATCTTCCTTGGGGAACTTTGCTCGCGGGGACGACGCTGCATTCTTGCGTTCCCTCCCGCTTCGTCCGGGGTCAGGCGATACTTTACTGCTGGGTATGGATCACGACAATGATCCCAAAACGATCGAAGTAGCGTATAATGATCCTAAGGGTCACACTCGTAACTTCATCATGAATGGTCTACGATCAGCGGGCCGCGCTCTTGGAGACGAATGTATGTTCGACGAAGACAAGTGGGACTACGTCAACTCCTACGAAGAGAAAGAACGTAAGTGCCCGACGGCGTGAAATCCTTTCCGCATCAGTGTGCTGAGTATCAACCAGGTCAACATCGGGCATACTACAAATCGAAGGCCCATCACAGCGTCAAGGTCCCTGGCACCGAGCTGGCGGTGGAATTCCTACCTGACGAACTGGTGCACGTGGAATGGTCAAACAAGGTGGGCTACTTGTGGAAGCCCTGCCTTGATGCAACTGACCGCTCCTCAGTACTCTGAGAAAGATGCTTACACCTTATTCACTGAGTCAAATCTCCGGCCAATCCAACGCTGGTCAGATGCCGCTTCGCGATACTCACTCTGGTTGCTCGAGCGGCCACTGTTCCAATTCCCGCTGCTACGGGCTCCTTCGAACGGATCATCATCGTTCGGCGTCCCGACGGTCGAGGAATGGCAGAACCTCTGGGCTGCTTGGGACTTCGTCACGAGACGGATGGTCCCTCAATCAATGCTGTTCCAGAAGCCAATTGATTTGCGGCATATTTGCCTGTTCTATTTCGGCCACATCCCCACATTCCTAGATATACATCTGTCGCGGCTCTTGCAAGAGCCCCATACCGCACCGGAGAACTTTAGGGTCAGTTTTGCTCCCACACTCTGTCGTAGCAATGAGCTCATTCGTATCGTCATAGTATATTTTCGAAGTAAGGCTCACATCTCGCTTGAAAGAATGTCTTGACTTACTCGTTTGTAGCGAGGTATTGATCCCAACGTCGAGGATCCGACCAAGTGCCATGTAAGTGCACCATTGACTGTCTTGTCATCACGGTTGCGATCCTTGACCTCGGCATAGTCTCATTCCGAGGTTCCCCAAAAGGACGAAGATTGGCCGTCCCTGGCGTTCATCCTTGACTTCCAGTCGCGCGTTCGTGCTCGGCTCCTGAAGTTGTACGATGACGTCGAATCTGGCAAGATTACTATGACAAGGAAGATCGGCAGAGTCCTATTCATGACGCACGAGCATGAAGGCTTCCACCTTGAGGTTTGTGTATTTTGAGAAGCACCTCATGGGTACCAGTATTCAACTCCGATCACTAGACCTTGCTGTACATGCTGTATCAACGTGCGGGAACAGGTACCATCCCTCCTCCCGGATTTACGCCGCCGCCATGGGAGTCTCTTTCCGCGACTTGGAACTCCGCGCCCGAACCCAGCAGTCCGACTGTCACTTTAGGTCCTGCGACCGTTTCGCTTGGGATCGACGATCCCGAACTCGAGGACAAGGATCCCACGAAGGCCACACAGCTAGTTGGACATGCCTTCGGTTGGGACAATGAACATCCCAAGCGCGATGTGCAAGTGGGAAAGTTCAGTATTGAATGGAGACCTATCACCAATGGCCAGTTCTACGAGTTCTATCAAGGAGAGGGTCGTGACAGAGTGAAGTTCCCTGCGAGTTGGGTGCGCGTCGGAAGTGACGTACAGGTAAGAGCAGACGATACCATTACTTGCGGTATCCACTCAGGATCGTCACAGGTCCGAACGTTCTATGGCTCTGTGCCTATCAAAATCGCCTGGAACTGGCCTATCGTGACATCCTATGACAACTTGTCAACTTACGCTACCGTCAAAGGAGGGCGTCTCCCAACGGAAGCTGAACTGCGTCTATTCTTAGACAAGTTCGGATGTGGGTACGAGGGAGGTGCTAACCAGGGCTTCCGCAACTGGCACCCTATCCCGTGAGTATGTTTCCTTGCTGTCGATAATTCTCGTACTAACCTACCTTTAGGGCGACGACGGGTGGCCCTAAGGATGGAGGGAAGGGCCACAATGGCGGGGTGTGGGAGTGGACGTCAACCGTTCTCGAGGAGCATGAAGGATTCGTTCCGTCGGAACTCTACCCAGGGTAGGACATGCTCTCACCCTCCAGCAGATTCCCCAGCTCAACCAGTTCGTTAGCTACACTGCCGACTTCTTCGACGGTTGCCACAACGTAGTTGTAAGTGGAAAAGTACTGACCACTTTGATAACGAGTTTTCTGACGAGTTCATTTAGATTGGCGGTGCTTATGCCACGATTCCTCGGATGGCTGAACGGAGGAGCTTGCGCAATTGGTACCAGCGCAACTATCCGTACCCGTGGGCTGGGGCTAGGATCGTGTATGATGTTGTTCAGTGACGTGTCAGGTGGACCTGGTGGACCGTCCGGACAACCGCTGGAGAGGAAGAGGTGTTTGTGTCAGAGGCGGGTGTAGAACTTGAAGGATGATGGAGAAAACACATCATATCCAATGAACGCTTTCGACATATAAAGTCTTATATGACTGCGGAGCACTTTGCTCCGAATACCTACTTGATCATGCGGTGCTCTCAGGCTATGCACCCATCCCCAAGTTCCTATCCGGTCGTTAAGAGGATAGAGAACTTTGTCTTATGACCGTCATGGAAGGAGAGCGTCTTTCTCAACATCCGAAGTTCAATATAGAAGATACGAACATCGCACTTCTGGGATCAGATGTAGGGACATCAGCCTAACATGAGCCTTGTGCATTTACGCCGATATTGATACACATCTCTGAGTTAGCTTGAGCGACGTGTCCGAGAGCACGCTGGTGACAAGGAAGTGGCCTGGGAGACGGCCGGTAAGGCACCAGGCCTTGATGTTTGGAGAGTCGAACACTTCCGGATTGCTAAATGGCCACGGGAGCGTCACGGAACGTTTTACGATGGAGACTCTTACCTGGTGCTGCATGTGAGTTCAAAGGCAGTATTCAGTTGAGACACAGCTCATGTTAGATTGCAACCTTGGTTTTAGACATATAAAAACCATAACGAAACCGATGCATTAGCCTACGATCTACACTTCTGGCTAGGCAAGGACACCAGCCAGGATGAAGCTGGAACTGCAGCCTATAAGACCGTGGAGTTAGACGACTGTAGGCAACTTCATGTCCTGTTCGTACGCGTCGTGGCTCGCGCTCACCTTTGGAGCAGATCTCAACGGGCAGCCAGTTCAATACCGGGAAGTCCAGGGATTCGAGTCATCTCGTTTCCTATCTTACTTCCCGCACTTCATTACCCTTCATGGTGGAATCTCAACTGGCTTCCACCACGTCTCTGCCCCTCCGCCTGCGGAAGTGAAGAAATTGTACAAGATCCAGATCTCTCAACCACCCTACAATCATCTAGTTGTAAGAGAAGTTCCCGCAGAAGCTTCCAGCATCGTTCAAGGCGCCGTTTATGTCCTGGATGAAGGCACCAAGGCCTTGCAATTCAACACCAAAGAGAGCGTCGGGAAAGAACGATTCAAAGCCGCCGAATTTGTGCGGTTGCTCGTGAACGAGAGGCAAAGTCAACCGCAGGTTATAGTATACGGTAAGTTGGATATAAGACGGTAATCTTGCTCATTCCTATATAGTAACATCCATCCACTACAGACGAGGGCGCGTCAGGGGCAGGCATTTTCCTATCCGAGTTCGAATCGGACGCCGTCCTGCCCGCACCAGTTAAGCCAAGGCAGGCTGAAAGCACCAAAGCATCTCTCTACCGACTATCCGATGCTTCAGGTCGACTGGTCTTCGAGTCCATGGGCGGATTTACCGGGCTGGGTTCCCTGTCCTCCGGCGACGTATACTTGATTGACAATACCGCGGACATATGCCAGCCGGCCATCTATGTGTGGATCGGCAAGAGCGCGTCCCTCAACGAAAGAAGGCTGGTGATGCAGTACGCTCAGCAGTACCTGTACAAGGCAGGTGCAGGAGCCGCAGTTAGCATCGTGAAGATCGCGGAGGGGATGGAGAATAATCGTTTCCTGATAAATCTAGGAGGTTCTGCATAGCAGCCCACCCGTACCACTACATGAGATAATGCATTATTATGAAAGCGTCATTGGGAAGCAACGAATCAATATAACTGATATCCACCACGTTCGAATGCTTGAACTGATGACTTGACAATCACGCCAGTGGACAAGGGCGGTTTGGGCCCCTTAGGAAGGCGCACAGAAGGCGCACGTTCGTCTACATATCTGCATGCGTACCGTTACTGCGATTAGGCAGTGTCCTCGTCCGGCCTGTGATGGGCCGGTGGGGACGACCAGGACGCAGCCAAGGCGGTACAGATCTGGTCTAGTCGACAGTGCCCAGCGCTCACCTATTGCAGTCGGTCCAACTCAAGCCGCGGACAATGAAACGGTGCAGGCGGTGGTCCACATCAAAGGTGGGGGCAGGCTCGCTTTTCGGCGCCTCACAGCACAGTGGCTATGGCGATATGGCAACGACCACGCATCGCGTACGGGATGGCATGGTCACAGTTCCCTTGGTGCGGAGCGCTGTGTGTGTGGGGGGGGAGGGGGGGCGGGGGGCCGGCTGGGGTTTACTAAACGAACATGCCGCGCGCTATGACGGAGAGGCCCCGGGGAGGGAGGCAATTGATCCTTGGCTTGATCGAACGCAGGCTAGTCCTCAGAAGAGAGCTGGTCGTATCGATGGCACAGGCCACGACACATTTCCACCTCTCACGCGTTCACTGGAACAGCCCTCGAGTTCGTCAGCAAAACCAGTAGAATCAAGACATCCTCCTAGGCACCAAATCCCCGTAGGCATTCTCCACGTAAGATTTCAGCAGCGGAGACGCCCACAATGCCCCCTTGTCGCGGCGAAAGCTTCTCCCGCGTTCCTTTGAATAGAGTCGACCCTTTCCTGGAATGACCGGTCAGGTTGCGTTACGTACGACAGCCGTCCGGAGGATCTGCGCTCGAGCATACACGGCAGTTGCGACGTACTTGGTACGTGGAATTCTTACACGCCTGTGGTGTGCGGGCAGGGATATGTAGTCAGCCCAGACGCGCGTGGTGCCGTTATAACCGGGGTAATACGGCACAAATTGGTATGTACAGTCCCGGACAAGCAAAGGCAACAAATTGATTTCTGATCGAACGAGATTTTTTGGCGGGAAACCGACTTCAGATTCGGACTCAGGGAGGCTGGAAACATCCAAAAATGAGGTCCCCCTATTTTTCCCACGACTTTTTGATACGGCCAAAATTTTGGGCCATTTCAACGACATTCTACACAGTCACCGGACCTCCCAGGTCATGCCCTGAGCCTTTGGGGACCTGTAACCCTTGCATGGAGCTGGATCTAGGCTTTCGAATACTTCAGACCTCCTTCTGAGGCCGCCCACTGACAAGGAAGTTCAAATTTATTGCACATGTTACCTTGACTGCCATATTTGGCCTGAACTTATGAGAGCTATTATTGCATATCAGCTGGTCCAATTATTATATTTAAGCCAGAATCAGACTCAGCTCATTGAAAGGAGTCGATTGGCATATTTTCCGCATTTTTCCCGATTTGTTTTGTATACGGCCAAAATTTGGCCCATCCGACCCATTATTGAAGG
>NW_006920417.1:18934-95461 GCF_000344685.1 Gloeophyllum trabeum ATCC 11539 | reverse complement strand
TTTTGGGCCATTTCAACGACATTCTACACAGTCACCGGACCTCCCAGGTCATGCCCTGAGCCTTTGGGGACCTGTAACCCTTGCATGGAGCTGGATCTAGGCTTTCGAATACTTCAGACCTCCTTCTGAGGCCGCCCACTGACAAGGAAGTTCAAATTTATTGCACATGTTACCTTGACTGCCATATTTGGCCTGAACTTATGAGAGCTATTATTGCATATCAGCTGGTCCAATTATTATATTTAAGCCAGAATCAGACTCAGCTCATTGAAAGGAGTCGATTGGCATATTTTCCGCATTTTTCCCGATTTGTTTTGTATACGGCCAAAATTTTGGCCCATCCCGACCCATTATTGAAGGCTACAGGGTGTTTATGGGAAATCGGCTCGTGCCAATCTCTTCTTTAGAGTCTAAATCACTCGTTTCTGCAATAAAATTGGGGTTCCCACGGCTGCTGGACCTCAGGAAATCCGGTCACCGAATTTGTTGTCTTTGGTTGTCCGGGACTGTAGGACGGCGGGAAGTGAGTGGCGTTGACAACCTTCGCTACCGCGACCCTCGGCTGATTTGTGCGGAAAAGGCAAGTATTGTCTAGAGCATCTCGCGTACGTCGGCTGGAAAGGGGTGGCGACCTAGAGTCCAGACAAGGGGAGAGTAGATAAGAGACAAGTGCTCCATGTGCAATGCACCAGATCGGGACAGTGCCAGGTATCCAGCTCTCGAGTAGCGGAAACGGTAGAGATGCCCTTCTAATAGACCATCCCGCAGCCTTTGCTATGCCGCAAAATATATGCCCTTTACTGTATGAGTGCATGAAAGTGAAAACGTCCGGTTAACCCATAGCGAATGGGACGGGCACGAAGTATTCAGGCTGGGTAGCGGTGAGTATTCGATCTTGGACTTCTGCATGCTCGACACGCCGCAAGGTTTGTCGTCCACGCAGAAGTGAGTGGAACCGAATTATCCCCAGCGCCCACCTTGATTCTACTGAGACGGCCCAGAGTTCTATATTCGCAGGGGCCATTATCACGATCGGTGGAATTTCCCCATTCACGTAGCTCGGCTCGAAAATCGCGTCCACGTTGTGCACGAAAGCACAGAGTCGAGGGAAGGCCAGGCGCGTGTATTTGCGAGAAATATAACCTTGATCCTGGATACACGGCGTTCATATATGAAGGGGTCGTAATCAACGCCCTGCGTGCGAGTCGAGAACTGGCTGGAGGCGCCTGCGCATTGCGCCTGCGAGTGGAGGTGATGGATGAGCCGGCGTGTACTCGAGCTGCGCGTTATTTGCCCTGTCGGGAGGCTGTATCTGCGCAGCTCCCAAGCGAATCGATCAGGACAGGAAAAACCTCGCTGGCTCAGGCTGCGGCGGATGTCTGTGCGGGACAGCGGAAGTGATCGTGCTCCGCTGTCCTGCACCACGTCCGGGGGCATGTAGCTTGGAGGTTCCTTGTGCTTGTTCTGATTGTCCCAGCATTGACTTGACTACGGCTCGTGTTGCTGTCGTTCATCTGTTCATCTGATACCGCGAGGTCAATACCTGTGGGTGGCAACATACTTGTACCCATATCCGTTCATCATGTCGGATTTGTGGGGGCCTACCGCTGGTCCGGGTTGCGCTAGAATGGACGCAGTGTGATTAAGTAAAGGAACCCGAGTGAAGTCGCAGTCGCGAACACGGCTGGTGTGTGGAAGCGTTGGCAGAACTCACTAGCTATTACAATGGCATGATTAATGGCTACCCCAGATCAACGCAGGACCGAGGAAATCAGAGAGGCGTTGCGGGGAAAGTGATGGTTAATGCTGCTAAGTATAACCTGAGTATGGGGCGTATCACCGCGCCGACATCGCGTCGAGATGGAAGTGAAACGATCACGCATGACTTGTGTCAGCGCCAGCAGCCCATGGGTATATGGTGCACTGTAAAGGCGGCTTCTCAGAAAGATGGATGGGGTGCTGGAAGTACGGAAGATCGGGGGCGCGATGTCGCGAGGAGGGCAGGATAAAGACGGCGCCCGGAGTATCCACGGAGAATTGGGGTACCCGCCGGACCAAGGCCCGGTTTACACATCGAAGGCGGAACCGGGGTATCGGAGGCTCGGGGCCCCAGACTGAAAGGGCCACGTGTAGCCGGGACCGACGCCGAGGTCCGGGGTATACCAATGAAGAGCACATCGTGCGTCGGCTGGGCCAAAGATGAAGCGACCAAGGCAGCTCGGCGAGGGAGGCTCAAATCAGCGCTGGAATCAGTTGATAGCGCAAATTTGTCGAGGTCTTATTTTCCACCAACAACGCTCGGGGCTAAGCTGCTTTCGACAGGACAAGCAGGAGTGCACTCTGCAGGCTGCGTAACTCGTTCTCCGCACGTCCAGACCGACTGCCGCCCCCGCATTCGTCGCCATCAGGAAGGCTGTTACGTAGACTCTGCCCTGATAGAGCCTTCGTGATCTCGCACTTTCACGTGCTTTCCCCGCCCCGCTACGTGCTTTAGTGGCTCAGTGGCGGCGTATCTACCGCATCCGAAACTTGGCTTATCCTCGTCTTTCTTGTCCCCTCTCTCGTCAGCTCGAGAGCCCGCAACTTTGTCTCTGGGCTTTATACGCACCTCCTGCTTTCACCATCCCGTTCCCATCTCGCCGGAGCGATATCTCCGCCGCCTGAGCTAGAACTGCTTCAAGTACTCACGTAGAAGTCTGCCTGCCATACAAGAGATAAGTTATTGATAGAAGAGTCATAGACAGCCCGGTAGCCCAGTGCAGTCGAGACTGAGCACCGTCCCGACCCTACTTTGTACGGTACGTCAGTCCCGGTAGACTTGCTCATGACGCCATCCGAACTTACTCCTTGTCCTACAGAAACATACATCCCGTCCCAAGCTACGCACTCTCCCTCGCTAATAGACCCAGTGGTCACCTTTCGCTATGGATAATGCATCTACGACCTCGACCGCCTCTCCGCCTCCGGCACCACCGCCGCCTCCTCCACCGGAGAAAGTTGTTGCTCGGCCGTACAAGTGCCCGTACCCTTTGTGCGGTCGGGCGTTCAGTCGTCTAGAACACCAGGTATGTACCCACCCCACTCACATCCCATGATCCCGCGTTGCTCTAGGTCTATATTCTATCTCCCCCCGCTTGTACTGATCCGGACTTCGACAGACCCGTCATATACGGACGCACACGGGCGAGAAGCCATTTGTCTGCGCATTCCCTGGCTGCGAGAAGCGGTTTTCTCGATCCGACGAGCTCACTCGTCACTCGCGGATACATAACAATGATAGTCATGCAAGCGCAAAGGGCAAGGCCAAGGCTAAGCATGAATCAGCACATCACCACCATGACATAAGCGAGGGAGAGGAGGGACATGGAGTCTCTCCTATGAAGACGGAGAGTGCGGATGCTCGTGGGATTAGGGCAAAGAAGAAGGCAAGAAGTCGTGCTAACAGCGACGACGAGGTACGTTCTCTCCATTCCCTTCAATATCGTTAAGTTTACTTACACAGTCGCTAGGATGACTCGTATGCCCGTCCGACAGCAATATCTTCGCTCGATCAACTGCCGCATCCTCATTATACCCGACGCTCTGAGACACATCCCTTCCCCCTCCTTGCCTCCAATCCCTCTGCCTTCTCTGCCCTCTCGAGCGTTGCCATGGAGGAACTGTACGTCCTTGAGCGTCAGGAGGCGATGCGCCGCGCCGAATACGAGGTGTTACACAGCGAGGCCCTGCGACGCGCGCAGGCCATCCAGGACCTTGCAGGCATGCGCCGCAGCAAGAGCAAGAGCGCGACGACCAGCCCTGTTGGCACGCCGTTCTTCCATCCGTCCGCCGGTGCCGGCGGCGGGTACTTCGGAGTGGCGGTGAGTAGCGAGCGGGAAAGGGATGTGGATGCAGCATTGCCGGTGGAGAGCGAACGAAAGGAGAAGGCCAAAAGGAGACTGAGTGGACCCGCATGGCATATGACGCCTATGCATCATGCACCCGAACATATCGTGGATGCGCATCACAGTTCTCGTCACGGGCACGGGCACGGGCACGCTACGCACCATCCGTACCACCCCGCCTCTCATCATCATCACCAGCATCACCATGCGCACCATGAGGAGTCCCCGTCGCCGATTAGCACCGACTCGGAAGGTTTCGCTGCAGGGGCATACCCTTCGATGTCCCCACCTAATACATTCACAGTGCACCCGCATGGGCCGTCGTATCCGCCCCAACCGTACGTGCGCTCGTACCCACCGTCACGGGGAGAACTTGCTATGACGCCGTCGACGAGTCCCTTCTTGGGCCCCATGCGCTCGTTGAACATCCATTCGACGGATATCTCTCGTGCGCCATCGCCGATCTTGTTGCCACCAGCTTCGATGGGAGACACGGATTCCAAGTACGGCTACGGTCCCAGGATGAGGAAGACTAGCGGTCCGCATAGTCCGCCAACTGCTCACAAGCACAAGCGGCGACTGTCCTTCGACGGGTTGCACCAACCGTACCCCCCCAGCGCGCCGCCCGCAGGCCAGTTCCACTTTGGTCCCATCCCGGGTGCACCGACGCCCCAGCTTTCGAGTGGGCCAAGTAGCAGCAGTGGAGGGAGCAGTCCGAGGAGTTATACTGCATCTATAGGCGGTTCGAGTACTCACCACGGAAGCGGCTTCCACTTTAGCTCCGCGGTAGGGAGCGCAACCAGTTCACGCGCACCTTCTCCCCCTCCCACATGGCCCGCTTCATCAGCCAGTTCAAGTCATTCTCATGTCCACCATGCCCCTAACTCCGGGCACCATGCGCCGCACAATCCCCACCACCTCGCCCACTCTGTCAGGCTCGCTTTTGGGATGACCCCCATACACGCTACGACAGCGAGGAGCCATATATCAACTCCCTACCACCCCAATCCGTCGATGTCGTCGAATTCATCGAGCTACTTCGCTAGCGTGCCGGCGAGCAGATCAGGAAGTCCGCCCATTACCTTGCCCCCGCTGAAGATGAAGTCCCGACCAGGGTCGCCCCACCCGCAGTCGCCATCACCCATCGATGAGGACAGTGAGAAAGACGAGGAAAAGACGCAGAAGGAGAAGGTTGAGTTGCCGCATTTCAGTGAGTTTGAGGCTGCCACTGGCGCGGGCGAGGCGCGACAGCGGGCGTATGGCTTCCCTGGTCGGTAACTCGTGATGGTTGGATGTGCTCCTAGTTGTGAACCCCAGGACACTGCTTGTATTTGTCTCGGTTGATTTATTCGCTGCACGACTTAATGCCCTCTATATCCCGTTGCCCCGTTGCGCTTCGCTTTGCCAGTGAAGCTCCATCCAGTTATTTATTTTCATTCATACGGCCATAGACATAGACACGATATCCCCCCTCCGATTATAGACTGCCTTAGACTCATGATGGTTTTGGTTACGTTCAACATTTGTAGTACTTAATCATGGATGTTCCATCCACGGACAGTCCTTGCGCTGTACGCAGTCCGCAATTATCTATCATCATGAAGCCCGGATGACTTAGCGGGAACGCGGGTGAAACCGTCACACTTCTGGATATCCATCGGAAGTTGAACTAAGTTGGAGCTTGCAGGATTCGGCGCTTCGCCTCAGTCGCTGTGGCCTACGTCCTTGACGTGCCAGTGTAATAGCGATCCTTGCTACGTTGGTGAGTTTCTGACTATCATCCTTGGCCCCGTCGACGTCGCAGCTCAAGGCGTTCCACCCACAGCACCTGGACCATTTCTGAACGTTAACTTGAACCTCTCGCGCGGGTTAACTTCACCTGACGAACACATCGAGTTTGGAGGTCTGCGCGCATTCCTGACCTTGTCCAATGATTGAGGACGTCTGTGAAGCTTGCGGAAACCTTCTTGTCCGGTGATGGCTAGTACTCAAGCTCTTGCAATCGGATCCGCGCACCTGTTAAATCCCAGAATATATGAAAAATCAAGGAGTGATACTATAGAAGGATTCCTGCGAAGAGGTTTACCCTACTCGAGGTCTGGTTCCTTCCCGCTCTCATGGTAGTAATGGTGTGGAATTCAGACTTTGCATGTTATATTCAGGAGACTCGCTGCGCATACATCTTGCGTCAACGCTCTCTGCTTGTCGTCTGACGGAGGCAGATGGTTAGCGAGCGCTGGTGACGGTCAGTCACTCCAGGGGCGAATTAAGCGCTTGTTTTTATTTCGTCCCACTGTGCGCAGATTTGTGCGTCCTGTTATGGGACTTCCACCAAGAAGATGTCATGACGCCTTCAGTCTCTTTCCATGGACCAACTGTACGCCCATTTATGCTGTTGTAGCTAAGGAGCATCGGACAGTAGAGTAACCGCCGCGACAGGCCAATGTCTTTACAGTTGCGTTTTCTGCCCATAACCGGTACCTCTTCGCGTGAGTCTTGTTGATCGTAGCTCTTTCTTGACGAGTCTGAAAGCGACGTATGCCACCAGTGGAGACACCGATGACAAGATATACAAGTACGATTTATCCGAGCTCCCCGGTGCAACTACTCCGGGTGAATCTGGCGGACCATGCCAAACGATCCGATGTCATCATGTAAGGACTATGCTCCACCAAATCTGGATTTACTGAGCCATGTATTCGCCAGGATTCCCTTCGTTCAGTATCATGTCATCCTTGGCAAGACGAGGTATTCCTGAGCGCTAGGTACCCGTCAGGGTTGAATTTCCACCCGAGAGCACGTTACTGAACATATTCCAGTGAAGATGGGACAGTTGTACTTCATGACGGTAGAGATAATCGAAGTTTGACGAGAGCGGCAGCAACGCTGCTCAATGATTCAGAATTCAGTGACGTTAAATGGCATCCTGGCATGGAACATATTTTTGCTACTGGTGATACAAGAGGAAGGGTTTGCCTCAGGGATACGCGTATGGCATTCGGACCTCTCAGTCAGCGCCACAAAAACGGGATAGTCTACACGGTACGCTTGGATCTGACATTTCTCTGTAGTCAAGCTTACATTGTTAGTATAACACCACCGTTGCGAAAGGCAACCGGTGCAGTCGTCCTGAGGTTGGGAGCATTGCTTTCGACAGTGAAGGTAAGCGTGATCTCCTGTGCGGTACCCAATTATCCTATAATATAAACTCATTCGGGCAGGTATGAAGCTCGGAGTGCTCTTCCTGGTAAGAGCACCGTACACCTTCCAAACGAAACTCATGCATTTTCACAGCACTATCTCCCAACCATGTACTCTGTCACGGATGAGAATCCTATTGCTATCTGTAGTAGCACGGTTACGCCAGAGCAGCAGAGGACAACACCTGATACTAGGACGTATGAGAACTCTTGTACGATCAAGGTCAGGAAGGAGCTCTAGGGATGATTTTGTACTTCTGACACATTAATAGCATGCATCTTTCGGAAACATGGGTACACGGGGCGACAACTATTATGCAACCGGTTCAGATGATTTCCGTGCATACGCCTGGAAGATACCGGAAGTTGTTCAATTACACCACATGCGGGAAGAAATCAAATTCGAACACTGGGAGATGCAGAGTGGCGACCATCCTCCTGGTACGGCGTCTTCGTGTGTTCTTGTAAGCGCCGGTTCACATTTGTGCAGCTTTTGCAGATTATGCGAGCAAGAATATATACATCCCAGCTGAGCTCTCATCGCCGTTCACTAGGCTATGCGGTACGTTCGATGAGCCTTTCTCTTTCAAGAGAGTACTGAGCGCGCTTGATGTATATGTCCAGGTCATAAGTCGATAGTCAACAGTGCTGTTATTCACCCTCAGATGCCGGTTGTTCTCACAGCAGGGATTGAACGCGACATAATACTACACAGTGCCACCTCCACTTCACCGTCTTTCGAGGACCTTGATGAGACCGATACATTCGTGCGTCCGCTATTCGACCTGGATTCCGTTGCAGCACGGGAGGACAGAGGGACGATTGTGCTATTCGACCAGTATGCGTTAAATCACTCCTACTTCCAGTGGGCTTACCGTCTTCTATAGTCTTCTTGGGCGCGACGGAGACGTGGACCCCTTCGACAAACGCTCATGGCCGTTAGGAACTGATCCTGACTTGGATCCTGACGACGACGATTTTATGACTTGACATGCAGTGCCAGACGAACAAGGCATATGCATCCGCAAAGCCTGCGCGCGCTCCTGCGCGCCTGCCAAGAGGCAAAGCTGGGGCAGGTGCACGACGTGGACTGAGGGATGTCGCTGTGAACCCCAAACACACCAGTTCGATTGCACACGCATAAATTGCCGTCGTATCTCGCGCAAGCTTCATGGACCACGCAAGAAGCTGTCGGACGGGAAGGGAGACTTTGCTGTACAGATCGCACAGGGGTTTAAGCCATGTGGGGCGAAATAAAGGCACTGGGATACTCTAGCCCAATTGCAAGAGACATTTTGTCCCCACTAATAGTTTTCACCTGCTGCACCCCAGGGAAGCGACAGGGTGCACGACTGTTTATATATAATACAATGTAGAATACAACATATTAAACCCCGAGAGTAAGCAGCCAGATAAACCTCCGTCTACACCATCTCCTTTTCCTCTGAAAAGTAATCCGGCAATTCCTCCTCCACCTGCTTAATCTTCTCCTGAATAACTCGCTTCGCACTCAGCCGACAATCATGATGCATGTACGTGGCGCTGCCCCACTTGTCAAACTCTTTCGCCACCGCGCGCAGGCGTCCCAGGACATCAGCGAGGCCGAGCGACAATATACCTTCGGTCCTTGTCTTCTCCTTCCAGAAGTCCGACCAACTCTGCGTGCACCCATGCTGGTGCCAGGTCGCGCCGCAACTCGACGCATGCTCGAACGGCGGCGGATGCAGCCGCAAGTGCTCCCAGGCACGGCTCAGGCCATGGTACCCACATAGCAGGCGCAGTTTCTGCGGCCCGCTCACCACGAGCCTCCCATCAGGCGAGAGCAGCACCTCTATGCCATCGTCTTCTTCGTCCTCACTCTCGCCGTCCGCGTCCGGCGTCGCGCAGACGGGGATATCGACGTGCTCGCGCGCAACGACCTTCGTCTTCTGCATCACCTCGAGGTACGCCGCGCCCTTGAGCGTGCGCAAGTCGAGCTCGTCCGCGAGGCACATCGCGAGGTACGCGTACGGGACCGAGCTGCACATGAGCCGCTTGAGCAGCCCGACCATAGTGCCGAGCAGCGGCTCGTGCGCACAGAGGTGCGCCAGGCGCACGAGCCGCGCGAGGCCTGGCTTGAACGGCGGCGCGGTGGGTATCGTCGGGGTCGTAGCGGCGGAGAACTGCGCGAGGGCGCCAGAGGGGGCGAGGGCGGGTCGGGGGAAGAGGGGGGAGGGCTGCCGGGTGACGTACTCCTGGATGGCGTCCAGCGCCCAGGTCTCGAGGGTCTTGAAGGAGTACTTGTTGGCGACGAGGGCGATGTCCATCAGGCGCACGAGGTCGGCTTGCGCGGTGTGGACGACCATGAGTTCCGGAGGTCTGGAGACCCATGAGTATAATGCCCATGAACCAGGACAAAAGGATAGATCGTGCGGGGAGTACTGATAATGGAGTGGTCCGTGGAGTATTGAGGTCCTATGCAGCCCATAGGTGAGACCTTCACCCCGGAGCAAACACAGGATCGCATACACCGGACCAGCCAGCCTTCTCCCGCACGATGGTCGTCAAGTGGAAAGGCTCTTACAAGGCGTATAGAGCCCACAAGAAGTTCCTGAACTGAGCGACAGTGTCTCCAGGCAGGACAATCGGGTTGTCGTCCGACGTGCCCTCCATGGGCGTATCCCCCTGCGGGAGGCTGAACATCGTAGCAAACGATGACGAGTCTCGCGAGAGCATCGATCTATGTACCTGCCCGGAGCGTTCAGCGTCATCCCGTGCCTTGATAGCCCAGCATGAAGGTAGTAGCTCACATTGAATAATGTGTTCTCTACGAGCAGGATACAGCTGCCATCCTCCATATAATACTTCTCGTCCCTAACGACGTCGCACATCGTCGAATCAGTATAGCTAATGCTCCTGTCTCGCTCCGGCCAGGACTCAGAGCGGGGCCGCTTTCTGCTCTTGCTAGGTCCAGGCGTAAGTTCTTCGGGTGTCGGCGGTAACGGAGACAGTATTGAGGTTTCCTCCATATCGGCGATGTAGTTATTAAAGCGTGTTCACATCGACGAAATGTATATTGACGGGGAGTAGCAGGAATGGAGAGGAGTGAGCGGAAGCAAAGTGTAAGCGCGTAAGCCGCGCCGCGGTCGTGTGGCAATCGCATGCGCGATCGTGCCTATAAACACGGGTGTTATGGCGATGGCATGCAGCAGTTAGAATATTCCAAGTGACTGCTGGGTCCATGGAACGCAGACAAGACGCATTCAATTGAACTATATCATCGCGTTCAAACCACGCAAAAGCAACCTAGACAACTTTCCTCGGCCTCCCCCTTCCCCGTCCACTCGCCGCCCTCCCGACGACAAACCCAAAGTTCCTTTTCTCCGGCTCCACCCACGCCATGCCCAGCTTCTCGAAGAGCTCCTGCTCGCTCGCCACCTCCATGCGCTCCCACTTCCCCTCGTCTTCGTATCGCGGACTGTCTAATGACACCCACTGCCACAGCCCGTACTCGCTGAGATGCATGCGCTGCTCCAGCGCGCGCGTTTGTGCGTCCCTCAGGAACTCTGCGTCGCCCGTCAGCGCGAGCAGCGCGGCGGCTTTTGATTTGAACGGGGCGAGGCTATCACCCTGCACATTAGCTTCCGCCACTCATTCAAAGACGCCGTGACCGCTCACTGAAACTCGGCCTTCCTGAACACCCCTTCCCTCCTCTCAACCGCCCGCAGCCTCTCCTCCCTGCTCTCTCCCGCGCGAGGCATCCTGACCACCGCCACCGAGAGCTCCGTGCTACTCGACAGCACACCCGCGATAACCCCTTCTTCTGTCAGGCGCTTCAGCACCCGGCGCGCCATCAGCGTCGACTGGCTGCCGGCAGAGTACGCGGGGCGGAAGGCGTGGGGGTTGCGCCCGCGCTTCTTGCCCTTGCCGGGTTCGTCGGGAGGGTAGGCGGGCGTGGGCAGGGGCGGGTTGTAGGACGGGTGCAGGAGAAGGAGCGAGAGCGACGGTGAGGAGGGAAGGCCACGCCGGCTGTCATATACAGATTGGGGAGTCAGAGGGAGGTAGGCGACGGGGATATGGACGTACAAGGGGCCCACGGCATGAATCTCGAAGGTGGGTTCAAGCGCGTCGCGGATCAAGGCCTACAGTAGTTCAGTCGTGGGCTCGAGCCTGGGGGAGATGGCACGCTTACGATACTCGATTCAGTCTGCTCTCGTGTTACCTCCTGCAGGATGTGGTCGATGAATTCGACGCCGACCTGGATGGGAGGCGAGAGGA
Source organism: Gloeophyllum trabeum ATCC 11539 (assembly GCF_000344685.1). Taxonomy (NCBI): domain Eukaryota; kingdom Fungi; phylum Basidiomycota; class Agaricomycetes; order Gloeophyllales; family Gloeophyllaceae; genus Gloeophyllum; species Gloeophyllum trabeum. The sequence continues at coordinate 84,120 of NW_006920417.1, read as the reverse complement.
GGTCTTTGAAGTGCGGGTCGCGGAGATGTTGGAGGGACAGACAGCCCTCGTTTACGAGGTCCGTGGCCAGCTTCTTGCTGCCATTTGAAGAAAGGGAAGTCAGACAGACAACATGATGTACGGGAGAACAGGCGTACCCTATACCAGGCACAAGCTGCAGCGAAGCAATAGCCTTTTTGCGAGTCTCAATGTCTAACTCGGGTACGGGTTCGCGCTGGACGCTAGATAACCCCTCCTTCGAGGAGCTCGCACTGAAAGGGATCTGGTTTACTCATCATGTACACGAGGACGGATACCAACACGAAATGAGAGCACTCACGCATGCTCATCTCCTTCATGCAGGTATACTGCGATCCGATGCGCGATACCGTGTCCAATACCTCGGACCTGGCTACCTATTCAGAATGCCTATAGGTGTTGCAGTCTCACGAGAACGCTCACAATTTTCGCCTTTTCTGCCGTTCTCCGCGCATCCGTCGACTTCAGCGATGCGAGTGGGTAGTCGAGCCCCTCAATGGCTCTTATGGCACGAGCGAATGCGACTATTTTATACTTATTCGCGTCAGGTCGAGATTCCTCTTCCTTCAAAGCTGACCTTGTCTCATAAGTCCTCGCTTCGAGCGATGAACGACTGACAGACTCACTTCTCTTCAACAATTGTACGATTTCCCTGTTAGCAGTCCTTGCAGACGTGGATACAGAGCGAACAAGAGCTACGGATAAACAAGCAGATATACGAGACCCTTTCAACATATTTGGCGTCACCGTCGGCGGAGACGCCTGCACTGTCGGTGGACAGTCATGTCTGCGTTGGACGCTGGAGAGATGCCGTGGCTGTGCTGAGCAAGAAGCTGCTTACGTGATGGGCGCGTCGCGTCTTTCGCGGCCAAGTCCAAACTTCCAACGGCTGCATCTCAGCTTACACCCGGCTCTTGCATTCACACCACTACCTGCTGCAAATCTGCCGCCGACTGCTGAGCAACCTGCTCTGACGGTTCTGAACAGTTGTGACAAAATTTGCTGTCGAGACGGCCCAGATCTGCTTGCAGCCGGTTTTGATTGAAGTCTTGAAGGACTATCCATTGCCTCTTTCTGCAGGGCGTGCATAAACCATGGCCGACCCGCAAGGAAACTCAAATGCGACCGGTTCGGGACAGAATTACTCCTTTGACAAAATGTCGGACTCCCAGCTGCGGCAAAACATCACCCAACTGGCCGCAGCGGGCAAATCCCAACAATTCCAAGTCTACGCTTCCCCAGCGCCCCAGCCCGCGCAGGGCACAGACGTCACTTGTAGGTATACCCCGCTTTCGTCCAAAAGTGCGCCTGACGCGGGAACTCCAGCCACTTATCTCTCCAACATCCGCAACTGGACAGCGTCCACGACACCACCGCCGAAAACACCAGTCGGCGTCCGACCAGGTCGCCCAAGACCGGCCCGAGGAAGCACCCTAGCGCCCACCCCCCAGCCCATCAGACAAGCCACACCCGCCCGCCGCACCCCCCAACCCATTGCCCCGCAAGGCGGCCTCCCATCCGCGGCTGCCATGCCCGCCCCGCCACCGCCCCTGCGATCCAATGTCGCACCGTCCCCCCTCCCCACACAGACCCAAGCCCTGCACACAACCTACCCCTCGCGTCTGCGCACTGGCGCGACCCTCCTCATGCAGCCCATCCTCACACCCAACACCACGCCCGGCGCAGCGACCACGACGCGCTCACGCCGCGGCGCCGTCATCAACTACGCGGACCCCGGATCGGGCGACGACATCCCCGACGCGGGCGCCATCGAGAGCGACGACTCGGACTTTGTTGCGAGCGGTGGATTAAGGTCCGCGGTGCGCGCCACAAGGGGGGGAGGGAGCAGGGCCAATGCGGGTATGGGGGTCTTCCACAGTGGTGCGTCGACGCCGGTCCCGGGGCAGCAGTCTCACGGGGCACAGGGAAAGGCCGAGTTGGACCAGAGCTATCTAGGGGCGATTCCGCCGGCGCGATTTATCAATGCTAAGGCGGTGGCTCCGACAAAGCATGAGTATTTGTGAGTCCGTCTCCTGTATTTATCTCGCAGGTTCGTAAAACTAGGGTTTCCAGCGCCGAAGGTCAGCTAGCACAACAAGCACAGAAACCAACATCACTCGTGCCCATCCGCGTCGAATTCGAAACCGACACCCATCGAATACGTGACTGCTTCGTGTGGAACCTGCACGAGGACCTCATCAAGCCCGAGACATTTGCGCGCATCTTCTGCACCGACCTCGACCTGCCGCATGTCCCCTGGGTCGAGACCGTCGCGAACCAGATCCGCGCGCAGCTCGAAGACCACGGCGACGTCGCCGCCATGGACCTCGACGTGGACGAGCAACACGCCGACGAAATCCCCGAATGCCGCGTTATCCTCAGCGTGAGTACCCGCACCCCATGGTCTGGTCAGCCGTGTCATTGATACGCAGTACATGTTCCCTTTACTATTCTCTCTACAAAGATAGATGTGCAGGTCGGCAACTACCACCTCATCGACCACATCGAGTGGGACCTGCTCTCGTCGCTCACGCCCGAGGCGTTCGCACAGACACTGTGCGCGGAGCTTGGGCTGTCGGGCGAGGCGCTGCCGCTCATCGCGCACGCGGTACACGAGGAGCTCGTCAAACACAAGAAGGACGCGATCGAGTGGGGTGTGATCGGGCTGGAGAGGGAGAAGGAGGCGGAAGAACACGCTGCAGATAAGCCGAGGGATAAGAGCGGGTTGAGCTTGCTGAAGGACAAGACGGGCTTGGGCCTCGGGTGGGGCCGCGCGCCGAAGGACGGGAGGGGACCGAAGACGCTCAGGAGCGTTTGGAGGGACTGGAACGAGGCGGAGGAATTTGCGACGCGGTTTGAGGTGCTCACCGCCGAGGAGGTTGAGAGGAGGGAGATTGAGAGGGAGAGGGCTAGTCGGTGCGTTTCTACCGCTCATATTATGTTAGTACGTTTGCTGAGGGTGGCTGCAGCCGGCTACGGAGAGAGACGTCGAAGTTCCAGAGCAGTCTGATTGCGACGCGGCGCAGACGGTAGCAGCAACACCCTACCCCTCTATTTTTCCTGCAGGATTGTCGCCGGTTGAATCTCATGGTACAGAAGGTGCTCAGTCTGCCTTCGTGCGTGAGCGGGCGCTCGAACGGGATTGTAAGGAGGCCGGAGGCATACGTGTACAACTGAAGCCCAATGGGCGTCAGTCAATACGGTGCCGCCTCGGCATCCCCCCATGCATCGTGGCAGACGCAGTATACAGATCATATCATGCTTTGGAACCCAGGCGCACAGCTTTCAGGGTGCTTACCGGAACCCTTCACGTTGGAGCTAAGGGGATCGGCCAGTAGGTACCAGTAGCTAAGTCAACAATCAGAGTGAGTTCACCTCACGTTATGATTCCACTCGGTGCATGGGTACACTTGTACATGTGTAGCGAGATGTCTAAGGGTTCCAACATTGAGTTCGAGTTCTGAATTCAGACAGGTACCGGCGTATACGCTACTGGATAAGGCTAGCTATAGCCAAGGTGTCATTTCCGAACAACTTCCCGAGAGGAAATACGAAACAGGGTGTGCTTTACTTCGATATCCATGCGTGGCATTGCATATCGATGCGAGTCATTGTCTACTTACTTAGACTGCGCACAGACATAACCTTACACGTCGCAATGATTGCCAACGGCGGCGATCCGGTACTCGCCTATTCCCTACGGGGAACCTATAAAGCAGCGTGATTTTAGCGGCTTCATCGAGAAATGACCGACGAAATCACCCTCTACGACCTCGCAAGCAATCGCCCAAACCCCAGAGGATGGTCGTCGAATACCTTGAAAGCAAGGTAGGAATGCATGCTGTCAATCGTCAACCACGATCACCAGCTAATGGCTTCCTTGCGCAGGTTTGCCTTGCAGCTCAAGGGTATCCCTTTCAAAACCGTCTGGGTAGAGTTTCCGGACATTGAAAGCGTCTGCAAGAGCCTTGGCGCACCGCCGACCAGCGTATGGCCGGACGGACAGCCGATGTACACTCTCCCAGTGATCAAGGATCCGGGGACAAACACGGTCCTCGCTGATTCGTGGGCCATCGCCAAGTACCTAGATGCCACATACACAGCGAGGCCCCCTCTTATTCCGGAAGGGACAGACGGTCTTCAAGCTGCATTCTCGGATGCAGCGACACGGATTGCAATGATGCCTATGAGCCAGGCATTCCTGCCCTTGATACCTAATCTCCTGAATCCGTCGAGCATACCGTACTATCGCTTCAGGCGGGAGCAGATGCTAGGACTGAAGTTGGAAGATTTCTGTCCGCTAGAGAAGAGGCCAGAAGTGCTGGATACGGCGAAGAAGGGATTCAGCGTTGTGGCAGGGTGGTATGCGAAGAGCGGAAAGGAATACTTGATGGGAGAAAAGCCGTGCTTCGCTGACCTCAGCTTGGGTGCGTTCCTGGCCGGAACAAAGCAGATCTTTGGAGAACAGTCAGACGAGTGGAAGCTTATTAAGACTTGGGACGATGGCAGATGGGCGAGGTTGTTAAAATCAATAGAAAGTTTGTCCGTTGCTGAATAAGATTGAATATCTTATCAACTCAGCTGGAATCAGATACGGATGTGATCAGCATTTAAAAGGCGGTCAAGCTAGCGCAAAGGTCGTTAGCGAAAGCAACGAAGATATGTTTGAAATCGTTCTCTACGACCTCCCTCGGAAGGATCCAGAAAGCGGACCATGGTCCCCTAACACACTGAAGACGAGGTAAGACCTCTAGACTACACTGAAAGTTAGAGCTAACCCCCAACGCTTCGCAGACTTGCTTTGAAGTACAAGGGCTTGCCTTTCAAGACCGTCTGGTTGGAATACCCGGACATTGTTGCGGAATGCAAGAAGATAGGGGCTCCTCCTACCGGGGCTCAACCGGACGGCAGTCCTTTCTACACCTTGCCTGTAATTTATGACCCTTCCACTAAGAAGGCGGTCGCAGACTCTTACGCTATCGCGGAATACCTCGACGCCACTTACCCTACGGATAGGCAGCTGATGCCAGCGGGCACGGAGGGACTGCATGCAGCCTTCTACAGCGCCTTTGATAACCATGGTTTCTTCCCACTGGTCTTCGTTTACGGGCCGTTGATTCCAACCATCCTGAACCCCCCGAGCGAGGAGTACTTCAGACGAACGAAGAAGGAGACGCTAGAACAGATGGCACAAACAGAGCAGGACGAAGCGCTGAGAAAGGGAAAAGCAGGCTTTGATGTAATACAGGGTTGGTACGAGAAGGCGGGAAAGGGGAAGCTATTCTTGATGGGAGATACGCCGTCCTGGGCAGACATTGTAGTCGCATCAACCCTTGCGTCCGCTAGGAATATACTCGGGAGACACTCGGAGGCCTGGAAAGCTATCTCTGAGTGGCATGGAGGGAGATGGGTGAGATTGACGGCCGCGCTGGCGGAGTAATAGTGACAGGTACTTGTAGTAGCTGTAGGGGGTTTCCATGTCGAATGTTCATTAAATTTACATCCCTGAGGCCTTCTCAGTGGGCGTGCTATATTTACTGACCCAGAACGGCGTCGGTATGCCAGCCCGAAGTATTCTAGACATGATCTTCATGATCAGATATAGTGCGGCGGAGCAGGCTAAAGATGAGGAGGTGCGAACGCTGATGTTAATTTGAGGCAACTTGTGTGGCAAGGTCTGTACAACTACGCTGCCTCTCCTGATCTTCTACGTCTAGCGTCTTCAGCATTCATCTCGTTCTCCGCCCAATCCCACAGTCTATGCCTGCGTGCTACTCTCGACACGACCATAGACACTAAGACAGCATATTTGTGAGCAAGCCGCCTCCATGCCGAGAGGTTCCACGAATGCACAGTCGTCCGAGGTACAAGCTCTGAATAACCTGCTCGCGTCTCTCGACCTGCCTTTCACCTTGGAGTCTCCGGAAGAATTGATACCTTCTCTTCTGCTTGCAATACTGGAGTCCATACTCCGGACTCGCCTCCCCATCGCAGCGAATATACGGGAATCTCGGACTTTGGCAGATAAAGTCCAGGCAATGAAGATCTTCTTAGGGGTTCTGGAGAACGACATTATCGGGGTTGACGTCGGGCTCAGCGACATGGATCCCAGAAAACTTGCCGTAGGGGAACATGAGGAAGTAGTATTCGTCGGAGAACTCCTGTGCTGGCTGAGCAGAAAGCATGGTCTAGGGCTGCCAGGTGAATCTCTGGATACTATTCCTGATGTGCCTCCGATGCATTTCAGAGACGCCAGAGTGTATGATCGAGCACCATCTCCATCTGTGCATTCTACTATCACAAGTAGTCCCAATACGACGTATTCGTTTCAGACCCACGCCATACTCTCCGCTGACACGACCGCTATTGATCTGACCGGCTCGCCCACGGATACGTATGCATCTACTCTTGCTCGAGGGCGCTCCGAGCGGAGGTGCAGGCCCCGGTGCATCCACGAAGTCGATGATTCTTCATTCCTCGCAGAGCTCCATGGGCTCAGACGGCCAGGCCCAAGCAACGAAACTCGGAACGAACCCGAGGACTTCTCGGCTGACGATTTATCTGCCTCTTATTGCGACTGTTCTCATAATGTCTCTTCTCAGCAGACCATCCCTGTTAGGACTGCTGGATGGCTGGACGAGGTTGATCCTAACCTTGAACTGGCGTCCTTCGAATCAAGCAGGAGAATGCAAGGGCGGGCAGGCCAATCTTGTCGCTCCCGAGAAGCCTCGACTTCCATTGCTACGGTATGTCTCATTTTCTACCGTTACTCGGCCGAGCGCCCATAAGCCATAATTAGGACCGCTCGAAGGGCGGGTCTACGTCGTATCCCGTAATCACGAAGCACAACTCTCCCAACCAGCATAGGCTTGCACTATTGAACGAACGAGCCAAGCTCTTGGCGGAACTCGCCACCTTGAAATCCAGGAAGAAATAAGGTTGGACCTACTCTTGCTGGAGCGGACGCTGCGCAGGCATGTTTTCCAGGTCTCGCTTGTTCCGATCCAGCACTGACGCAAGAAACAATGTTCATTATGTTGGTTCAACCTGTGGCGGTATTGTTGTCTCTGCAGTCACGTGCTGTCTGATTCTTGTCTTCCGATACCTCATGATTTACGTCTATTGTCTCGCAAGTATGTCCTCAGAATTCCGGGAACCCTGGAATCGCTCGGTGAACCCTTATTATGCTCGACGTGCCCTGTGCCGCGCCCACCGACAATCTCCATGACTTTAACTCGACGACGTCCCTCGCTCGCGCCTCTCCGTCTGGGCAGCATATCTGAGGAGGAAGCTCCTGGTATGCTCAACCTCGGAGTAGAAAGCCCGTCCTCGATAATGGAACCCTCGTCAGCAGCGGGTCAAGCATCCCCAGATGAGTGGCTGAGAAGTGGGATCGCTGTAAATACAAATGTACCTATGCGGCGGAGGAGCTGGAGGAGTCTCTCCTGGCTGCAAGAGAAGCACAGAAGGACGTTTTTTAGAAGCGAGACTCGTGATGATTGTGGCATATGGTAAGCATTAGACTCTCGTTTGCTGCCTCCTAGCACCGCTGACCTGAGGATCACAGCTTTGAATCCGCTATTTTGCCTATCCGAGTGAAATGTTGCCTTCAGCTCTTCTGTTTTGCGCACCTATCGGATGTACGTCCTCCTTGTCTGAACTGCAGCGCCTGACTCAATCTGCATTCCAGTGGCTCGGGTCCGAGCAGTCTGATGGCTTATGTCCATCCTGCAGGAAACCCTGTAGTCTCAGTACGGACGCCGTTTCGCTCGCTTCGACTCCTAAGAATGAAGGGCACCCTGAGTTGGTGCAACCACCCTTACCGCGCAGGGCGCCATCGCCATCCTCACTCATCTGTCCTCCCACTACTCCGCGCTTCCCATCGTCAGCAACTTGGGTCTCTGGTAGAGAGAACCATACCTCCAGCGGGTCTGGATCACTGCGTGAGCTAATTGCTGGCGATGATGAGACCGGGTCTGAACTGGATGTCGCGCGGACGCTGAGCTACTTTGCATTCGCTATTGTATTATTCGTACTCTTCTCTGGGTCCTAGTCTCCTGACTCCCCCGGATCCCCCCCCCCTCCCTTCGCGTTCTGAACGGTCGGATATGGTTTCTCGTATTGGTGCGAGTGTATGTATCATAAGTAAACTCGATTCGAATTTGAAAACATTCGAAAGCCGGGGTGTACTACGTATGCAACGCGTGGGAAGGGAGCCTAGTCCAGCCTTCTCTTCTCCTCGAAACACATGTCCGGTGCTATTCCCTTGTCTGCAATCCGGACTTCAGTGACCTCCCAATTCCTTGCCGAAGACAGAGAAGATACACCCGTAGGGAATGTCGAGGATCTCTTCCCAGCATCGACGTCTTTCGACCATGGCGGAGACGCGATAGAACTCATTCGCCCGCCCTGGAAAAGGGATCTGTACGAGCTGCTGGAACAACCGACGTCCTCGCCCTCTGCTTTCCTGGTCCATGTGCTGACTACTTCCTTGATTGTCGTATCTGCTCTGGTGACCGTGATGGAGACCGTCCCCGCTTTTCATCATATATCTGGGGGTCTTTGGTTCGGCCTCGAGACAAGTCTGGTCGCCCTGTTCACAGTGGAATACATCGCTAGATGTACTGCAAGGACGTATACTCTGCGCGCTTTCGTTGGATGGATTACCTGTGAGTATTCCGCCGAACTCTTCCTATCTCATACTGACTGCAGACCGCCAGCATTCTTTGGAATAATAGACCTGCTGGCTATTCTACCCTACTACATCGAAATTGCTCTCCGGCAGGATACAGTGAGTTCTCTAAGACCCCCCACCAGCTTTAGCCTCAACGCAAGGATCCAGTCTGTTCTTTTCCGCTTTTCTATACTCCGTACATTCCGCCTGGTTCGCGTCTTTAGGCCTTTCCGTTACAATAATACGCTCTTATTGTATGTGGTCCTTATACATCCGAATGAAATACATTGTTGAGCGTTATTGCAGGACTATCGAAGTCATGTATCTATCTTTCAGAAGATCCCAGCATGCTCTCCTGGCGCTCAGCTTTTTTGTATTGATGGTTCTAACAGTGTTCAGCACTCTACTGTAGGTTCTCTTCATTATGTTATGACACAACCCCCAGGTCTCATAACCCGTACAAGATACTTTGCGGAGCGGGGAACATGGGATGAGACTCTCGAGACGTTCATCGACGTGGATGGCGATCCAAGTCAGTTTTCTGTATGTGTTACATTTCTCCGATCTCTGGCGCAAATCATGACCGGACATTCCTTAGTCTATTCCTGCAGCTGCTTGGTAAGCTCATTGACCTCGCTCAAGAGTGCCTTCCTAACGACGGTCCTGGTCTGGCATAGGTTCGTGCTCGTCAGTGAGTTATGCCACCCTCCTCAACATGTCTGTCTCTGGTCTCTGAGCATCATCGGGAAATAGCTATCACAACTGTGGGATACGGTGAAATTACACCCCGCTCTTTCCTTGGACGTCTTATTACGCTACCCCTACTGCTCTTCGGTCTGCTACTTATCGCTTTACCGAGTTTTGTACTCGGTAGGGAATTCAGTATCGTCTGGGCAAAGATGACGAAGAATCAGGTATGTATTTATCTCATTCTTCCCGGGAAACTGACGAGACTAGTCACTTTGAACAGAACATAAATGAACCTCTGGTATCGGCATCTGTGGCCAATTTCCATGACTTGCAGAACCCTGCTCAGTCCGACATCTCCCGCGACCTCTCAAATCGAAAGCTTGCCCAAAACCAGGCGGAGCTCAGTCGGCAGATTACGGAGCTAAGGACGGCCCTGCAGATGCAAGGGGAGACTCTGAGGACATTACTTGAAATAATGGAGAGTGAGAAGGGGAGGATGCGCCCCAATGGCGCTATGCACATAAGTTAGCTCGCGATAATGGGCAATTGTTAGGTATACCGTCTCATCGAAGTTGCTCGGGTACATTGATTCATGAGACCGCTTACAGTTAGTTCTTCGTATGGGTCCGTGTGTAGACTATGTGTTTATATGGGTAATGTGGAATCACGGATACTTCTCGGACCAATTAGTTCTGTTCAAGGACGATCGTGACATGGAAGCCAGTCCGGGTTCACGGTTGACCATTTTCTCTCTGGACCCTGGATAAGGTCTGCTGATCATGTTCCTTCGCACCTGCTAGGATGACAGACTGCCGCTGCCAGCACGTGCCCTGGGAGTCGGATGGGACGAGAGAGAATGAGCTACGTATATTTGATTCTTCGAGTATTACTTTCGAAAATCCAGCACAGACGTGACGGATAGCTGAAATTCCAGGAGCTACGGTGCCAAGGCTGGGCTGGCTACGCTAGGCTTACCTTCCATAGCGTATAATCGGGTAGATCTGTAAGCCCCAAAAGATGCACGACGAGGTTGCGAAACAACCAAGGTATATTCGGACGTGGGCTATTTCAGGCTCATAGACAGTTGTCCGAATAGAGTCCTCTTGGGAATACGATTCGAAATACCCGCTACTCCGATGGCGAGCAATCCTGGGGAGCTATCGCTAGGGTGAAAGATTACGAATACTGCTTCCCCGCGACATCATCTGCGCTGGCTGGCAAGGACGGAAAGGCGATTGTTCAGCATACCCGGTCCGGTGAGCCCACCTGAGCTTATATACCACAGGGCCAAAGTATAGGTCTTGCAAACCAGCCCGCGCCCTCACGAATCAGTAAATCATCCCCCTCCAACCATGTCGGACGTCATTACTTTCTACGACATCCCCTCTATCAAGGGCATCAGTTGGTCGCCCAACACTTGGAAAACGAGGTGAGCTTACCGCAATACTTCTACAGACCGGGGCCAACCAGAATAAACCCCAGGTTGGCGCTCAACTTCAAGGGTATCCCGTACAAGACCGTCTGGGTTGAGTACCCTGACATCGAGGCTCTCTCCAAGGAGATCGGCGCTGCACCGACTGGCGTAAAGGGCGACGGCAGTCCCAGCTACACTCTTCCGGCCATCTATGACCCAAAGACTAAGAAGGCGATCTCTGACTCGCAAAATATCGCCGAATACCTAGATGCCACTTACCCCTCGACACCCACGCTCTTCTCGGCAGGCACTCTCACCTTGCAGATCGCCTTCCAGGAGGCCTTCACGACTGCAGCATTGGGAAACCTTTTCGCGCCCTTGTTGCAGGAGAGTGGGTTCATCCTGAACGAGAGGAGTGCTGTCTATTTTAGGCAGACGAGAGAGGCAACGTACGGGAAGAAGCTGGAGGAGTTTTCGCCTTTGGGCGCTGTTCGAGACGAGCACTGGAAGAAGACTCAGGCCGGCTTCAGCACCGTCGCCGGGTGGATCCAGAAGAGCGGAGGGCTGTATGTGATGGGGGACAAGGCGTCCTATGCTGACTTGAGCATCGCTGCGTGGGTTCTGTGGGTGAGGCAGGTTAGGGGAGCAAGCTCTGCTGACTATCAGAATATCTTGACATGGGATAGCGGCTTCTGGGGGAAATACTTGGCGGCATTGGACAAGTACACGACTCCTGACGCATGAGCGCTGTAGACCATTATTGTTGTATTACTATCAAATCACGATGCCATCATTCGCCATGATTTACAACTGATTCGGAGTGCATTTCTCATCGATGTCGGGGACTGCGCCTACTGATATGCATTTATGCATCGAAAATGCTTCGCAACATCAATAAAAAATGAGACGTTATGTACATATTGTATTCACGGACCCGGGTATATCGACTCGCTAGGTACAGCAAGTAATAAGATCTGAAGGGGGGGAGGTCACCACTGCTGTTAAGTCGAGAGCATACTGAGATACTACGGAGAAGCCAGTCAGTGTTAAGAAACAGAAAGGGACGAATAGAAGTAGAAGTGAAGCATCTCAGCGAAAAGAAACTCGTCATTCCTGCCTGTCTCACGAGGCAGTCGTACTCATTAAATCAGACATCATAGATGGAGTCGGGCGAACAAGGCAAAAAAAATGCAGACTCACGCGTTAAACGAAGACGCAATGGCAGTGGAAGTAGTCAGAGATTGCGATACCGCCAAAGTTCCGTACTGATTGACCAGCGGAGGCCAGTGGTATAAGATGATCGTCGTCGTTGTACATGTGAGACCAGATTTGAAAAGACAAAAGGACCGGATTCGATATATTAAGGATTGCACTTGTTTGTGGCAAGTGGCTGTGATTCCCACATGTGCTCTTAGACACCGACTCGGAGTCTCCTCATTGGGACCTCCGGGAAGAGACCCTCTTCAGGTGTGTCCCATATTAATAACCATATCTTCGAGGCATCGCACAGCTTCGTTGTCTTTGTCTACCTACTGTGACCTTTTTCCCGACGGAAAATTCTGGTGGGCCGATTGGATCGACTTGCTAGGCTTTTGCGTCGTGTCTACGGAGACAAGGCTCCCAGCAGTGACAAGGTAAAACAATACCCCAGCTCTGCAATAGTGGCATTCTACGGGAGTGGCGTCTACCGGAAAATCTCGTGCAGGGTACTCAGGAGAGGCTTGAATCTCTCTCCAGCCTTTCTCCCTCTCTCTCTCCAGATATCAAGCAGTCCTAGTAGAGCTCAAACGCCCGCGAGGTGAGTAGGATACATTTAGGCTCCATTATTTGCAGGCGTCGTCCCATAGTAGCCCTCTCCTATCGGAAATTCTCTAGTCAGACTGTGATTGCAGCGATCACCGGTTTGGAGAATTCCCGAAACTCTGTGACTAACATTCACTGATAGATCCTTTGAATCACATCTTACCATCTGCAAGTGTAATGTCTGAACTCAGTGGCAGCGTCCGAAATGCTGCTCTCCCGGCCACCCGAGGGTATCAACAGGAGATGCTCGACGAGAGTCTACGAAAGAACATCATCATCGCTCTGGACACCGGATCTGGCAAGACGCATATAGCAATCTTGAGAATGAAACTGGAAGCCGATCGAGAGCCTCGCAAGGTAGAAATTATGCACACTACATGCGGTCTCGTTGTGTTGACCATAGTCTAGGTATCGTGGTTCATCGCCCCAACCGTTGCGCTTTGCGAGCAGCAGCGCGACGTTATCGACAAAGCCCTGCCCGTGTCTGTAGGGATCATCTCAGGTTCGCTGGAGCCGGATCAATGGAAGGATCCTGCGCTGTGGCGCCGAGTCCTGGATACACATCGAGTCATGGTGTCCACACCTCAGGTCCTTCTCGATGCCCTTCGTCACGGTTATATAAACCTTGGGAAGGACATCGGATTGATCGTCTTCGATGAGGCACACCATGCAGTCGATAACCATCCGTACAATCGGATTATGAAGGAATTTTACTTCGCTCTGCCACGTCGTCCACATGGGATGGGGTCTGGAGCGGGAATCGTTGACGGGAATGGCAACCCTGCCAGCATGCGGCCGATGATCCTGGGACTAACGGCTAGTCCGATCTACGGTGGTCATGTAGAGCAAGCATTTAGGTGCGTAACCAAATGACCTGAATGGAATCACGGCTGACAGTGATTTGCAGAGTAATTGAAGCTAATTTGGATTGTGCCATCCGCGCACCTCAGAAGAATCGGAACGAGTTGAGCTCGTACGTCCATCGACCTGTATTCAAGCACAAGATGTACCACAATGCCCCGTACTCGCCATCCGTGAATATCTTGGCGTTGCAAGTAGTCCTGGACAAGATGAATATCGAGGACGATCCCGCGATACAGAACTTGCGAAAGCAGCTTGCCAATCTGCCTCCGGGTCCGGAACGAACGCGCGTGGATCAGAAACTGTCGAAGTGGCTAAGCAAGGAGGGCACGTATACCCATAAGGGTCTCCGCGACCTTCACAGGACTGCGGTCGAAATATGCGCCGACGTCGGCCCTTGGGCAGGGGATTGGTATATCGAGACCGTGTTAGAGCAAGCCAGAACCGCCTCCAATCCTTACCACAACTTATACAGCGCCTGGCAGAATAGGGAGAAGAAATATTTGATGGAAAAGCTTGCTCAAGTCAAGATAACGCCCACATCGTCGTTGCCGAAAGATATTGTCGAAGGTACTTCGAACAAAGTCGACAGGCTTATCGAATGCTTGGAACAGGAAAAAGCAGAGAAGGAGGCCTGCAACGAAGAATACAGTGGTTTGATCTTTGTGACCCGTCGTGATGCCGTACTTGCGCTCGCCGAAGTCCTGAGTCGCCACCCTCGTACTCGTGATGTCTTCCAAGTCGGCTCGTTGATCGGCAATTCCGACAGTTCTCATCGACATTCCTTCCTGGATATAACTCGGACGCTCATCAAGCAGACGCCGTCCGAGACGTTGCGAGACTTCCGTATCAAGGAGAAGAATCTCATCGTCGCTACTGCGGTAGCCGAGGAGGGCATCGATATACAGGCGTGCGGAAACGTTATCCGATGGGATCCACCTCAGAATATGGCGAGCTGGGCACAAAGCAGGGGCAGGGCCAGAAGGGAGAGGAGCAGCTTCATACTGATGTTTAGCGACGACAATGTCTTTCGGAAGCAAGTCCTACAGTGGGAAGGGCTGGAGAAGCAAATGGTGGCCCTCTATAATGATCCTAATAGACAGGTCATAAAGATGGTTGACGAGACCGACGAAATGGATGAAGACGACGAGGAACTACTTTACAGCATCCCGAGCACTGGGTAATTCTTCAATCACGGATTTGTATGCTTGATTATCTAACGTCTTGTCTATCAGAGCCGTTGTGACGCTTCATTCTGCCATTGGACATCTGGCACATTTCTGTTCCATTCTACCTGGAGCTGCTTATGGTCACAATGCGCCGCTGTATGATATAGATCCTCCCGATTTCCCTGAGGGCTGGCACGCGAATGACCCCCGGCATCAAGGACTCCCATATCCTGGACCCTTCGGCGCTACGGTGACGCTCCCTCGCTACGTAGATGCCGATCTTCGTGTGCATACTGTACCTCGCAAGTACCCCAGCAAGATGTCTGCCAGGCGGCATGCCGCGTATTTTGCGTACATCACACTTTACGAGGCAGGTTTGCTCAACGAGCACCTGTTACCCCTGACTAGCGCCGTAAATCCTCAGGACGAGGATGTTCAAACCCTCCTGAAAGACGTGGAGGGGAGAGCTGGCACAACGCACGTCACTGCCCAAATAAACCCGTGGATACCTTCCAAGAAAGCTGTCGGCTTGTGGTTCGCGACTGAAGTGGCAGTCGAGGGGCTACCTCCCCTTCGCATGTTGTCGCGGGTACGCATCCCCAATCTCAAACCCGAGGACCTACCGACTCTGTACACTGCTGAGCGGGGAAAGCTGGTCGTCCAAATTCGCGACCTTGGCCCGGTCGTTCAGTGGGAGGCTGAAATTGAGCAAGGCCGGGGATACACTCGCCAGTTGTTATGGCCTCTCTACGGGCACCGTATGACATGGGACCAAGTTAACTTCGCGTATATGTTCTTTCCCATCGCCGAAGCCGATCATACTCTCTGGGAGGAGCGAAGGGAATGGGCTAAAACCATCAACACACAGTCTGGGCACCCGTCAAAACCGCATGACAAGTTTAGCATCAATGGCAAAGTCTTTGGTGAACATCACTCGTTCCCAAACGATGTGACAATTATCCGAGATGGCGGATGGCCTGGTAAACCTTATCAATTCATGGCCTGGAAGAGTGATGATTTCTCCTCGGAGCAAGTGGAAGCGTTCGACGAGAAATATGGCGTGTCACCTTACGCCGTTGGGCATCCACTGTTGCTAGTTCGACGGCTTCCTCGACGGGTCAACTTCCTCGTCCCTCGTGATCCTCAGGTGGAAGCACTAGCCGATGATAGGACAGTCCTGCTGGACCCTGCGTACGTCCTAGTAGATCTCATCTCCAAAATCGAGGTTCAATATGCCAAATTCATCCCTGCCATACTACGGCATCTATCCCTGAAGATGACAGTTGTGTCCCTGAAAGATGATTTGTTTACCGAGTCCTGTCCAGTCTCGACGGCCCCTTTGGAATATCTAAGTACTGCCATCACTGCACCCGTCTCGCAAGAGAAGACGAACTATCAGAGAATGGAAACGCTGGGCGACACAGTACTGAAATTCCTCACGAGCATACATCTCCTGGCGGAGTTTCCTCTGTGGCATGAGGGTTATTTAGCCAAGAGGAAGGACCATGCAGTGTCAAACGCCAATCTTGCGAAAGCAGCTGTGTCGCATCGCCTCTATCGCTGGATAATCCGGGATCGTTTTGTACCCAGGCGCTGGAGCCCAACGTATGAAGAACCCGTCGTGGTGGACAAAGTAGACGGTAATTCGGACAAGGAGTCCTCCAAGACGAAGCAGGAGTTATCTACCAAGGTCCTGGCAGACGTAGTCGAGTCCCTCATCGGCGCTGCCTACTTGCACGGAAGCTTCGAGCAAGCAATGGAATGCACTCGGTTCTTCGGCCTGGGCCTGAAATGGCGACGACTGCCTACTCGTGTCGAAACCATATACTCCCGCACCGAAGGACTTCCGGAGATCCCTACGCCAATCTCAGTTGTGGAGGATATCATAGGGTACAGATTCACGAAGAAACACTTCATTGTCGAAGCTCTTACCCATCCCAGTTACCACACGGACCTTGGGTGTCGATCCTATGATCGCATGGAGTTCTTGGGAGATGCTGTGCTGGACATGGTGGTCACCGACTTCTTGTACCACGCCCCGGGCAAGGAGTACAAGCCCGGTCACATCCACTTGCGAAAGACTGCGATTGTCAACTCTCACATACTGGCCTTCGTTTGCCTGCGTTCGTCGCGTGATGTTGACGCACAAATGCCCAGGGTAGGCAAGCACGGTGCTGTGACTCTTGACGCGGACGAACAACACATATACCTCTGGCAATGCCTACTGCACTCCAGTATGCGTGTTCTGGAAGACCTCGATATCACCTTCGGGCGCTTTCAGAAGAATAGAGCGGAGATCGAGGAAGCTCTGGAGACAGGCAGTGTGTATCCCTGGGCCGCTCTCACGCGTCTGCAGGCTGCAAAGTTCTTCAGTGATATCATCGAAAGTGTTCTGGGAGCTGTGTTTTTAGACTCGCGTGGAGATTTCGACGTCGTTCGCCAAGTGCTAGAACGGCTAGGCCTGCTCCCCATTCTGCGTCGCATCGTTGAGGCAGACATGGACGTCATGCACCCGGTGTCTAGACTGGCCAACTGGGCTGCAAAGAGACAAATCGCGATCGAGTACAAGTTCGTGAAGGAGAAGGGGTCTGTCACCTGCGTCGTGGAAGCGGACCAGAAGGAGGTCGCTAGAGTCACCGAGAATCACCGCGGACGCGCCAGCCAAGATGAAGTGAAGTTTACTGCAGCAGAGAAGGCTATCAGGGCCCTACAATTGCAGGAGGAAGAGGAGGCTCGCATTGACGAAGAGGAAGAAGAGGACATGGATGAGAACGACCCCTGGTGGGCCACAGCGGACACTTTCCCTCTCTAACAATGCTCGGAATGCTTTGAAACACGCAACAACTAAATGCCCAATTTCTTGGATTATGGTTTACATACACGGACTATGGATGGATTACGCTTTGACCTGTATTCTACATCGACTCGATGCTTGCATGCTGTTGTACATTGCTATACTCGTTGCTCAACCCTGCGTCCGCTGCCACCGCATACGAATTGAATGAATCAATGTTCTGTCTCTTCCCAGGCCCTGCCAACAGTCTTCGCCAAATCCGCCTCCGTGATATGCTTGCTGCTGGAGAAGTAGCCAGCCGCGATCTTCGCGTCAATCTCGACCCGCGAATCGGGAGGGATGAGGTGCTCGGGTATATCGTAGCGTTTCAGAATGGGAATGCCAGATTGTACAATGGCGTTGTATTTCCTGCGAGACACATACGAATCAGTTTGACTAGCTAATCACGGTCAGTACATATGTCACGCACATGTCACTCATGGAGACCATGTTATGGATCTTCTTAATCCCGAGCCAGTGCAGAACATCGGGCATGAGCGCCTGGAATCGCATATCCTTGACACCAGCGATCATCTCAGTCGACTTGAAGTACTTGTCGGCGGAGTCACCGCCACGCTTGCGCAAGTTATACACTAGATACCTATTGACATCGCGCGTGCTTAGGGTGGTTAAATTGAACAAATAGACTTGACGCACTTAGTAACCTCGCCGAGCGCACGGCCTTCCTTGCGGAAGTAAACTACCACACCGACGCCTCCGCGCTGGGCGCACCGCACACATTCTTCGATGGCGTAGATCAGGTATGGCTTACAGGTACAGATGTCGGAGCCGAAGACGTCAGAACCGTTACATTCATCGTGGACACGCAGGGTGAGCTCCTTCGACTCGTCGGTCAAGTAAGCGGGCGGACCAACTGCGAAGACCATCTTCTAGTCGAGACTCGATTGTAGAAAACCAGTTAACTTACAGATGTACACAGTCAGCCCTCCGATGGGCGGCAAAAACACCTTGATGTCAGGCCGCGTCACGAGCTCGGGGTACATTCCCCCGGTATCCTCAAACAGAGCCCGACGGAGCAAGCTCTCCGAACTGTAATATACCCATGTTCAGCGCGATGCAGCATTCATGGAAACAGAAACCTACATCCCAAACCGGTCCGCCACGCCAGGCAAATACCACACCGGCTCCACCGCCGCCTTGCTCACGTTGATCTCCACGCCGGGGTCCGCGTCGCTCTCGCTCCCGTCCGCGTTCCTTAGCGGCCGGCTCTTCAGCAGGATCTTCCCGTCAATCTCCAGCTCGCCCTTGCGCGTGGTCTCGTCGACCTCGCTGAGCTTCATGTGCGCACGCGTGACCGCGATGCTCGGCTTGACATCCAGGCCCAGCTCCTCCAACTCGTGCTTGAACACCTGCGGCACGAGGTGTCCCCACGGGTCGAAGGAGACGATCTTGCTCGGGTCGGACCAGGCGGGCTGGGGCGGGATGGGCACGGGCGGCTCCGTCTTGGAGTAGTCAGGCTTGTGCGTGGGGGAGAGGGTGCCCATGGCGATTGCCAGGGCGCGGTAGATGGAGTAGGAGCCTGAGTGGGCGCCGATGGCGTTGCGCTGCTTGATTGAGGAGGGGAGGCGCGAGCAGATGACGGGCCCGCGGACTCTGGGGTCGGATGCGCCCCAATTCATGGTATAGGGCTTGATGCCATATTGATCGGGATAGGCTGGAGAAGAGGTCAGCGACACGATTAAAAAAACAATGGGGTTGGAAGAATTGGTGGGCACACTGAAGGACGCCCCGAAGGCACCGTCATCGGGACATTCGGCCTCCTGCATAGGCGTCCTTGAGGTGCCTTTATTTGATGGACGACATCTCATGCTCATTGATATATGCAGCGTATCACTGGGGCTCAGGGTGCAGGCCAAAGACTAAGGCTTCGCGAACATTTGCAGCTCAGATCCGGAATATGCGAGGAGACTCGTCACTCCCAGGACAAGTGAGACAATGTATATGTATGCCCAGTGACAGACAACCTCAAGACAGGTGAAGTGAACTGCCCAGCGCGAACGCTCACTAATGAACCCCCCAGTGCAGGGGACAAGTCTTGTGAGACGGGCGACAAACTTACTGGTCAAGATGACCCGAGCAGGGTACAGTGCTCTCTCGCGTTCCTTATCGGAGACAGGCTTATCGGCCGCAGGACTCAAGCCCATGCTTGACGCGGAGGTAGACAAAGGCGAGTGCACCGGGACTGGCTGAGACGGCGAAGCGGGGTGCATCGAGGGTGAATCAACACCACGGCCTGGGATCGGCACCCCATTTGTAGGGGCCAGCGGCGGGGACGCTGGAGTAGTCAACGAATCAAGCTAGTCATAAATACTCGTCAATACGAGCGCGAGACAGGCAACGTTCGTGGGTCCGCTTACTTTAGCTTGGAGCGTCTGCTGCGAGGCCTGGAGGGCCTGCAGCTGGCTCAGGATTTGGGTGAGAACGGCGTCCGACACAGCGCTGGAAGACATGGTCCAAGGCTCCGCCGCAAGCAGTTGGAGGGAAAGAGAAAGAAAGAAAGAAAGAGGGGGCTGCGCCGTCCGAGGCTATATACCCCGCACGTACGGCGGCACGCGTTCCAGGCGAGATAATGAGCCACGTGCGCCCGCGCCGAGCATCCGAGAATCCTCTGCCTTTGCGTTTCGCCGCGACGTCTCTGCTCGCATCGAATGCATTGCTCGTCAACTACAACGGTAATGATACAGACTCGGAGCTGCTTTTACTTCGACCAACCGTGCCTCCAGCACCCGTCTATCTATGCATGACCGCGAATCGGCCTGGGTTCGTATCTGCAATTGATAGCTATCAGTGCACAGCGATAGGCAAAACGATACGGGGCACGTACGGCTCTTCCAGGTACTTTATCTCGTCGCCCGACAGCTCGACGCCGCGCACGATCGCCTCGTCCAGGCGCTTCACCGAGCTGCACCCGACGATCGGGCTCGCGACCTTGGTCTGCACCCACGCCAGCGCGATCTGCCCCATCGGCACGCCCTTCTTCTCCGCGAGCTCCTGCACGCGCTTCACGATCACCTCGTCGGAGGCGCGCAGCTTGTTCTCAAACGGCGTGCCCTTCGACGCGTCCGCCCGCGTCGTCGACGTCCCCGGCGGGCGCGCGAGGCTCCCAGCCGCGAGCGGCGCCCAGGGGATGATCCCGATGCCGTGGAAGTTGCAGTACTGGTGCATCTCGCGTTCCTGGCACGCGCCCCCCTCAGCACCGGTCTTCAAGACGCCCCAAGCACCGCACGTACCTCCTCACGGTACAGCAACGAATACTCGTCCTGCATGCTCACAAACTTCGTCCAGCCCCTCTTCTCCGCGACCTCGTTCATCAACGCAAACTGCCAGCAGCGCATCGAGCTCGCGCCGATATACCGCACCTTGCCGCTCTCCACCAGATCGTGCAGCGCTTTCATCGTCTCCTCCACGGGCGTCTTCGCGTCGAAGCGGTGGATCTGCAGCAGGTCGATGTACGGCGTCTGCAGGCGCTCGAGCGACGCGTTGACCGCGTTGAAGATCGCCGCGCGCGACAGGCCGGATTGGTTCACGTACTCCTTGAGCTTGTCCAGCCCCGGCGTGACGGACGTGCGGATCCCGGGCTCCGCGGCGACCAAGCCGAAGCATTTCGTCGCGATGATGAGCTGGTCGCGCGGGATGTTGTACTGGGGTGCGAAGCATGTAAGGTGGCTGGCCGATGGGTAATTCGGGGACCGCGCACCTTTTTGATGAACCGCCCGACGATCCGCTCCGACTCGCCGTTGGAATACACGTTCGCCGTGTCGATGGTCGTCACACCGCGATCCCACGCAGCCTTCAGGAGAGGCATGGCCTGGTCCTCGTTGATAACCCAAGGCTAAGCAATCCCTAAGTCATCCGAGACCACCCTGATTGCAACACACATTCACTCACAGCCCACTTGTCCGATCCGAAACTCATCGCGCCCAGCTATAGGACCATAATTCAGTCGAAGATACATGCTACCTCGCCGAACGGCGTTACTGACAATGGGCACGGACACCTGCAACCCCGACTTGCCCAGCTGGCGGTACTCGACCTTGGTTCCTTCAAAATTCATGTTCACTGGTGCTGGCGGGATCGAGGAGGTGCGGAACGTTGACCCTTGCACTCGCTGGTCCCTCGTCCTATTTAAATATGCACATGTAGCATATACTCTGACAAAGCACTACAAATGACAGGCTCTGAGCTAGCGCCACACAGGGCCTCAGCGCGGTTCCGATGATAAGCCGCACGATTTGCGCAGGAGTCAGGAGGCACCGCACGTGGTAGATAGAACACTCAAAGATGTCGGGATTATATTTGTTCGAGGGTTACGGACGGCAGTCCGGCCTTCCGAGAGATGCACGTAGGGCTCACAGGGAGCAAGCAACGTCTCGTAACTCAAAGATTTCATAGTATAGCAAGTCCAGGAATAACTAGTACAATTCGACGCCCCTCTCTCTATCCGAAGTTAATTCGTAGTCGCATCCGTCCACGGCGTGTTCGCAATCCCGACTTGCGAGTTGGTCGTATCATAGACCGAGTAAAAGCGCTGCAAGAACGCAAACCCGTCGATAAAGTCGAGCCCGCTGCCGCTCGGGCTCCCGAGGTCGCTCGTGACGAGGTAGATCTTGCCCTCCTCGCCGCCGATCGTGCTGTTCAGACTGCGCGGCCAGATCTGCGCGTTCGGCGTCAGCTCAAAGGTCGTGCCGCCGATCGCAAAGTACAGCGACTGCAGCTTGGTGAACTGCGACTCGGTGAGGGTCAGCAGGCCGGTGGACCTGTGGGAAGAAAGTGAAGGAATGAGAGGAGTGCGCGGACATGCATGGGGCGGACTGACTGGTCCATGGTCGCACCGGTGGCCTTTTGGTACGCCTCGAACGCGTCCGTCGCGATCAACAGCAGCGTCGTGCCCGTATCCACGATCCCCGGCGCGCCGCTCAACAGCTTCGCCCCGCTCTTCCCGTACGTCAGATCCTGGTCGATGCCCCAGTACTGCGAAGCCGGGCTCGTGCGCGTGATCGGCACGTACGTGATCTCGCCCGTGTACTTGGACGAGTCGACGCCGCCAAAGGTCATGGTGCCGTTCGCGACGTTCGTGCCCGTCGTCGGCTCGAAGGAGATGCCGATGGACTCGGTGGTGATGCTGCCTTGCGCGTAGAGGTTGTCGGTGACGGTGGGGACGGGGGCATTGCCCGCGACGGTGCCCTCGGTGAGGTCGACGGGGCCGATGCTATCATCGGTGGAGGTCAGCAGTGGAAAGAGAAGGGGAAGGCTAGGGAGACGCACCCAAGAATGCCGTCGACGTCGTTAAAGTCTTGCGTGCTGCTGGCGACGCCGATAGACTGGTTCTGGATGACGAGGTTCGGGGCGAGGGTAACGGTGTCGGTGTCTGCAGCACATGCAACCTGTCAGGTCTCCTGCGACTCGTTAATTGCGGATGGGTGCACGTACATTCGGTACCGGTGAACGACCCGGTGCCGTACGAGACCGTCTGAACACAATGCAGAGCGTGAGCCCATTAGAGTGGATGTATGCGCCCGGTGAAGAGGACATACCACTTTCTTGCCGGTGCTGTGGCTGGAGCTGGTCTTGACGTACTTCTTCTTGGCGCCGAGCCAGGTGTTCGACGATCCCGTATCAATGAGGAGGTCGTACTGCGCCGGGGGCGTCCCGACGCCCACGCTGGTCGAGTACTCCACGGCTATAATTGCATATCGTCAGCACCCTCCCACAGGTCGCCTTGCGGGGCGTCATGCTTGCCTGCGTCGGTCACGTCGATGCTTTTCCCGCTGTTGCTGGCGGCGCCCATGGTCTGCGCGGCCACGTCGGCGTCTTGGTGATGGTGGTGTGCATGGTGGTGCCGGCGGGCCCTGCGCGCCTCGTGGAAGGCGGCGGGGCCGTGGGGGTGGAGCCCCGCGAGGAACTTGTGGGCTCGGGCCTGGTCGCGCGCGAGGATGTCCTTTGCGTGGAGGCCCTTGAGGTGGGCGGTGAAGCGGATGGAGGAGTCGACCACGACGGGGGAGGACATTGTTGGGGAAGGGTGACTTTGTATTCAAGGAAGGGAGGGGGTGTT
The DNA here is from genome assembly GCF_000344685.1 of Gloeophyllum trabeum ATCC 11539. NCBI lineage: Eukaryota > Fungi > Basidiomycota > Agaricomycetes > Gloeophyllales > Gloeophyllaceae > Gloeophyllum > Gloeophyllum trabeum. The sequence continues at coordinate 60,585 of NW_006920417.1, read as the reverse complement.
GGTACTTGTATCCCCGGGGGCTTGAGAATTGCATTGTTATGGCCACATCTCCGGTCAGCACCCGACTCGAAGGTTATGCATATGTCAGGACGATAATACGAAACTGTTGGTAGATCCCTGGGATTACGAGGCTTGCGTCATCTTCCATTCCAGTTTGGACTTGACAAAGCCTTTCGCACCTGGCACTCGGGGCCGCGGGATCCTTTCTTGGCTGCGTGACGAGTTCGACTATTCGAGGTTCTACCCACGAGCTGGATGACGATCGAGCGCCGACGTCAGCGATCGTTTGAGAACGCGCGGGGGAGATAGATGGACGAGCGACAGATCTGGCGACGGCGAAGCGCGCAGGGCAAGTCTGCTTCCGGTTCGGGGTGATAAGGAGGGACATCAGGCGTTGTGGCGCCCATAAGTGGACGTGATTATCGGTGGAGCGGGGGCCGAGTAAGAGGCAACTTGAATGGCCATGGCCTCCTCGTATCTGCTTACCTGCAGCCCAAGCATACATGAATGGAATACCCATTGCCTTTGGCTATTCCGCCGGCAGGAATTCGAAGAGGAGGTCGTGTGCATGTCCGCAGTAGCTCCGCCCCTTTGCGATGGATGCCATGGAGAGGCGGACAAAGAGTGAGAAGTCGCGATCCGAACCATAGGCTAGCTGACGTCTCGGGATATAACGGTGTAGAAGTATCCATGTGCCTTTGCATGGCCCGTTCAGTCACAGTCTGCACTCTTCCCTCACAGTTGTTCAGAAAGTGTGGCTTCCTCGGAGCCGCTCACAGCCCTGACGTCACCCAGAAAGTAAGCACGCGGCCCAAAATGGGATGGCTTGATCGTTTTGGGGAGATCCCATCGGGCGACGAACCACAACGACAGCAGTTGGACTTACTTCGCCCTCCGATCAACACAACCAAACAACACCTAATGCGGTAGGTAAGTCAGGTGACCTCCCGCGCCGCCGGCGCCGCCTGAGGGCTTTCCCGCGTATAGCAGTCCTAAGTAAATAGTGGCTACAAATGAGCTCTAGGGAGGAGAAATAAACTATTCAAAAAAATTTGCTGCTTCTACATCTAAGAGAAATGAGCGTAGTCTGATGGACTCTCGACAATGTTAGACAGAAAAAGATACATAAATATAAAATGCACCACCGCGCCTTGAACTCTCGTCCACAACACAAATGACTAACGCTTTAACCATTAGACTACGAGGGAACAAAGATGCCGCGCTATATAGTAATTATGTACTGCACAGCAAGGCAGATTTACATTAGTGTATTCTCAATTTGGTAGTCGACACCCGAGGCCCGGCTCACGTGATTTACCTGCCTGATATGGGCGTATTTGGTCGTGTTTATCGGAGGGCGAAGTAGCAAAAGCGAACGACAGCCGCCTTCGGACGGACGGACGTGTGCTGCTCTTGCGATAAGGCCTTTCTTCACGCAAAGGACGGGCTCCTGGGCTGCTCGCGTCCGATCTGTATTGCTGGGGCTTGTTTGCGTCGACTTCCATTGCAGAGTCAGGCTGAAGCTCCGTCGCGCCTGGTCTGCTACCACTGAGATGGCCTGCGAGCTATTATTGCAATCGCCAATCTGAGATGATTTTTCTCAAGTATTGCGGCACCATGCCATCTCCCCAGAAATCCATTTCCAGTCACATTTCCTCACCACATCCATACACCCGTGGACAATGCCGGTCGCATGGACGCCCTGCAGTAAGCTTTCAAGGTGGATTTGGTTCCGATGACGCATAGCCTCGCAGCAGCAGGCACACGCCCGTCCCGACCCCGGGCTTCTCTTCTCTTCCCTTCATGCTCCCCGCACCGCTCAGTTCAATTACATCTTCACATCCAGGATGACGCCTACGCTGCATAATCACGTCCCCCGCCCTATATAACACCCCTCCCCTTTCCTCCTCTCCTCTTACCTACTTACCACTCACAGCATGTCCAGCGTCGCCATCCGCACCGTCCCCTTCACCACCCGCCTGCGCGGCCTCCACGCAAAGGAGATCGTCGCCCGCGACAAGGCCCGCGCCCAGAAGTTCCTCGCGGGGCTCCACCCCCACGGCCCCGCCGCCTTCCACGAGGCGCGCCGCCGTAGGAGGGGCCACGGCCACGGCTCCGGCGGCAGCACTGGGGGCTCTGGCACCGGCTCCGGCACCGGCGGAGGCAGCGGGACCGCCCCGTCCTCTGGCGGTAACGATTCTTCCATCGACGTCACTGACGCTGGTAAGTGTATACATGCCTGCGTAGGATCGTGGGTGCTTATCGGGTGTTCTAGGTGTGACCTACACTGCGTCGGTCGGCGTGGGGAGCCCCGCCACCCAGTATACGCTTCTCATCGATACCGGCTCGTCCAACACCTGGGTCGGCGCCGGCGAGAAGTACGTCAAGACCAGCACGAGCCACAGCACCGGCAAGAGTGTCAACGTCAGCTACGGCTCTGGCTCGTTCTCCGGTACTGAATGTGAGCCGAGGTTCTCCTCGCGATGATGGACTCAGCTTACGCCACGTCGCAGACACGGACACTGTCACCCTCGCAGAGGGGCTCGTGATCCAGAATCAGTCTATCGGTGTTGCGAGCACCGCTCAGGGTTTCTCTGACGTGGACGGTATCCTCGGGTTCGTGCATACAGTCGTCCCTAACATTCACGGTCGCATATACTCACATATACACGCGATGTAGCATAGGCCCCGTCGACCTCACCTCGACTACCGTCTCGGGCGAGTCGTCTGTTCCTACCGTCACGGACAACCTCTACGCGCAGGGTACGATCGCCACCGAGTCGATCGGGATCTCGTACGAGCCCACTACCGAGGCCAACGCCGCCAACGGCGAGCTGACCTTCGGCGGCGTCGACTCGTCCAAGTACACGGGCGAGATCACGTACGTGCCCATTACGAGCACGAGCCCCGCGTCGCAGTACTGGGGCATCGACCAGGACGTGACGTACGGACAAAGCGGCACGAGCTTGTTGAGCGGGGCCAGCGGGATTGTGGACACTGGCACGACGCTGTTGTTGATCGCGACGGATGCGTTCCAGGCCTACCAGAAGGCTACTGGTGCTACCTTGGACCAGTGCGTGGTACCATCCTCAGCACGCGCTTGACAGTCCGCTCACTCGTTCGATTTGTTTTGCAGATCCACCGGCCTGTTGACCCTCAGCGAGTCGCAGTTCAACAACCTGCAGTCCCTGTACTTCAACCTCGGCGGGACGACGTTTGAGCTGACGCCGAACGCGCAGATCTGGCCGCGCAACCTGAACAGCACGATCGGCGGCGAGGAGGGCAAGATCTACCTGATCGTGAGCGACCTTGGGAGCATGAGCGGCAGCGGCCTCGACTTTATCGACGGGTTCGGGTTCTTGCAGCGGTTCTACTCGGTTTATGATACGACCAACTCGCAAGTCGGGATCGCGAACACGCCGTGGACGGATGCGACCACGAACTGACTTCGTCAGGGAGTATCCGGGGCCGCTCGGTGGTTGAAGGGGAAGTTGTGATAATGGACTGCTCTCTTGGACGGAAATGGACAGATAACGCGGTGTAGGATATTGTACATGCATTCACGACTTTGTCGACGTAGATGATTAGCATAAATACGGAGTCTTTGTTGTACAGTATATCCAACGTTTTGGTGTACAGCATGTTGTGAATTGTCCGCAGTTAGACTGGGTGAGCTAGTTCTGTCAGGATCGGTGGCGTCGTGGCGGCGGTGCTGGCTGTCGCGTCGGGCGATCGGGGCGCCACTCGATTCCATCGTTGACAATGTGACTGAGAGATCACCGCGGGAGGGTGGCGTGGCGGGCGCTCCGAGGACGAGTTTGAAGATGGGTAACAGTGGCCCTTGCTGTGACGACTGTAAATTCAGTTCCGATTCCATGCCGTTCGTAAGCTCACAGTGAAGTCTGACGTCGGGTAGACTGCATAGGATGTATTTCGTACCCGGGGCGCTGCCAACCAGAGTTGTTGGGTACGCACACTAACCCCAATTGCGGAAATCTGACTCGATAATGTGCTTGGCATTAGCAGACAGTCAACCAATTTATGGCGCTAACCAAGAAGATGGAGTCTAGAGGCAATATGGAATATCGTAAGCACCGTATTATAACGTGAATGATAATAAGTTACGACGTCTACGGAGCCGTTTCCTCCAAGAATACTCGTCAAATGTGTGATCCATCCTCTATTCAAGATCCAATGTCACCTGGTACGTATCCTACAGCGCATCGCCCCGCCCCACGCGAGAAGTGCGTCGGTCTCCCTTCAACTTTAAGCCCCGTGCTAGTATCGATCCTACACCTTCCCAGGCCCAATCATCAGCCTTATCCACGAAGCCGGATCTCGCGGACCCGCGTGCCCGCCGCTCTCCTTCAGCGTATGCGAGATCTTCCACGCGCGCACCATGAACATGCAGGCGCCGGCGGCGACGTACATGACGCCGACGTAGATCTGCGCGGAGAGGTAGCTGGCGGGCCCGCTGCCGTGCCGCAGCTCGAGCCCGATGGGCTCGCTGAAGATGCATGGGGGGACGACGGAGAGCCAGAGGAGGGAGAGCGCGGAGGGGAGGTCGACGAGGCCGACCACTTCGGCGGAAACGGAGCCTGCGCACTAGGAATTGTACAGCCGATTCAGTTATATTCGGCCACGAAAGAAGGTGAGGATCCCTCACCGTCCAGAATGTGCCGCAGACAGCGCCGTTTATGATGGCGAAGAAGACCAAGACGCCGAAAGTCTTTGCCGGAATCCAGATCGCAAACACGGTGAGTGCACAGAACAGGGTGGCTCCGCCTGCCATGTTGATTCTCCCGGTCCAGTCAGACCCTATTCCAACGAGCGGCCGACCAAACGTGATGCCCAGGCTCAGCATAGCACCGACGATAGACCCCTGCTCGCTCGTCATCCCCTGCGCAACCGCATACGCCGGCAAAGAATACAAAAGCACGATGTACCCCAGCATGCTGAACACACCCCAAAGCATGACCAGGATGTACTCCGGCCTCACCAAGATCTTGAGGTCAAACGCCCGCTGGTTCGGGCGGATGTGCTTGTTGCGATCTCGGATGAGGAATGCGGCGGTCGTGTTCACGGCAAAGCAGCAGATTGCTGTAATTCGGAAGGCCCATGGCAGCCCGAGGTTGCGGATGATGGCGTTGGTCCCTAGAGACCAGATGATGCCTCCAATCCCGGAGCCAGCAGTGACTACGCCGTTCGCCATACCCCTCCGGCGGTGAAACCATTGGGACGGGATGCCGAAACAGGCGACGAAGATGAAGCCCATGCCTGTGCCGCAGGCGACACCTTGGCTGAGGAACAATTGCCATATTTCTTTGGTGAAGGACGCTGCAATGAGTCCGCCGACCTGGAGTGCAACGCCGATAAGCATCGTGGTACGGAATGAGTATCGACGGTTGAGATATGTTGCAAGAGGTGCTATGAAGAGTGCCAGGGCAATTGAAAGACCCCCGATAAAAGCGTAGTCCAGGTTGGTAGCGCCAGGGAAGATATCATTGCTCAAGTAATAGGAGAGGTAGATGGAGAAGGACTGAATATAAGTTCGTTACTGGTGTTCGACCTATCGAAAGCGAGTTGGCAACTCACCGCATTCACACCCCAAGTAAAGGCATTCACCCAGAACACACTCGCCACCACGACCCATCCATATCCTCCATCTGGTAAGGGCGCAGGCGCAGAGGAAGTGACAGGGGCCGCTTCTACATCTGAACCTTCTTCCTTCTTCCCTACAGAATCAAGCCCCTCCGGGTTGCCCTCCCTTCTGGCTATCGTTTCTTCGCTGCCTGCCGAGTGTTCCCGCTTGATATCGACTTCATCTCGCGGTAAAGGGCCGGAGGTTTGCTGCTCAACCTCAGCTTCGTCTGCCCGAGCCATGCCAGATCAGTCAATCCGCCGAGGTTAGGGTACAGACGAACGGAAGACACCTTGACAATCACAGGACGTGTGGCTGCTGGAGACGAGCGGTTACATTCCCGATCAAGTGGGTTTTATACCCGCCAAAAATATGAACGGTATACCCATGCGCAGGGAAATGGCAAACGTGATACTTGTTGGAGTCCTCACTGCGCCCAGGTGCCGCCGGCTGGCATTCGCTGAGTTGACGCTGCGGCTGAGTCGTCTATCCATGGCTGCCACCACCTCGTCATGCTGCGGCGGCGGCCAAATTGTCGTGCAAAACTGCCAGAGCATGCTGGACTCTGCCCAACTCAGCTCCCATGCTGACTGAGACTCTTCAGGATATGTGGCGGTCTTTTCTCGGATTTAATCGCCCCCACGGTGTGGTCCGAGGCGCGCACTGTCCCCGACAGAAAATGTCAAGGCATCGCTACAGAATCGCTCTTGTCTACGGTGATCATCTTGCCTTCCGTTAGAGTCCGCCTTCTGCTTTGGATTTGCCGTCACGGGCGTTGATCTCGCTGCACGAGACGTCCTTGTCTAAGGAAACTGGATGATAGATTGCAGGCTGAGAACGGGCCCACAGTTGCCTCCCGATATGGGTTTCTCATCCATATACTCTGCTGAGGTTCAGAGTTGGTGCGGATCTGCTAGTCTCACTTCATGTCGATGCTGCCATGGGTATACACAGCTGAGCCTAAACCAAGTTCTGACACTGACGCCGATACCTTGCTGCCTGGCATGACTGCTCCAGAATCGTTCTGTTATGTTTGGTCTCCCCACGGCAGCAGGAATCACAGACGAGACCAAGGCGCCATTATTATCCATCATCTGTCTGTGTTAAAGAGACATCACACCGCTACATTCGCCGCACTCCTCGATCATGATCATGTCCATCATCATAGGCCCTAGTCCGTGACCCGACCCCCACTCGGATTCAGTATACATACGGTAGTAAGCGGTAAGGTACTCTGCTCGCCCAGTCCTCCCATGTCCTTCCAAACTGAGCTCGCAGCATCTCGTCCTCCGTCCGAGTTCTGTACAAAAGCAGGCATGCTAGAAAAGATGCATTGCTTCCCCAAATCCCTGCGCATATCCGTCCGAACCAGGTGCTCGTAACGCCGTACTCCGTCATCCACGATCCCCGGCCGAAATGAACAAACGTCCCTGCCAGGGCAAAAAATGTTGCGGTATAGCTGGGATGTCGGACGAACGCGTATGGGCCAGAGGTGACCAGCTGGTGGTCGTCCCGGATACTGAGCTCGAACGTGAACTGACGCCCCATTGTGCGGTAGCACCAAAGCCTGCCCAGGCCGCCTACAACCGTACATGCCCATCCTACAAGGAAGGTAGGCGTCATCGCGATACGATCCAAGGACAACGTGCCAGTCGGCATCAAGTTATACAATATCCAGCGTGCTGTCGCTGATGACGGATACTGCGAGGCAAGTATCACGGCGGCTTCGGATAGGCATGCCGCCCAAAATGACATCTTGAGTGCAACAAATCCTTCAGTCTCCTGGAATCGTCTGACCACATGTGGTACTCATGAACTTGCCTTGTAGGCTATAGGAACAACCTGCATGACCGCCCTCCCCCACCCACGTTCGGACATAGCTCTTTGCCTCTCCTTCGAGGATGGCACCGGATTCGGAGACGTGGCAGCCACATGGAAGGCGAGTGCTGCACTCGCGAGAAAGGGTATCTTCCAAACGTTTGTGGTTCCGAACATCTTCGAAGATCCGGAAGCTCCTGTAGGTGGGTACAGAACCAAGGCTGGTAGAGGGATGGGTGACGAATCGGCCTGCGAGTCGCCTTGCGTATATATCTGTGGCAATTAAAACTCATTATTATGTCCTCACAACGTACGCGACGCTAGAAGCTCTAGGCAGTTAGAAGATGCTATTGAAACGTGGTGATCGCGTAGATAACTTCGCCTCGACCAGCCAATCGCCCAAATCGGTGCTGGACTATGGCTCCAGCTTGCCGCCTTCAGGACCAAGATCGTACCGCACTTTGTCGATTTAAGGGCAAACTCAGGACTGAGAACGGCTAATCGTAAAATCACCATGATGGCAGGCTTGAGGCGTGTCAAGGCTCGTGGCTGGCAGCGCATATTCAACTTCATGCCATTGTCTCTATATATGCCGTGTTTATTCCGTCCTCAGTGAAAATGTTTGTACAAACGCATGCGCGTTTGATCACGCCGCGAGAAGCAACGTTAACGTCAGGCAGTTCTCTTGCCATGATACTCTGTAAAGATCTGTATGGTGGCAACGGTAACCCATACTTAACGGGCCTCGGGAATCCGTTGTGTTGCTAAATCTTGTCACAGCTAACGGGGGCTTCGTTGCCTCAGAAAATCCCAGTCATGGCCACTTTGGGTCTTCGGGATGGCCTCCGGCGGTCCACAGTTACTTGTGTATGTAGATGCATGTGCTCTGTGGCATCCGTTGCTTTTGAAGTTAGCAACGGAGAACGTAACGGTTTCCGGGACGTTGCCACCAATACAAATTTTCAGTACTACTCAATGAATTACCCTCAACAAACGTATGGATAATGTCCATAACCTGAAAGCCTGCTGAGCGCAAACCTTTACAGAGCTCCCGAATAAAGAATTCGTTCCCAGATCTAGAGCAACCGCTGCTTGGAGGGAGACCAGAACGAAGAGCTAGCGTCGGCGACTGCATGGCAGCGGTGACCGCATAGCAGAGAACACGACTCGGACTACAAGACGACCGGTTACTTGATAAATTGCAAATTGACCGCAGATAATGACGTGAACTAGTCTCGCCATGCCGCTCTCAGCCGATCGTAAGTGGCAGGAGGCTGAGACAGGCTGAGACGCCCCCAAGTCTGATACCGATAACCTGGGATCGCTGACTGGAAGTCGAAGCAATCAGTTTGACCGGGATAGATGTTGTATACAATGTCCATGGAACATGACCACAAAGACTAGCGATATACACTGGCACACAACTGGTGAATTAGACATGGACCTCACTCGATCATGCAGACCTGCCTGCCGCATAGTGCCTCCCTAAATCTACAAGGTAAAGTGGTCGACTCGTAAGCACAGGATCCACTTTCGTGACTGTCGAAGGTAGCATGATGGATCATCTAGCGTTTAGCTCGTGCAGACAGGCCGCCCTAGCAGGGAGTGCACGAGGGATAGGCTTGATACTGCGCCTCCTAAATAAGACTTAGTAGACGAGCAACTGTCTTAAATGGATGAGGGAGAAGGTATTCATCAATATAATTTGCCTATCTCACCTCAGTAGATAAAGGGTATCAATCTATACGGGACTCTCCTCGCCCATGCGTCCCATTGCTCCCCGAACTGGTTCTTTAACAGGACATCTTCCAACCTGGTCCGGTAGATCATGAATCCGGAAACGATGAACCCCACAGCGATGACGGTGCCCAGAAGTGTTTGCCCCATTACCGTGTCCAGCCATCCGCACTCCCTCAACCAAGAACCCGGGCCGAACATGCATAGGTTCACCCCGCTGTAAACCAGCCAACCTGCGGTATACGCCGGATGTCGTACGAGGGAATATGGTCCGCTCGTGACCAATTGATGCTCTTTCCGGATGCTCACTTGGTACGTGAATAGCCTTCCAAGTGTGCGATAACACTCTACCCGTAAGATAGTACCGGCTGTCGCAAGGAAGAGGCCGGCCAAGAAATGCGGAGTGACCTGCACCGCTGAGATGTGGGACGATGGTCTGACTACCAAGGAGGACAGTAACCGTTCTGTTAGCGGTGGACGCGGGAACTGGCTAGCCAAGATTACGGCTGTCTCGGAAAGACCGAGGGCCCAATACGAGTACTGTCGAACAATTAAAAAAAGGTGATTAGACAGAACCAGCTCAAATTGTGTATACTCACCTTCATAAAGGTAGGCCAATACAGCACAATGTTTCCCTTCGGGGTGATGGAAGGCTCGGGAACAGTTTCATCTTTCGGTACGGGAGGGTTGGGATTAGTCAGAGAGACGTGTAACCCTGCTATAGTGCCCAAGAGCAAAGGTATCCTGTAGATAGACATATCCTCGTGGATGTGGTTGGAGGCAATTCGTGCCGGTGGCTTTTATATGTCTCGGAATGCATGTTCCTCGCGATCATGACTTCTCGAGAATGCTCACATGCTGTGGCACATCAGTCTCACGTCATGGGATTGAAGTGCTATCCTTCTCTCGCAACGTCGACAGCACCGGGCCGTCGCGGTCTATATCACTTTGTTGTCGCGAATCCATAAATACGGCATTTTTCAGCACACCTGACAGCAGAAGGAACACTTCGCTGAGAACTCACCGACGCGAAGGGAATAAGAAGCATCCGAGTCCCTTCTAAGGTTCGTGTCATTAAGTAAATCCTATCTGGGATTGGCAAGTCGAGGACGAGAACTTACGAGTCACTATTCTCGCATATTCCGTGCCGAGTGAGAATACTGAATGCCGCGATAGCTTAATTTGCAGCAGCCAACCTGCGGACACCAGTGAATGCGCGAACTCCGCGATACGGGGTCTTCGCAAGAACCGTGATTCCCGATAACAAATGAGCGTGATTCCACGCACGTAGTTAAGGAAGATTGGGAACGTGCATAAGCATACATATACGGCATATAAACATATCTCGTCCAGTATTGCGTCGACTCTGTATGCGGTACCTGAACCTAGTCGGCAACTATAACGGCTGCGTTCAAGGCGCAGGACCGCACTTAAATCCCTGACAGAATTATATCAGACTCTCAACATTCAGGAACAAGGCCTTACCTGTGCGATTTAATAAATGAAAGGCAGCAGCCTGTATTTTGCATTGCTCGCCCACTTATCCCAGCTCTCCCCAAATTCCTGTCTAAGGATCCGATCCTCCACTCCGGAGCGGTGAACAGAGAATGCTACAAGCGCTCCGACAGTGCCAGCCATAGCACCCAAAATGACCTTGCCCAGGGCCGTATCCAAAATACCACATTCTTTCATCCAGGACCCCGGTCCTGAGAGGCATATAACGGCACCTACGGTGCCAATGACACCGCCAATGTATCCTGGGTGTCGAACCACTGAGTACGGACCCGATGTCACCAATTGATGGGAATCTCTGATGCTCAATTGATAGGTGAAAAGACGCCCCAGATGTCGGTAGCACTGGTAGCGGACATAACCACCAAATGCTGCTAAAAGGCTACCTGAAATGGCAGCAGGCGTGGCAGATATGTCGACAATCCTTGACCTGGGTCCGACTAGTAAGGCGGCAAGGATATTTCCCGAGATCGGTGACGAAGGAAAGTGGTTGCTTATGATGACGGCTCCTTCACAGAGAGTCCCAATCCATACAGCAGTCTACAACACGCGTAAGCAAATGGGCGCACTACGCATTGGAGAACGCAGCTACCTTCAGCATCCTCGGCCACCATAAAACGAATTGGCTTGGGCGGCGGCGTTGCGTCACCGAGTACTTCTGCGTTTCATCCAGGGATACGGGCGGATTGGGATTTGTCATAGATATATGCACCCCAGCAGCCGTGACGAACAGCAACGGTAACCTGAGTAAGGACATTCTATCGCACAAAAACAAGCAAACTCACCGGATGCCTTTGCCTCGCCTTTTCATATACCGACAGGAGCTCGGGCATAGCCAAAAATACAGACAGCATGATAGCCTTCTTCGAGGGTGCAAAGCTTGCGGGTGGCAGTGGGAGTTTACTGTCTAACAGAGTAAAAACCCGGTATTCTTAGAAACTGTGGGTCTGCATAGAGAGTAATACGGTGACTCGGCTTGGAGCTAACGATATGCCCACTGGAGAGGAAAAAATCATACCGTCAGGCAAGACCCGCGGGGTGGATAGGTGCACGGGCTTGAGCACTCGTTAGTCTCGGTTTTATGGCGATCCACAAAGCAGTGTGCGGAAGCCTGAGGTGCCACCTGAAGGCAATCAAGCCGAGACTCTCATGCGCTTTCAACGTACCTTGTTACTCTGACATCTCAGCTGGTAAACTATCAGCTGATTGGTGAATGCTCATGACTCACCTGGGTGTAAGGTTGCACTGGCAGTTCCATAATCTTTTCGCCTTTACCTTCGTTCCTTGCCTTCCCACTGGCGAGGCTATGAGCATATGTACGTCGAACTTGAAGCCAGATCTGTACTGAAGGAGTCCCACATACACTGTGGAGCCCGGACACGGGTAAATTCACTATGTGAGCGGTTGAAATTTGTGATTCACCCAGTGTATGGGTTACAAATGGGTAGTGGTGATCCGACGGGGGAAATTCGCCGGCGCACAATTACCATGTCTTTGGGTGATTTTCGCTGGCATTGAATGAAGGCTCAGACGGGCAGCATGTACATAGTGAAAATCACCTCGAAAATCACCCGGTCCTGATTCACCCAATACAATCACCAAGTTAATAGATAATATTCACTCCTATTCGTCTCCGACATATATAGCGCGTGCAAGTGTACCACTACGATCTACAATTGCCCACCTGTTCCCTTCCGGAACGCGTCCGACCACGCATTGTATGCATGTTATGTCGACAATGTTGAGACGGCCGAATCGCGAATAATAGTAGATATCGAGGTCGAGATTGCTTTCTTCGACAACGCATGTCTTGATGGCTGCGAGAATGATTGTCGTCGGAGCTTCGAGCCCAAGCGGTTCACTTCGAGCAAGTCGGATAACAAATATGTGTTGCAGCTCCCCGAAGAACGTCTGCAGCTCAAACACCGGCTGCCTTCGGCGTTGTCGAGCATACTTATCGACAAGAACTTCATACTGCACTAATATCAGCAAAGCGGGGCAACCAAATTGACGAAATCTTACCCTAACAAATGACATATCACGGCTATCAGCAGTCCGCTTTACTAGAGAACTCGCATGCATCGTATCACCGCCGTCCAGCCGCTTCACCTTCCCCCATCGCTCGATTTCAGCTGGGACAAGGCTACGTAGAACGGCCGAGGACTTCCCGAACCGAGTGGCAAGGGCTCCTATGATTTTATCATAAAGCCCCGAGTCTAGGCGCTTCTGCGTTCGTGGATATAACAGTGTGCACGTTGGATCTGCAAGATTTCCGTCTTAACATACCCCTTACAATAAGCAAGATGAGACTCACATAACGGGTCAGAGAAGTGACCTGTAGCTATACCCTGCGGCTTGAGTGAAAGCTCTGTGCTCATATTGTACACAAGTTTGATCTGTGTAAGACGAGCAGTATTCACGACGAATCGATCTATGCTTGCCCAGGGAAAGCGCCGACTCTTTATCGCAGGCTGAAGCCGTCCGCAATAACGTTCCATCGGGAAGGCCCACGATGCCCAAACTGGTCCAGCGAGCTCAATGCTGTCCGCAATGTGCAGCAGTGCATGGACAGTTACCGTGCAGGTAGGCAGACGTTCTGGTGAATACTGATAATACATCCTATAGAAGATGCAGAGTTAGCCGTTGCGCGAGATAAGGGAGTGTGGAGACATACTCCTCGTATTTCTCTACCCAACGGATGAAGCCTTGTCGTATTGTCTTGATGTCTTCAGATCTGTATTCAAACTGTAGACAGAGACGGAGAATCTTCACAAGCTCAATAAAATGAGTATAGTACTTCTGCTCCCTGAACTTTCGTCGCAAGAGAACTGGAGCAACATAAAGCGTCCAGAGAGACCAAGCTTCTGCCGTGAAGGGTGACTTATCCACAGCAGGGTTCCCGAGACTTGGTCCAAATGTATGGGGTATTGTGGACGAAGATCGAGACGTAACTTCCCCGATTGCATCCCAGACGGATGCGTTGAATTCATAGCTTCCCCGAGCTTCGTCTAGACCCTTGAAGTCACCTGTCCAGAGGAGAATAAGATTGGGTATGAGATTCTCCCATATCAAATGCATGAAATCATATGGGAATGAATGCGGAAATGATAGCGACGAGAGATAACTTATCACGGGCACCCCTTTGATCCCGTATTCCTTTGCCAGGGCTTCTGACTCGATGTTACTCCGGGCGAATTGCACTTCGCGGGCCTGTGCAAGCATCTCGTCATGTTCTCGCATTGGTAAAGCGTGAGGGTTGTATTTGTGTATCGCAGTATTGGAGTGTTGGATAGCTGGATGGCACGACCGATCAAGGGGGACATAGTGAGTTGTAGCTCGTGATCCATGCACACGAAGCCCCCGTATCTTGCACATTCGACAAGGGGACAGAGCATTGTGGCCTTTCATGCGGAGGAGCAAGGACATGGCCGGTATATCACCGAACGCCAGGATAAGGTAAGCCCGTAGAGCAAAGGTATCACCCGAGGAGGCATCGTATGCCCGGACACCCACTTCGAGTCTCAGGAGCTCTTCCATCGCCGGCCACAGGAAGGAGTCATAGTCAATGGGTTTCTTCGGACCGGGAATGATTCCGAGGACAAGTATGTTCTCAATGTGAAATCGGATCTCGGGGGGTAAGTTGTAGTTGAATAGGATGATAGGCCATGCAGTAAGTTTCCTACGACGCCAAGGCGCAAACCCATCAGTCGACAGTCCCAGGGCAATATCGCGAGGATCAGCAAAGAATGTATAGGGTATTTCCTTGCCGTCAACTTTGACCCGTGTTCCGAGAAGACGCCTGTAGACCCAAGCATCAAATACATCCCTTATCATCCCTGGCTCTGTTTTGTGTTCGTAGGCACGGTACATCATCTTCTCGGCAGTCCCCTTATTGCTGTACAAGGCGACGAGACGCGGAATCAGAGGTAAATACATGAACTTCTTCCGGGGCTGGCCATCTGAGTCATAGCGAGGTGAATGGCAATACGGACAAGCCGTCAGAGAGGCATGCGGGCCAGTAAAACAGCAGCATGATTCCGCGCAGCAATCATATGCCATCGGCTTGATTCCTGATAAGAATGCAACCCGCGAAAGCATCTCTTCTGCGCTGGGCAGGTTTTCGGTCGGGAATGCATAGGGGATCTTTGCGAAGTTACGTTTACCGAGGCGCGAGTCCGTGTAGAATGCGAACGCGCGTAGGATGGCTTTGTCTGACGGTGTAAGCTTCTCAGCTGGTCAAAGCGTTAGCAATTATCTCACGTGTGATGGAAGCTTCACGTACCTCCCAACTTTGCAGCCTCCTCGAGAAACCTGTGATTGAGCTGATCCCAAGCCGACAACTCTGGATCAAACTCGTCAGGCGCGTCCAATTCATCGTCATCAACGTCTTCAATGTCTGGTTCGTCCTCGAGGCCTGAAGATATTCCCTGTTCAGTAGACATACTGTCGTCATCATCCTCCACCTCTTCCATGGTTACCGAATACCGAGAGTGTGTCCAGATGTTTCGCTGAGCTGCTTGTTCTACTTGTGTAAGATCAACATCGGGAACACCTCCTGCTGCATTGCACGCATCCTCATCCACATCCGTGCTCACAGACGGTGATCCAGGAGATGTGAAGTCATCGGGCATTTGTCGCGGGGAGGGCATGTCGTCATGGTTTTGACTGGCATCAGGGGTGCTGGACGGCCCGGGTCCCTGTCGCCATGCAGACTGTACAGATCGTCCTTGCCGCTGACTCCCGCGTGAGTACCAGAGGAAGCTCTTCTCGTATGCAGCCTTTGCCTTGATATGCGGGCGAGTAGCGAGAGCCCGGTGCCTCCGCTCAGTACGCTCCGGCAGCCAATCCCCGCAGCACCCGCAGAGAACCTTTCGGGACTTGGAAGCGCCAGATTGATGTCGTGCCATGCAGGATATCTTCAGGAGATTGAGCTCAGCATTATGGAGATAAAGTTAAAAGTGGTGCACACCTGATACTGCGCAATGCAAACTTTCCCAGCTGTCTCTCCAAGGTGTCTCGTTTATCACACAAATATATGGGACAGATCTCCAGCAAAGAAATTTTATACAAGGAAGGTAGCGAGTAGTTTACAAGGATGTGTGTTGTAAAAAGGTTGAGACTCGTGCCACAAGCGCGCGACGCGACGCGTCTGCGTCTGTGTACGTGGGAATTAGGCAAACAAATGATATCACTCACCGCACTCGATATCTCTAAGTCCGAATTGTCCCGCAGCATCGACAGCTGCACTTTTCTTACCCTCACCTCGTGCAGAGCTCT
Source organism: Gloeophyllum trabeum ATCC 11539 (assembly GCF_000344685.1). Lineage (NCBI taxonomy): Eukaryota > Fungi > Basidiomycota > Agaricomycetes > Gloeophyllales > Gloeophyllaceae > Gloeophyllum > Gloeophyllum trabeum. The sequence goes on along the minus strand of NW_006920417.1, from coordinate 44,600 downwards.
GTCTGCCAGACATCGCTGCAATACCCTGCAAGTGAAAGTTACCCCCCGCGACACTTCAACAAACATCCACAATGGCTAACGGAAGGAGGGGATCCCATGGAAAGGCTAAGTCATCCGCGCCAGCAAACAGTACCCAGCAAGACGCACGCGAGACTTCGAATCCTGCGGAGCACGACGAGCGTCGAGAGCGCAGCGTACCCCCACTAACTGCTCCGACGAGCCAACCGCGACATGATGCAAATCTGACAGCGCCGCGTTACGCGACACTGGCTGAGACGAATCTCTTGAGTGAGATAAATCGATTGAAAGGTATGAAAATAAATCAACGCACCATAGCTGTTGTCTGCTGACCGCGCTACAGAACAACTCGAGGCAGAGAAGCGCGCCCGCGAAGCTGCCGAAAAACGAGCAAGCGAAACAGCTGCGGCAGCTGGTAGGCGCGCAAGTAATGCCTCGCACGAGCCCGTCCTGAAGCCTAAAGGCTCGGCTGGGCAAGGGATTTGCTTGATAGAAGTCATGGGCCTGCAAGACGACGTGGAACAGTACAACACGATTCTGGTGCGGAGTTCTGTCCTATATACTCACCGTTTTATGTAACATCCTGATAGCTTCTGTGAACATCAAGCGTGACGTACGAGACCTTGTTCACTCGGCACAACTGGATTGGACGGTGGACTATCGTGAACAGCCAATGGCAGATTTAGGAAATCTCTTTGCGGTGGTGAGAAGTTTCCCATCATTCCCGTAGAAAATATTTCACACCCATGTCCACAGGCTCGTCAGAGACACCCAATCCTTGCAAGGTTCAAGAATGACTGGGTGACCTCTGAAATCGTCAAGCAATTCATGCGGAATCGACGCAAGTTTGCATATCGGAAGGGCGTACTTCACCCGACGACCAAGCACAACCGCGTCCGCTCATCACGAAACACCGGCGCCAGTTCGGGTACGGATACGAACTCCGGGCTTTCGAATCAGAACCGCCGAGTCATTGGCCACGTCGAACCGGCGCAGGACGATGGAGACGTGCACGCTGCGGCTCCTGCAGCTGCAGAAAAGACAAGGCCCCGTCCACGGAAGAGGCGCAGGGTGCATGATACGGAGGAGGCACCGGAGCAGGGTCGGGATGCGGAACAATAAGTAGATCATGATATCGCTGTGGTAATACAAGAATATATCAGTTACTCTGCTGTATTCACTATTGCTGAGTGTCGAGCGTCGTCGCAGAATGAAGCATGGTCAGTTTCATATAGTTAGGGAGTATCACCCGGGGTATTGGTGAAATCCACCTAAGTCTCATCCTGAGGTATAGGTGAAATTCACCGCTGAATGTGTTGAAATCCGTCAAATCAAAAGTAACCCTGCGTATGGGTTCAATTCACCCTGGGCAAGCTGTGACGACGCCATGGTGAAACCGGCCATATAAGTGTGTAATATAACCCAGTAAATTCACCCAATAATAGGGTAAATATCACTGGAGTCTGGTGAACTTCACCCGATATCTTGGTGATTATAATTAGTATACTGGGTGAATTACATGGTGCTTTTAACCCCTTCAACGTTCCACAGTGATATCGGAAGTCTTGCCTGAGTGTTCGGGGCACATAAGCAGTCGACAATGCAGATGCAAATGACTCGGAATATGCTCAAGCTGATGAAGCAAGCCCTACAGTACTTCCTACCACAGTAAAGCAGCTGGATCCCTTGAAGCCACTATCAAGCCACTATAGCTATTGACCGCAAGAATCAATCCGAATATTAATACTGTAAGGGTCGGCTGTTTCCGAGGTACCTAAGTTGTCCACAGAGAAATGGACACGAGTCGACTGGCAGCCAGTGGCCCGGGTAGCCGCAGTGGAAACGCAGCGTAAGTATTGATTAATTACACGTGGGTAAGCTTGTGTCACGGTCGAGGAGACATACTGGAGACACCTGTCAGCGCGCCGCTTAGGACTACGCGATCGCGTTCGATGACCAGACGCCTTCCACCTTGAACCCCACTGTCTAATGGGCATGGCATGGTAAAGTTGCACTCCACCGGGAAAGGCGGAGCATGAACCGGAACGGCTGACGTTGGCGTTTCCTGCGCCCCCGACCCTGCGTTCAACTTCATGTTATTGTTGGAGATGTCCTTGAGCAACACAGACACCGAAGATCGCCTCCAGCTCCACTACTTTAAGGCCGGAGAAGAACCCGTGGCACAAGCAGTCTGGGAGTACAGCGCGACCGCCGCTCAAGCATTCAAGCATCCGATGTTGATGGACAGGAAATCGAAGTAATGGTTAGTCCTTCCGAAGTGACCCACCAATTTACTGCAATCTCCAAGGAATTACTCGAGAATACTAGTGAGTACTACATGCCGGAAAACAAACCAATTCTGACAGGCTGGCTTCAGCGTGAAGCTTGAGCTCAGGACGCGCTTATATTAGTGAATGTCGAAATGAGAAAGTAGGTTTTTCGATAATAAATCCACGCCTGTAGGATTTCGGAGTTCGCTATCGAGCTTGCGAGCTCGCGCCGCGTTACGCGTGATCGGGGAGACCGCCGCAGGCGGGCCCGACTGATGAGGTGATAAGAGAATCGTATATATTCGTTGTATCTACTCGATGTACCATACGCGATTGCCCTTGCAAGCAAACGCGCTCGTTCTATGTTTGCTTCAACAACGTCCTCATTCTCCGATTAATCATTTACATAATTGATACATAGTCTTGAATCGTTTGACGCGTCCAATCACGTGCTGTAACTTATCTTGTTCGCCCTCGCCCAATTTAGTATGTAGGTACGCACGATGTACCATTCTCATCCCCAAGCACGCCATTCGATTGGCCCTCGATACACGATCAAGAAACTGCCATAACCTCGATAGCCACTTCACTGCTCCAGAAGGAGCGCTATAAAAGTTCCTATATGGACCTCTCTGGCGCTTCTTCTGGACTGCTGTGTGACCACCATGGCCGGCCGCGAAAAATCACCCGAGCAGGACTATGACCTCGAACGCCCAGGAAAGAAGGCGTACTACGAGCCACAGATTGCTGTACAGACGCAAGACGTGTACTCGGATGACGCGCTGGACCCAGTTTATCGAGCGAAAGCTAAGATACTGAACGATGCGCTACAAGAGATTGGCATGGGCAAGTACCAGGTATGTTTCCTTTTCTAGTCTCCAGTGTCTCTCAGATATAGAGGAGCGGAATTAGTGGTACTTGTTCTGCGTAGCTGGATTTGGATGGTTCTCGTAAGTGCACACCATCAGGACTCGCCCTTGATTGCATCTTATCATTCTGGATGCGTTACACAGCGACAATTTATGGCCGGTAGGTTTATCATTATTTGAGGTTTGAATTGTGACTGACAGCTCTGTGCAAGATTGTGACCGGCTTAATTCTGACGCCCGTGGTGAACGAGTTCAACTTTGAAGGACCCTGGCTTAAGTTAGGCCAAAACATTGGTCTCCTGGTTGGTGCTGCCTTCTGGGGTCTCGCGTCTGATGTCTGGGGACGAAGGTATAGCTGTTGAGTATGTGACCGAGAGTCAAATCTAACCAGCACCAAGATGGTGCTTCAATATCACGCTGTTCATTACTGGCGTCTTCGCCACCGCAGCCGGTGGATCAGCCAACTACATTGCTCTGTGCTCACTAGCCGCAGTCTGGAGTGTCGGAGTTGGTGGGAACTTGCCTGTTGATTCCGCGGTATTCCTAGGCGGGTACCATCAGTCTCGCGCAGTCACATCGTGGCACTTACCCAGTGTACGTTAGAGTTCATACCGGCTTCCCACCAGTACCTCCTCACTGTCCTTTCCGTCTGGTGGGCATTTGGTCAATTAGTCGGCAGTCTCGTGAGTCCAGATTGTCACTCGTAGATGTTATCATGGTGCTCAGCTTTCACCTTAGATCGCCTGGCCTCTGATCGCGAACTACTCCTGTCCAACCACTACTCCGCCTTCACCGTGTCCGCGGTCGTCGAATGAGGGATGGCGTTACTTTCTTTACACAATGGGCGGGCTGATGCTCGTCCTCTTTATTATCCGCTTCTTCGTCTTCCATCTCTACGAGTCCCCGAAGTACCTCATGGGGCGCGGAAGAGACAAAGAGGCGGTGGAGGTTGTGTGGAAAGTCGCGGAGTACAACGGTATGAAAAGTAGCTTGACGCTCGAGCAGATGCAGAAAGCAGGAGAGCTCCGAGTCAGCGACAAGGATGAGGAGATGGACACCAGTGCACGAGCGGCGATTCTCAGGAAGCTGAGGATGTTCCGCTGGGAGCACGTTAACGCGCTGTTCGCGACTAGGAAATTGGCCTGGTCTACAAGTCTGCTTATCATTCTGTGGGGTATGTCTGGTTCTCCTTGCGTGGTCTCCAACTTATTTGCCAACGTTTCCCAGCCCTTATCGGTCTCGCCTTCCCTCTGTGAGTGGTTGTCATTGCATAGCCATCTTAACGGACGTCCTCATGTTTCTTGCAGCTATAACAGCTTTGTGACCTACTTGTGAGTGTCGTAATGTCGATTGGGAGCCTTCCTCACCGTCAAAACAGCCTGGCTACCCGCGGCGCCGACTTCGGCGATGGTTCGACCTACATCACCTATCGTAACGTGAGCATTCCGATCGCCATGGTCTTTGGACAGTCTTGGTAGATCTCTCATCTCATCTACAGCAAGTCATCTTGAGCGTCATCGGCGTTCCGGGTGCTATAATCGCAGGTTGGATGGTTGATATACCATGGCTTGGTCGTCGCGGGACTCTTTCAATCTCAACGAGTACGTTGATAGTGTCCTGTCTCGCAGGCTTTGCAGCTCACGGACTATTGCAGTCCTAACCGGAGTGTTCCTCTTCGCATCCACGACCGCACGGACCTCCGACGCCCTCCTCGGGTGGAATTGTGGATACAGTTTCACTTCCAACATCATGTATGGTGTGCTGTACGCCGTTTCTCCGGAACTCTTCCCTACGAAGGACCGAGGAACCGGGAACGCCATCGTGGCTACTGCCAACCGTGTGTTCGGAGTTATGGTAGGTCACGGCTCACTGATACGTGAGCGATGTCTGATGCTCAGACATTTTCACCTAGGCTCCCATTATCGCCTTGTATGCCAGCCTCACAAGTGCGGTGCCCATTTGGATTTCCGGAGCTCTGTTTCTCGTGGCAGGTTGCATTGCACTCCTGCTGCCCTTCGACCCTCAGGGCAAGGCCTCTCTTTGAATACACAGACACATATCTTCTGTCTTCGTTGCTTTACTATTGGATGAGAATAAAAACACAAAAGCCATGTTGGTGTACATACGTGGTCATATTACATGCAATAAATATCGACAGCTCTATCTCGTCCTCTAGACCAACCAAGTAGAAAGTAAATACAGGAGTTCAATGCAAGGCTGCTACACGCTTCCAGTATGCGACATATTCCTCCAGATGTCTCCCATCAATCGCGGTACTCCTCACCATCGTCTGCGAGTCCTGTTTGGCACGCGCCGTGGACAGAATGACGGGTCCAGACGCCATCCTGACGAAGTCATTCTCCAGGAAGTTCATGATCTTGTATGCAGGGTTGAACTCGGGATCATCACCACGGGCCTTCACCCGGTTCAACCATTCCTCGAAAGGCACCTTGGGCAATGGGGTGGATGGGTCACTGGATAGGATGGAAGAGAGCATGGACATCAGCCCGGACCATGACTGGCGGGACGGGTTCTCCATGTGGTAGATGGGTTGGAAGCCTTTTGAGAACAGGAACTCTGCAACAGCAGAGGCCGCCCTGTTGACAGGCATCCAGGAAAGGGAGCCGTCCAGATCAGGCAGTGCCTGCAGGGTTTGGGAAGTCCGCACGATAAGAGGGAAGTGCTCGCTCTCGTTCCAGGCGCCCGAGCCCTCGGGTCCAGTCATCTGGCCGATGCGAACGCTGGAGGTTAGGAGAAGAGGATCCTCGCCGTCTGGTGAAGCCGCGCCGTAGAACTCATTGGCTGCGAGCAGCGCTTGCTCACACACCCACTTAGCTTCGGGATAACCGAATTCAGCAGTGTTGACAGCCTCGAGCGGGGTTTCGGGAACCTCGAAGGGACCTTCAGGGTGTAGCAGAGGATACCGGCCGACTACAGCGATCGACGAGGCGAAGAGTAGGCGCTTGGGCACGACCGAGGGAAACTTCGCTGTGCTGAGCAGGCAGAGCCTTACCAAGTTGACAGTGGCCTTCACGTGAGGCTCGAAGGAATCCAGGTTGCGATTGAAGTTGACGGGCCAGGCGTTGTGGATGATGTGAGTCACATCGAGGAGCTGGTGATACCAAGGTTAAGCAGGACCATCCATGATATCGTGAACATGACTTACCTCCGCAAAGTCGTCCTCACTTAGACCAAAGTCCGGCCGGCTGATCTCCGATTCTCTCAGGACGACCTTTTTCCAGGCTTCCGGGGACAACGAGCCGCCCCTGTTCTCCAAGGCTTTCAACTGCCGCTTCTTCATGGCCTCCAGTCCACCTTGCGGCCTGTTGAGGCAAATCACTTTCTTGACTCCCTGGTCATTGGCAAGCCGCTGGACGAGCATGCATCCCAAGCTGCCCGTTGAGCCCGTGAGAAGCACCACAGCACCGTCGTCCTTCTGAGAGCGACTCGCTCTGGCGCATGCCTCCCGAGCCTTTACCGCTAGCTCTTCGTAAGACTTCAGCTCCTGCTTATACTTCTCCACCATAGCCTCCATATTCCTGACGCGCCTCGACTCCTTGTCCTCGTCCACATTCCCATCAACGTACGTGCCCTTCATGATACTGCACACTGCGGACCAAAGCTTCTCGACGCTGGAGCGCTCGAAGACAAAGTCCGGCGCGAGCTCACCAACCGGTTTAGGAAGGTCGGCCGTGACACGCAGCGCGTTAACGATAGCCCGGCGCAGCCGACTCGCCTGCAGACTGTCCATGCCCGCCTCGAAGAAGTCCGTCGTGTCGAAGTCGCGCTTCTCGCCAAAGTCTTCGATGCCCATGACGCTCCGTACGAGGCCGCGCACGACGTCCTTGAGCGCAGCCTCATCGCGCGGGAAGGGCTCCGCCTTGGACACGTCCGCGCGCTCGTAGCAGTGCTTGATCTCCTGCTCGAACTTGGCGAACGTCGCCTTGCGCGCGAGGCTGCCCTTGTCCGTGCGCACGAGCGCCTTCTCCTCCTCGCGCGTCACGACGAGCATCTCGCGCGCGACCTTCCCGTGCTTGTCCGTCATCTCGTTGCCCTTGGCGAGGTACTCGTCCAGCTCCGCGAGGAGCCGCTCGAGCGCCTCGGAGCCTTCGGTGAGGTCGTCGCCCGCCCGGCGGCCCGCGCCGACCTCGACGAGGAGGCCGAGCGAGAACATGCCGTCGCCGAAGGCGAGCACGTCCTTGACGTCCGGGTGCTCGGCCACCGCGCGCTCGATGCCCGTCGGGCGCACCTTCTCGCCCGTCGCGAGCACGATGAGGTCGTCCGAGCGGCCCATGATGCGCACCTGGTTCGGGTGCACCGGGTGCGCCTCGAGGAGGTCCTGCACGACAAAGGGCTGCGTCCACCCGGGCGCCTGCCCGACGAGTCGGTAGCTCTGCGTGCTGGAGGAGGGGTTGTCGACGGTCGGGATGAATTTGAGGCCGATGTCGGTGCGCGGCATGAGGTAGTGCCAGTCGTAGCCGGGCGGGATTCTCTCGATCGGGGCGATGGCGCCGATTTCGGTGGCACCTAGAGTATCATAAAATGTAAATACGTAATGAAAACAAATAAAGAATTGACGTACCCCAGTGGTTAAGCAACTTGACGCCTTGCTTGACAAGGGCCTCGCCAACAGGCTCCTTCATTGGTGCACCACCGATAGCGATGAAGTCGAGTTTCCTCAGTGCGTCCAATCCGTCCGTACCAGGCAAATTCAAAATGTCTTCAAGGATAGAAGGCACAGAAAGCATGGACCTCGCGCCCGTCGACTTGAGCACCGCTAGCGTCGAGCGCGCAGTAGGAATAACCGTCGCTGGGGGCAACACGAACGGCATACCGATTGATAGGGCGAGGGACGGCGCGAGCAGTCCGAAACCGTGGTACAGCGGGAGCGTCGAGACGTTGAATTCCCAAGGCTCCGTCTGCTCGGGCAGACGGTGGCACGCGGCGTAGATGAGCACATAGCCCGTGGCGTGGTAGATGGGTTTCGGGAGCCCGGTGGTCCCGCTCGAGTGCATGATGATCGCGTCGGTCGCGGTGCGGTCGTATGCGGCGAAGACAGGCGGAACGGGCGCGCCCGCGTGCGAGGGGGAGACGGGGTCCAGGAGGTCCTCGTAGCCGATGGCGTCGAGGAAGGCGGGGATGGGTGTGGAGGTGGATTGGGCATCGGAATTGAGGAGGGAGGCGGTTTCCTTTGCGGCGCGATGGACTTGGCCGTTGATGAGGAGCGTGGAGGGGGAGGTTGCTTTGAGGAGGTGGGCGATGGCTACGGGAGTCAGACGTGCCGATAGGCAGAGGACCTAAGACCGCGGTGAATACGCATCTGGAAATAAATACGTTATTGAAGTGACTTACAGGAGTGCCGATCCTCAGTAGGGCAGCAATGTAGATGTAGATAGTGATGTCGCTTCCAAGGAGGATACCTACAGGAGGTACCTTCTCTTCTGGCCGGGTACGACCAGTAGTTGCACCGCTCTTGACGAGCCATGCAGAGGCCCGTTCCACAGCTTCCTGTAGCTGCTTGAAGGTAATCTGGCATGGGGGGACGCCGTCACCGGCGCGGGTCTGCAAGCCAAAGACATGGTCGGGGTTGTGGCGGGCGTTGAAGTCGATGAGCTCGGGGAGGGTGTTGACGCCGTCGGGGTGGTCTGGGGCGTAGCCAAGGTTGATGTGAGCGCGAGTAAAGGGCTTGGTGGGGCGCGCCATGGTCCTCGATCTGAGGCGGATTGGGTACGCCCTTCGGTCTAGACATCGCGCTCGTTTATACGGCAAGCCCTGTGCGGAAATCCGAGGTCTGGCACGGAGGGGGTGGGCCCTGCGTGCCCCAGTCTTCGTCGGGCATGCGAAGCAGATCCGAGGCGGCAACAGACGGCTATGCTCGCAGGATCGACTGGTGCCCGCGGACAGCGGTTCGGACCTGGCTGTGGCAGCAGCATCCCCACCCTGGCTTATCGGCTGGCAGCCTGTTTACCTATTGAATACTTGTGTCAGGCAACATACATCAAATGCTCCATTTTCTCTGGCCTTGGGATTACGGTAAAAGGCGCCACAATGCCCGTTACGGCGTGCATCCGGGCAGGCCACAGCGTCGTATGCGGGTCGCCAGGCCTGCTCACGTTGCCGGAGATCACTGACGCCAAGTGTCGGCGCGGTATCTCTGCTGACGTCAGCAGGACGTGCTTCTTCTGCATCGCCACCATCAGTAGATCTCCAGCCTGCTTTACCCGAATAGTGCCCGCTGGCGATCCTGACGCTCGCCGCCGCCGCCGTCGTCGTCGTCGTCGACGAACACCGTTACAAGCATCGCATGGACTGTCCGATTTGGTGTTTTCAATACTACGGACGGCGTTAAACGCATTTGATATCTTCGGCAAACACGCATGTCTTGACAATTTTACCAAGCTCGTCGGGCGGACTCCGACGTGGGTCAAATCAGACGGGGGTCAGAGCAGGACCAGGATCGCGCAGTGAAGGCTGGTGCTGCATCCAGGCTCTTGCATACACCCTCTGAGGTGGGTGCATTGACTGCTGCTCGCTCGGACTTGTTGATTTTAAAGAGCGGCATCTCTCACCATCAGCTCTCCAAGTTTGAGTCGAGTCGTTCACCCCGGCGCGCGCCCTACAATGGTTGAACAGCGGCAGTTCGAAGATCGCCATGATGTCCTGATTGCTGGCGCCGGTGAGCTTTGTACTGACTATTCTACTTCAAGCGATGTTTGACTCTACTGATCTTATAGGGCCGGCTGGTCTCATGGCTGCACTAACACTCTCGCGGATGGGCATCAAGCCTTTAGTCATCGACGCTGCTGACCATGCCAGCCACGAATATGGACGATCAGACGCCTTCCAATGCCGGTAAGTCTCCACATCCCACCCCTCCCACGCGATTGCTGACCCAACCCGCCGAACCAGCTGCATGGAGGTCATGCAGAGCTTCGGCGCGCCCATCGAGCAGCTCGAACACATGGGCAAGAAGCTCTACGGGCGCACCTTCTGGGAGGTCTCCCCGACCAAACAGCGCCGCACCGCCTTCGCGCGCTTCTACCCCGAGTTCCTCGACTTCGACAAGGACTACTCGCTCGCGGTGCGCCAGGGGCTCATCGAGCAGGTCATGATCCACGACATCGAGAACCACTTCGAGAACTTCCGCGTGCAGTGGGGCTGGGGCTTCGTCTCCATGGAGCTCGCCAAGGAGCAGGGCGCCCACAGCGAGGTCACCATCCGCAACACCCAGACCGGCGAGGAGAAGAAGGTGTGGGCGAAATATGTAATTGGGTGCGATGGCGCGCGCAGCTCGGTGCGCAAGTGGGCGAACCAGTTTGGCGTGCGCCTCGAGGGTGAGGCGCTCCCGGTCACTTGGTGTGTCCTGGATGCCGTCGGTCTGAAGAGTGACCACCCCGATCTTGAACGTCTATGGTGCGACTACCCATCTCTCCACATCATCAGTGATCGCTAAGACGATCTGTTCCGTACAGCATTGTCCGATCGACCAAGGGAATCGTCCTTGTTATCCCCCGCGAACCAATCAACGGCAAGCCCGCAGCCCGCTTTGACATCCAGCTGGAGAAATCTCGCTACGAAGCCAAGGAAGAGGATGCCACCCGGATGATCAAGGATATCTTCGCACCGTACAAGGTAGAGTGGGAGGAGGTCAACTGGTGGTCGTCCTACGACGGTAGGCTGCACCGGAGTATTCGCGATTGATCAATGGCTGAGATGGAGTCTCTTCTTACAGTCGGCCAGCGGATCATCAACAGCTACACCGTCGACGAGAAGGTCTTCTTCGTCGGTGATGCGTGCCACACGCATTCTCCTCGGGGTGAGCTCACTAGCAGTGCATAATGGCTCACATAACTCACTATATGCGCATACAGCCGGTCTCGGTCTCAACACCGCCCTCCTCGAGTCCCACAACCTCGGCTGGAAGCTTGCCCTCGTCCTCCGAGGTGCAGCCAAGCCCGAAGTGCTCTCGACCTACGCCTCGGAGCGCCACAAGGTTGCGCAGGAGCTGGTCCGCATGGACCGTCGCCTCGTCGAGCTCTACGCCGGGCTCGAAAAGCAGACGATGAACGACTTCAGCGGTGACGAAGCCGCGGACTGGCTGCACAGACTGCGGCTCTACCAGGCCGCCAACTATGCTGTAAGTTTCCTTGTCACCGATGCGAGGGATCCATGCTGATGTTCTGCGTCACAGTACCAAGCCGGCGCGTCCATCGTCTACGACCCGTCTCTGATCACGACCACCCAGTCCGGCGAGACCGATAGCATGACCATCGGCAAGCCCGGCGTTGCCGTCGGCTCGCGTACGCGCCCCGCGGTCGTCCACCGCCTCTCCGACTCCGTCCCCGTCCCCGTCCTCTCGCCCTTCGACGGGCGCTTCACCGTATACATCCTCGCGGGCGACCTCTCGCAGCCGGGCGCGCTCGACCGCCTCAAGGAGATCGACGCTTACATCCGCTCGTCGCAGGGCAGTGTGTTTGCCAAGTATGGGAGTGACATCGACGTGCACGCGAAGGAAGTAAGGAAGCGCATGCCGAAGCTGCAGGTGCCCACCGCGCACGAGAGCAAGAGCGCGGGCGCGGAGGCGTTCCCGCCCGGGCGCGTGCTGTACCACTACGACTACGACGACGTCCCCCAGATCACGGGCGAGGTCCTCGCGCGCCCGCACTCGCTCATCCGCGTGTCTGTCGTGGCGACCAACTCCGTCTCGTCGTCTGTCGTGCTCGATACTGTCATGCCGCTCCTCTACCCGAAGCTGTCGGATCCTGAGGACAAGAAGCACTCGCGGATCTTCGACCCCGCACACTTCTTCACTGACGATATCCCTGTTGTGAACCCGTACAGGGAGACGGCGCCCGAGGCTGGGTTGGTCTTCGAGCACCCCATGCACAAGAAGTGGGGCGTCGACGAGAAGAGCGGTGCTATCATTGTTGCACGGCCTGATGCTCACGTTGCGCTGAAGACGGAAGGGTTCGGAAAGGATGCTTGGGCACAGGTTGAGAAGTATTTCGATGCTTTCCTGCTTTAGATTGTATATCCTATTCTTGTGGTAATTAGAGTCTGTATTTATAGTGGGAAATCTATTTATTCGCTTCCATGACTCACTCCGGCGTTCACGAAAGCTTCTCAGCTCGTGACTCATGAAAGTCAGTCGGAGCTTAGGATATGCATTCAGTGACGGTAGTGACTCATCATCAATATTTACGTCGACAAGGATTGAGTGTACACAAGGATATGCTTATGATAACATTGCAATCGTTCACCGGCCATACCAAAGCATGACAGAAGTGACCGAGGGTCCGAGGATATACAGCGTGACCGTCGTACAGGCAGAAAGACAGCAGTGCAGATGCCTGAGAGGTAAAGATCTGACAAACGAGAAAGGCGGAATAGGCAGGTGGGAGATGGGATTTGAAGTATTGGCCGCTGGTCAGTACAACGCGTTTGCGATCGGAAAAGCACCGAGTCCCACAGATTTGGCGTCCCGGACCAAGGATCATATGTTGTGATTGCGCCGCCAAAGAAGGTTACAGGGTCCTAGCCAACCTTTGCGATGTCGAGCAGCATAGGGAAGGAGTAGTCCAATTCGGTCCACCCCATGTCGCCTCAGCCGCCTCGGATGTTGACCGAACACATGCAACCTAACAAGGGCAACTCGTAAAAGCCATCGAGAGATAGTTCCATCGCCGGGACAAATTAAGCTTGACCAGAGTCCTCCGAGCACTCACGTTGCATCGCCTGTCACATCATGCGTGAGGTTGCTGAGGACGTACCAGTCTAAGCGCATCGGCAGACCCTTCAATGAAGCAGAGGGAAGGGGTGAATCATAGGATAGTAAAAGTACACAAAGTGCACAAAACTAGGCTGAGTGGACACTCAGACGGAGTAGGGGTAACGCTGCCGACGACTGCAAAAAATACTATGGTATTCTAGGGGCGTTAATACACTACTCGTACACCTGCTGCAGAGGGTATAAAGGAGCATACCACTTTTTGGTCATATCGAGTCGTTATAGGCATTTCTGAGATCACGGAGGTCTTTCTCGATGTCCTCCAGGAACGCGTCCGGAGGTGGCCAATAGCAGGACCCGGCCACGCCAAGTGTGGCACTGAAGGCGGCGTACGGCTCAATTGGTAATGTTGCGTACGATCGCTTTCCTCGGTCAACACTGGTCGAAACCGGAAGTCCCGATGCGAATTCGTATGCCGGCATTTGAGCTACTTGGAAGATAGCCAAGTCAAACCGATGGGAGAGCTGTGAATCCAATACTCAGTGGCTCGTATAAAGTAGAAGAAAATAATGAGTACCTTGGGCACTTGTCGCGTTACAATGTGCGATTTTCGACTGGAATTCTGCCGCCGCGCCATCCGATCCTGTTTTTCATACGCAAGCATAGCCCTCCTGTCTTCCTTACATGGCACGAATCGCCATACGTGTGACCGATAAGCAACACCATGTCGGCGGCATACTTCACCACGCGTTAGCGATGCTCGTAGAGCAAGACAAATTCCGCGGGGGTATAAAGGAAATACTCACAGGTCATGAGATTCGAAGTGTGGTCACGATGGAAGTGCTCGGGGATGAGTCCAAGACAAAATAGCCATGAGATCTTATCGCACAGCGAGGTGAGTGGTTGCATGCTAAGTGTGTAGACAGCACGCACTCTTTGCTTCTCGTCGTCTGAACCAGTGACGCGTATCACGGTCAGTTCTTTCTTCGATCCGCACAATATGCACCGCTTCTTGTCTCTCAGCATGGTACTGGCGACGAGTCTGGGGTGCACGTAAGTGTCTGGGGCGCTCGAGGAACTTGTCTCCCCTTCGGAGTCGGTGTAATTGATGAAGGATGAGCCACTGCCACCACTGAGAGCACTAGACGGGCGTGAGGGTGGGGAGTCCGGGTCAGCGTAGGCGCAGGGCCTGTAATCAGCGAAGTAGGCCAGGAGGCGGTCAGGTACACAGTCGAAGTTAGCGTCGCCCATGTTGTGAGGTCGAAGAGTACACAGTTGTAGATTGCAACAGAGTGAGGGCAAGTCCCATATATACACCTTAAGTTCAGTCGTGGGAACCGAGCGGAATGATAGCTTCTGTCGATGAATGCCTGTATTTGGAGACTCTGTTCCTATGGACTGGCGTTAGTTACGGCTATACGCAGCTTCTACGGCAACTCACATCTTATTCTCATACCGGATCGTTACGCGATTTCGAACAGCAGCAGCTCCGGTCCTGGATTAGCACCTATTGACTGCCTTGTGAACATGATTTGTCATGGGGCCAGCATGTCTTCGCGAGGACGGCCAAGATGGGTGGCATGATCCGACACCTATAGACCAGCATTGAACGCGCTACCTTCAGGACACGGATGCATCGGATAGCTGAATGTTCTTTCACGATATTGACAGGTCGGTGTGGCGTCTATCTCGGGCACATCGGTCACAGACAGCAAAGGGTTCCCAAACCTAGGGCAATTGTTCGATGAAAGGAGAGTGCACGGTCATCAGCCCGCACTGTTCCTCGCGGGGACGTGCGATTGTCGTTTCCGGCAGCCTGCAGCGTGCCTGAACCGCCAGTGCCGCAGCGGAGAAATTGCCTGTAGTTTACCCGCCTCAAATCCCGTCACGAATGGTAGACGCGTACTTACTTCCGGAGACGTGCTGTTCACACCATAGCGGATTATTTGCCAGATGCTGACTGCCCGCGTTCTCGCGCAGCAGCACTACCCCTGACTTCGATCGGGCCGATCTCGCCGAATATAGAGGTTGATGAGCAACGCCATGGAATCGCACTAAAAGACGCGTATACGTCTGCAGGACATCAGGAGCCCACGTTCACGGCGATTAAGCATTCTCCCGTAGTCTTACCTTCCCACTCACCGTTCGAAGTGAAAAGGAGGGAATTCACCACAATGTTTGAGAGAATGGCGATGCGGCACACATGCCTTGAGCTAACTGGACAGTAGCTCCACGACTTGGGCGCTACCATGTTCAACTCAGCATGCACTACCGAAATATCTTCCAGCACTTTGAGCGTAGGTCATCAGCAATGAATCTGAAATAGGTTGGTCAGTGAGTGGAGTATAGGAACATCGCAGTCACCCGGGCATATTGAGTGTACTTACCAAGTATAGCACATGAATGAAAACCTGCTGGAGAGAAGGACGTAAAGCAACAGCGCAGGAGTGCCGATCGTCTTTGCCTCACCAAAACGGTCAGTGACTATTAGCCGCGGATCAGGCCCGCGCCGCGGCCGAACTTCCCCCGCACTGAAGGTCGCATCGATAATACATACACACTCACTAGTGCTAACTTTGTAGAACGGTAAACTCGCAATGCGGCGGATCGATGCTCCCAGGAGCATGGCTTTCGCTCCCGAGGTCCTTCTGCACAGTGCGTATCTCGGCGAACGGCGATGACCCGGTCTACTTATTCAGAGAATCGAAGATCGAAGCTAGCAAGGGCGATAAGTTTCGGTCTTCGCTCTCCACGATAAACATACCTCTAGCGGATTAGGAAGTAGGGTTCGCCGATCCCAACCCGGTGCTTTTCTTGTTTCACGTGCTGATTCGTCTGTTGACCGCACAGTGCGGGGTCAAGATCCGGGGCCCTCTAATCGGCATGCTGTCGCACCTTGAGTGGAAAACGCTACTCATCCAGCATCTTGAACGGCCATCGCTGGTTCGGATCCTAACCTAACCTTTCATGTTGAGGCACTGCTTGTAGTGTTAGGCCGATTTGATTATTCTCTGAGTAACCTTGCTCCGGTTGTGATTGAGGTGTTGGCGTGGTGGAAGAACGAACACCGTCCCCAGTGTACTCTGGGTTGGAAGCACCGAATAGGTTGCGTATATTTGAAAATAGGTCACTATACACCAAGGTCGTGGATCCGGAAGTCGGCTTCACAGAGGGATGTCGGATCAATACCAAGCACACTATATTCGTTTATGAAGCATACCAGGGTTTGGGGCCATCAGGGCTATCTTATCTTTGCTGCGCGCAGCGGATTGTCTCGAGGAAGCTTTACGACTCGGCGAAGTCATGGAGGCAGGTCACTATCCATTTGGGATACCATAGGATAGCATCAGGGCGTCTTAATTCATCGTAAACGGCATCGGTTATCACGGCGTCCCGATAGCAAAAGAGCGCATCCGATTACAATCGGAGACTGCAACACACAGTACCTCAGCTTGCAATTGGCAGATCGTCGGTGAATTACCTTCAGCAGTCGGAGTTAACACGGCCTGAAAGACCGGAAAATACAAGCGGATGGCGAGCGCTAGAACTATCAGCTGATACTGGTCGAAGATCTGCACCTACGAATAGAGCGACGACCGAAGTATTCACCGTACTCCATGGCCCTGACGGCACAAGATGACAATCGACGTATGCACACATGATGACAGTGAACCAGGGGTTAAAGAGAATTATAATCAGACTTTAAAGAACGTTGACTTACTTGTTAGAAGGCTGTTGAGTAAGGTGGCCAAGCGAACTCGTACCTCGCGGATATGAAGTTTAATGAGAAACATGCTTGACGTCTGAGAAGCTAACGAAGTCCACGATTTCGTAACAGCCACTGGAGCAGGTATCATGGGGTATAACACCTCAGTCTTCGCTGATCTGTAATATACAGGCGCCATATCAACTCGACGGAGACGATGCCTAGGAAGAAGCGAGAGCGGCCTGAGCGAAGGATGCTCCACAGAGATAAAGTCTGCACGTCTGTTCAACTCCAACGATAGATTCGTGAGCGTGGGTCACAAGCTCACCTGGGATGCTGCGTCTTGTGGTCCTCAGTCCAAGCAGGGCGCACGAGCTATCAACATGGCTGGCACTTAGATGAGATTCAAACGCTCCGCCGCAATCGACAACGAATCTCGCCTCCTGTAATTTTACAGCGTCAAACGTCCTCGATGAAGGTGAATCATGCGCATATGATTGTACCTGAAGGTGGTAAGTAATGCGAATGCGACCTCACAGGCATTTGTCGACTTGCTGCATAAGCTCCTTATGAAAACACCTTTAGACATCATGTATAGCGTATCTGCCATCTCTGTCTTCGCCTACTTGCGCACTAGCATCGGTCACTCGACGCACTAGCATTATTTGGCGGAGGCATACAAGTCTTATGTAAACCACCCTCCTCTGTCGAACCTGCAGGCATAAGAACTTCCAGGCTTCGCGGAGCACGGGTCGTACTCTGGCATTGCGGCAGACGCAACGAGCCAATGGCAGCCCTAGGAATGTCAGCCACTCGACGTAAAAGGATCCCAGCAGACCTGCGTATGCTCGGACCAGGACTAAGTCGTCCGAAACTAGTAGCGAAACGGGCAGAATGTCGGCGAACGAGCAGAATCACCAGATGGCCCACCTAGAATGAGCATCGTGCCCTACGCGTTGATCATTCTTCATCAGTGTGGCGACTGTTTTCTCCACAACATCAGTCAAAGAAGTCGGGCAGCACAGCAGGAAGAGGCGAAACAAGCTCGTCGTTGTGGGTTACATGCTGTGCACGACGGGCGCTAACCGGGAATCGGTGGGAAGTTGTGTCAGAGTCCACGCCACACACGTCTCAAGAATTCAGTTGTCTCGTATTTGGTTCTAATCTTAACCTTCAACCCACGTAGAATCCGAGACATGACATGAAATAATCTTGTTCTTACATCGATGATCACAGTATCAGATGGGTCAGGACGTCATCGTAGGTTCGAAGCGTCGGCCTGTAAGAGTATAAGTAGGGCTTGGTCGAGGGCGTTAATCTACATCGACCGACTCCTCTCTACTCAGAAAGCCAAGGGACAACCCAACCAACCACACCACTACAAAAATGAAGGTTCTCGTACTTGGGTGAGTCTGAGAGCAGAAGTTATCGGTTTTGTGGGTGCTGATGTGGTCTGCTCGACAGCGCTTCCGGTTTCATTGGGTTGCCCGCCGCCCAGGCTTTCGTCCGCGCAGGCCACACCGTGTATGGTGTTACCCGTTCAGCTGCAAAGGCCAAGCAGCTTGCCGCTGAAGAAAGTGCGTAACCTAACGTTTGGTCAATAACCTTAGATCTGATAGAGGTGTTGGCAGTTATCCCGATTATCTGTGAAGTTGATCAATTCGACAACTGGACCAAGTACCTCGGCACCATCGACGTTTTGATCGACGCTGTCGGTGGCACTGCTGACATCAAGACACTCTCCGCCAACCTCCTCAGCGCCGTCAGCCAAGCTGCCAAGAAGCTCCGTGCCCCCCACGCGACCAAGCTTACCTACATCTACTCGTCGGGCACCTGGGTGCACGGTGATAACCGTTCAGAGATCGTCTCTGACACCACAGCTTGCACTAAGCCCATGCCTCTCGTCGCTTGGCGAGTTGAGCAGGAGCAGCGTGTGATCAACGACCCCGTCTTGAACGGTATCGTCATCCGTCCTGCCCTTCTCTACGGTCGCTCCGGCTCGCTGTTGGCGCCTCTCTTCGAGAGCGCGAGCAAGGGCAAAGTGGCTTGGTACGGTACCCCCGGGGGTCGTTACGCCCTCATCCACTGCGACGACCTAGCCGACTTGTACCTCCGGGCTGCCGAGAAGGCTCAGCTCGTCGGTGGCAAGATCTTCGACGCTGCCAACGACTTCACTGAGTCTCAAGATGATGTTCTGAACAAGTTGGTCGAAGTTAGCGGTGCGAAGGGTCCCTATGAATGGATTAAGCCCGAGCATCGTGAGTCTTTCATCTCATCCGGGGGGCTCCCCACGTCGCTGACGCTTTTCGTCTTCTAGCTTACCACGACGCTCTTGCCTGCACTTGTCTCCTCCGTCCTTACCTTGCGCGTGCTCTCCTCGGGTGGCAGCCAAAGAAGCCCGGTTTGGTTGATGGTCTGTCCACTTACTATGCCGCCTGGAAGGCATCGGCGGGACTTGCATGAATTCATGATTTGGGGCCGCAGCATCACGATCCTCGAAGCCATTTATGATCACGTTTCTGTATGACAGATTGCATTGCATTGTATAATACGCATCGATAAGCAATAGACTATGGTCGCCTTTCATCTGAGTTACTGAGAGATCCTTTCGTCGACTTCAGCGATGCGATCGGCAGATGCCGCGCTTATGCCAGTGCCTGTCAAATCTAGCTACATATATCTTCATTGGCATGTTTCGACATAACGTACTTACAGCATGCCTTTGGTTGTCTCTTGCTGCCGGATGCGCGATTCCATGAAACTGTTTCATTCTCCGATGAGGAACGTCCATGGGGCCATTCACTTACACTATGATTGCCTCAGTCAGCAATATTCTCCGACTCGAAATCGTGTCCGCTCCAGCAGCAGTACTACTCTACGTGTGCCATATAACCAGGGTCAACCACTGGCTTGAATGGTCGATGAACGATATAGCGTACCGCAGCGTAGCTGCACAGCGCCTATCCCCATCCTCTGCCCTCACTTTCGTAAGAGTGACACCGAAACCGCATCTCCCACTGATTGTTACCAGCCGACATAATCCACGAACAAAGCATTGCAAAATCCCGAACTTACAGGAGATCAAGTCTGCTTAGGCAGCCATCGCAAATAATAGACCGGATTAGTCGGCTTCCCGAATTCGAGATCCACTTGATGAATAAAAGCGAGCGTATCATTCGAGAGCTCCCAGTTGCAACGCCTATGTCCGAAATACTGCTCTACGACATCCCGAGGAAGGACCCGGAGAATGGTCCGTGGTCACCTAATACGCTGAAGGCAAGGTGAGGACCATTGTCTTCATGCAGAGATCGACGTCGAACGCTCGACCTAACTCCAGATCCTTCATAGACTGGCTCTGAAATTCAAGGGCTTGCCTTTCAAGACTGTCTGGGTGGAGTACCCGGATATTGCTTCAGAGTGCAAGAAGATAGGCGCTCCTCCTACGAGGTGCACGCCGGATGGTAGTCCCATGTATACCCTGCCCGCCATCTACGACCCGTCAACGAAGATAGCGGTCGCGGATTCCTACGCCATCGCCGAATATCTCGACGCGACTTACCCTACGGACAGGCAGCTGATTCCATCCGGCACTGAGGGTCTGCAAGCGGCATTCTACACTGCATTCAACGATATCGGCTTCTACACACTGATGTTCGCGGTGGGTACATACTACGCGTCAATCATGAACCCGCCGAGCGAGCAGTACTTGCGAAGCCTTCGCAAGGAGCTATTGGCAAGAATAGAATCACTCGACCGGGAGGAACAGTTGCAGAAGGCGAAGTCCGCTTTTGATACTATTGACGGTTGGTACAAGAAAGCAGGGCAAGGGAAAGTATTCCTGATGGGAGATTCGTCATCCTGGGCGGACGTCGCTGTAGCAGCGCTCTTCCTATCTGTCAGGAATATAGGCGGGCGGGACACGAAAGAATGGCAGATCGTGAGTCGATGGCATGGAGGGAGATGGGGGAAACTGGCGGCGGCTCTCGACGAATAATTGCAATCGGACGAATTGGCGTCGTGCTCGAGTCGTCCTGTAGAGTAAACTCATGCTTCTGTGGATGACGTCCAACGTGAAGAAAGGTCTTCACTCACTTCAGGACTTTCGAGCACGTCGCCACAAGGTCGCCATACGCAAATTCGGCACACATGTACAGACTGATGAAAGCTTATGACGTAGCTTGGGACAGATCGATGAACATGCGAGAGTCAGGAACCTTACGCTTGCGGCCATTGAATCAAGGATCTGCCAGTGGCCTGACTCTAGTCAGCTGGGCGTGTATCTCGGGGAATTTTAATAATGAACAGGTGTCAACAGAAAGGCGAAAGCGCGAGCGTTCACTCGTAGTTTGCAACGACTAGCACGGGCCCCCATGTCCGAAATCCTCCTCTACGACATACCACGGAAGGATTCAGAATGGACCATGGTTACCTAATACTCTGAAGACAAGGTAAAGAGCATTTAGGGCGCAGACCTACGCCTAGCATTCCGCGCTGATCATATGGATATTGTAGGCTCGCACTGAACTTGAAGGGATTACCTTTCAAGACGGTCTGGGTGGAATACCCTGACATTCCCTCAGAGTGCAAGAAGATCGGCGCTCCCCCCACAAGCACTGAGGCGGACGGCACTCCCAGGTACACTCTACCTGTGATTTACGACCCATCCACGAAGAAGGCGATCGCAGACTCTTACGCCATTGCCGAATACCTAGATGCGACTTACCCCACGGATCGCCAAATAATCCCAGCCGGCACAGAAGGTCTGCATGCCGCCTTCAACAAAGCATTCATGGACAGCGTCTACTTCCCGTGCATGTTTACCATCGGGCCGCTCAGCGTGTCTGCTCTGAATCCGCCCAGCGAGCGGTACTTCCGCACCATCCGCGGGGACCTGCTGGCACTGGTGGACTCGGTAAGGCCGGAAGAACGGTGGCGGAAAGTTCAGGCAGCTTTCGAGGTCGTAAACGGGTGGTATGAGAAAGCGGACAATGGGAAGGTACTCCTGATGGGAGACACGCCTGCCTGGGCAGATATCGTAGTCGCTGCTCTTTTGGTATGCGCCAGGAACCTCCTTGGGAGAGAGTCTCCTGAGTGGAAGGCCGTAAGTGAGTGGCATGGTGGGCGATGGGCGAAACTGGTCGCAGCGCTCGAGGGAAAGGTTTTGTACCCAGGGTATGGCTGGACCAAGCAAGGCGGGCAGAGCTAGGGTCAAGTCATAGCTTGGACGGGTAAGGGGCTATTGGGTCGTTGACCGAGAGTGGGATATCTCTTTCGGGGTCTAGGGTCTGACTACCGTCAATTGGTTGGTTATCATGTTATTCCGGAGAATCCATATGTATGGCACACCGCATTTTGCAATTTACAGCCTTGAGACTATCCTGCCCGATTGAAGGGTGCGGATTGTCTGGTAGAGTGGCGTATGAAGACATATGCGTAGAACGAGGAGGGACGCTGGAAACGGAGTATTCCAGCAATAATAACTTGACCTGAACTCCATAATGATAGGGTATTACAGTGGGACTCCGATATGCGGGGAGCAAAGGTATGGCTCATACGTTGTATTGCATGCTGGAGGACCGTACATGCGGTCAGAGCTGATTCCAAGGACATCTATTCGACCAGGTGTTCAAAGCTGCTACAACCCACGTCTTCGATGATTTTGTTCGATTATGATGCTGACAAGTCAGTGTCAGACGATCTCCAGGGACTGTATCTCGCTGGCACCGTCCTCGGCACCAACCTGGTGTAGCCATTATAATATCAGGGAGAGAGCTCACGACGGCCTACGGAGAAGCTCACAGCCGTTTGCAGATCGATAGACCACCAAGTCAGAAAATCGCGTATAGTCGGAGTGGGTCGGAGTGGGTGCCAGGGACGTCGGAAGAAGGTGGGGAAGTCCAAATGGTCTGGTTTCCGTCTCTCGGGGACTTACAATTGCTCGTCCGACGTGGTCCGACTGTAAATGATTTTTGAAAAGTGGGCCCATCAATCTGCAAACGGCTGCAAACTGCAGGGACAGGTATCTCACAGAGGCGGACGCAGCCGCTTTGATCGGAGGCCCTAACCTCGCCACACCAAGTCTCACTCAACAAACGGATGTGTGTGATCGACTATTAAATCCCATTCCCTACTCTATGCATAAATACCAGCAACATTAACTTATAGTAGTCCATGCCCTCCTCCACCACCACCACCATCGCCCTCGACCTGCCCGTAACCCAAACCTCAAGGAAGCGTGCTAAACGAATACGTGCTCGTGGAGAAGTACGGCTTGTGCGGGCCGAAGATCGTGTCGTCTGGCAGCTGACCCTGCAGGTTGACCGCGTTCACGTAGCTCTGCTGCTCGAAGAAGATCTGCACGACGGAATCAGCCGGGAGCAGGGTAGGGGGAAATGGTGGGGGAGAATGGATGGATGCTTACGCAGCTGCTCTGCTCGTAGAAGCCACCACCGTGCGCGGCCTTGCGCGGGCAGGTCCCGCTCGTGAGCTCGCCGCATGTGTAGAACGCGGTGCCGATCTGGTCAGTGGAAATATCCATGCTAGGATCCAGTCATTAGTTTGAACCCAGGCGAGAATCGCGCACTAGGAAAGCTCACCGAATTCCAGAAGCATCGCTCCATGCACTCGCAACCGTCTGCTTCGGCTTATACGGTTCGTACACAAAGTACGTATCATACCCCGTGCAGTTCACCCCGCACTGGTCCACATCGAATCCTTTTCCGAGCTGCTTCGGCGTGCTGAAGTCTTCGGGCGCGCCCTTCGCGATGGGCACAATCTCGGCGGTGCTGAAGAAGTTGTCGTCGGTGGCTTGGTACTTGGTGCTGTTGATGAAGATGGTGTGGTTGAGCGAGCCTGGCTCGGACGCGTTGTACGCGTTCAGCTGGACATAGAGGTGCGTGGTGGGCATGAAAGGCGTGCGCCTAGCAGGAACAAGTCACCATCAACATGAGCCGGGGTTAAACAAGGAATAAAGAGTGTATGCGCACTTGGAGAACTTGGCAGACATCTGCGCCTCCCACACTGCCGGCTTCCTCACCGTATGCTTCACATAGAAATCCACATCGCCTGGGAAGCCCGACTCGCCGTCGGGCGAGAAGTAGTGCAGCGTGAGCGAGTCCTTCGTGTGCGCCACGACGCTGAAGTTGCGGTAGTCGAAGCCGACGCCGCCGTGGAACGTGACGGGGACGTTCGGGTCAACCTTCGAGTGCCCGTTGACGGTCGTGTTGTAGGTGACGCCGTCGAGTGTGAAGGAGGCATACGCGAGGCGGTCGGCGTAGCGGCTGTGGAGGGGAAGAAAGGTTAGATAAGTGGGATGAAGGGGATAACAGCGTACCCTATTTGGGTGTTGAAGCGCGGGGTGTGGGTGACGTCGGCAACATAGAGTTTCTGAACGAAGTCAGGACCCGCTGCTCGCACGGTTATAGGAGGGTATACTCACAGGATCATCGTAACCCAGTGCGATATCTCTTGTCTGCCCCCAGCGATCCTTGACATACAAGTTCTGTGGACGAAACATGGTCAATAAACTGGAGTATTTCTGGGTAATGACAGTCCCCACCTTCAACGTCGCACCGTATGGGATAAAGGTCAGCTTGATATCCCCGGCCTCGATGTTGATATCTCCCAGGGGGTCATACGCCTTACGGTTCGGCACCGCAATAGCGCAGTACGCCGTGAACAAGAAGAACGCAACCCGCGATGCCTTCATGATGGGGATCCTGGCGCGCTGGCAATGGGAAGCTGCCTCGAAGCAGTCATAAGCGCAAGCGGTACCGCCCAGTTATACTCCATCGCTTGGTGGCTGCACCGACTGTTCGACCCACATCGCGCCCGCCGTAACCGGACTTGGCGGGTCCGGAGTCATATTTCAGGAACAGAGCTCTGCGGAACGTCGGGGACGGTGGGACGAAGGCGACTGGGCCACCAACGAACGGCACGAGTAATGATCCGTGCTGTACGCCGACTACATAAACCCACTTGCGCTTGACAGCTCGACGACTGGGCAATATTCATAGTTCCTGGACATGGGAGGAGTAGAGATCGATGCACTGACTGTGGAGTCTCAGCATCAAGTGTAGTATAGACTAGGAGCATTCGGGTAATTCTTACAGTGCCTTGCATAAGAAACTGAACATCGCATTTCCGCGCGCGTTGTTTGTTCGCGCCAAATATACCCTTTTCGGGTAGGTCCGGAAGGCCTCTCGCGGGACCGCTTGCTGGGCAGGGACTGGAGGACACCCCGAGAGGGCTCAAAAGGCTTCAGAGAATGCATGAGATGTATATTCTACAACTACACTAAGAGCTGTAAATCATTATACTCTGCCCCCAGCTGTATGCCTAGCTACCCTCCCTCTGGATGGGTCTTTGCCGCACATTTGCCGATACCCGAAAAGGGTATATTTGGCGCGGACAAACAACGCGCGCGGAAATGCGATGTTCAGTTTCTTATGCAAGGCACTGTAAGTACTTTGAGATGGATTGCAGCTCGTTTGGAAGGCCAGCGAAGAGTCGATCGCGAGCTCAAGCTGAAGAGAGTCGGCTCTATAGTGGCTGTGCTTCTCGCACGTGTCTCTCTGCGCTATGATAGGCTCGCGTGTCCATCGGACGGTGAGTTTGACTGGCAGTGGCTATGCCAGTGGGAACGACAACCTCTCATTCGAATTTCGGTCTGTTCCAGTCCCAATATCTGTCGAATGCCTGGCTCTCCTGAGACATGTAGAGTGCCTTCTGACGAACAAGACCGACAGAAATCTGCGTTCTGACTTGAGTACATTGCGCTTTCGCTCTGGAATGAGATGTTGTTGTTGATTCAAGTCGCCGTGGAATGCGCCATTAGCGGCGTAGAGCAGTCGAGTTGTGTTCCAAAACCTGCGGATGAGAGTACTATGTAGTACGTACTGCCCAAGGTCCGAGCCAGAATAGCATGGCCCCAGAGTCATGACGAACGTACTGAGTGACGAGTCTGTATCAAAGTCAGTTCATCCATGCAATATCACTACCACAAGTTAACATCCCGTACGTATGGAAGGGACATCTTAAGCGAGTCTATCGCATGCGCAGGTGTGACGGGGCCGGC
>NW_006920417.1:0-18286 GCF_000344685.1 Gloeophyllum trabeum ATCC 11539 | reverse complement strand
CCCTCCCTCTGGATGGGTCTTTGCCGCACATTTGCCGATACCCGAAAAGGGTATATTTGGCGCGGACAAACAACGCGCGCGGAAATGCGATGTTCAGTTTCTTATGCAAGGCACTGTAAGTACTTTGAGATGGATTGCAGCTCGTTTGGAAGGCCAGCGAAGAGTCGATCGCGAGCTCAAGCTGAAGAGAGTCGGCTCTATAGTGGCTGTGCTTCTCGCACGTGTCTCTCTGCGCTATGATAGGCTCGCGTGTCCATCGGACGGTGAGTTTGACTGGCAGTGGCTATGCCAGTGGGAACGACAACCTCTCATTCGAATTTCGGTCTGTTCCAGTCCCAATATCTGTCGAATGCCTGGCTCTCCTGAGACATGTAGAGTGCCTTCTGACGAACAAGACCGACAGAAATCTGCGTTCTGACTTGAGTACATTGCGCTTTCGCTCTGGAATGAGATGTTGTTGTTGATTCAAGTCGCCGTGGAATGCGCCATTAGCGGCGTAGAGCAGTCGAGTTGTGTTCCAAAACCTGCGGATGAGAGTACTATGTAGTACGTACTGCCCAAGGTCCGAGCCAGAATAGCATGGCCCCAGAGTCATGACGAACGTACTGAGTGACGAGTCTGTATCAAAGTCAGTTCATCCATGCAATATCACTACCACAAGTTAACATCCCGTACGTATGGAAGGGACATCTTAAGCGAGTCTATCGCATGCGCAGGTGTGACGGGCCGGCCTTTGAAAGACGTCAAGTTCGACCAGAAGGTGCGCGCCGCAACTGCAGAGAGATCACACCCGTATATCGCTGGTTAACTAAATAAATTAGGATCCAAGTGTGCTACTTGATACAATGATACACTACGATTACAACCAAAAGCATACGCCATAAGACTAAGAGTTAAATAAGAATGCGATAACAACGTCCGATCTATCGTGTCTAACCGGAACAACAAGGTTCACAGACTTTCGAGGTATTGACAGCCATCAGCAATGCGGCAAGAAACTTCAGCAATCTACAGGCAGGGAGCACGTCAGCTCACGGTTCCAAACGAAGTGAAGAGTAGCGGAGACTCACGTTAGAAGCATGGAACGGCTCAAAGTGGTTCCCAGGGATATCGATGCTCTTCACGGTCGCGCCGACCAGACCCTCCCATCCCGCGACCGCCTGCTGGGCATTGGAGCGATCGGCCAGCCACGTAGGCACCGGCTCCTTCACGCCGGAGGGGTTGAAGCCTTCGCGCGAGCGGAGCAGGACAAGGGGAGGGAAAGGACCACCCGCGGAGACAGGGTCGTACTTGCCAAGGAGCGCAGAGTTCTTCTCGAACTGCGCCTTGACTAGTCGTCCGATGTCGGAGTTCGCGCCGCGCGCATCCAGGTTGACGACGGCCTCGATGAGGGACTGCGACAGCGGGACATGGTTGACAGGGCTGGGCGAGTCAATCAGGAGGACACCCTTCACGGGCACGCCCTTGCGCAGCAGCTGCCGAGCGATCTCGAATGCGGCAACACCACCGAATGACCATCCTGATGAAAGGCGATATTCAGCCAAGGAATAAGACGTGAAGTTCTGCAGTACTCACCTCCAAGCAGGATGGGGCCAGAGGCCGTCTTCGTGATGAGGTCAGCGTACTCGGAAGCCATGGCGACGACGCTGTCGTATGCCTGACCGGTGATGAAGTTCGGGTTGTGAATACCCCAGATGTTTCTGTCGAGAGGAGACAGCCGCTCGTAGTAGTTCACGAGACCGCTACCATCATGAACGAGGAACAGAGGGAGGCTGAGATTGGATTTGGAAACTTGCAAAGGGAGCGGAAGGGTATGCAGACGCAGAGCGTTAACGACAGAATTGAGATTAGATTGAACCGTCTCGACGACCTTCGACGCGGCAGTCATCTCCACAGCCTTCACCTTGGCGCGTAGGTGGCTCTGGAGGTAAGACTCGACGGCCTTGGGGGTCGAGTTAGTCTGGAAGAAATTGGAAGGTAAGTCGAGGCCGAATTCAGTGCGGAGTGCTTGAAGTGCCTCGATGGAGGTCAGTGAGTCCAAGCCGAGCGCATCGAAGTCAGCATCGTCAGTGATCTCCTTCGGCGGAATGCCGAGGACCGACGCGAGCAGGCCCTTGACGTCGGGCTCCTCATCTCCTACGAGCGCCGGCTCGCTCACCTTCTCGTCCTCGACGAGAGTACGAGGAGAGGAAGCGCCGCTCTTGGCCTCGGGAACACGGGAAGCCACGGCCTGAGCCAACTCGCCCACAGTGTGGCAAGCAGAAAGAGCCTGAGCGTTAAGGTCAGCACCGGAGTACGAGGCCTGCAGCTTGCCGAATATCTCGATAGACATCAGCGAATCTACACCCAGCGAGTCGAGACACGTCTCGAGCTTAACGTTGGCCGGGTCGATACCGCAAGTCTCCGCGATGATGCCAACGACGGCGGCCTGCACGTCGTGTACGGTGGAGGAGCTGGTCGAAGAGCTTGAGGGAGTCCGGCTGACGACCTTGTGAGACGAAGGCTTAGACGGAGCGAAGGTGACCCTGCTAGGCGTGACTTCTGCGGGACGTCCGGAAGCCATCTGAAGACCCTTCTTGAGACTGGTCAGGCGGACACGGCGGAAGTGCATGCCCTTGAGATGCCCGACGATCCTCTTCGCGCCAGTGAGTTCCACCGCGTAAGCGTCGGCGAGCATAACTCCTTCATCCGCGAGCCAGGCGTTGCGGCAGAACACACCGTAAGTCGCATCGTTGTCCACGAGGTCGGGGATCACCTTGACGCTGTCGACTTGGCTGCAGATGTAAGCGTCGTTAATGCCACCTTGCATGTTAGCGACGAAGCCGGCGACGTGCAGGAGGGTGTCCATGAAAACAGGGTGAACGATGAATCTGCCGCGGAAGTGATCTGCAGGGAGCTTGACGACCGCGTATCCCTCCATACCAGAGGGGTCGACAGTCAGAGATTGCATAGTGTGATACTCCCTGGAGTAGTCGACCACGCGAGGGAAGATTACCTCGTACGCAGTCCGAGTCGAAAACGTCTCATAGCCCGGACCGACAGGAGTTGCGACGGTCGCCATCTGACGGTGTATGACAGGCGCGACACGACCAAACTTCGTCGTCGTCTTCGTGTTCGTCTCCAGGCGGAAGGTACCGTGGACGTGCACCGACTCCTCAGCACCATCGACGGACGAGCTCACGGTAAAGTTGCCAGACTCGGCTCCGTCGTCCAGGGTGATCTTGGTCTTTACCAGTCGCGCAACACCCTCAGCGTAAACGAGAGGGTGCGCAAACTGAACGTCCTTGACAACGAGATGATGGCCGGTGGAGCCGAGGCCCAGGTGCTCGCGGGCAAGTTGTACACCAGCCAACACCTGCTCGATATAGACAGATGCAGGGCAGAGGGGCATGCCACCTACGCTGTGTCCTCTAATCGAACCTGCGAGCATCTCAATCGGAGTTTCGAAGATAGCAACATTCCCATTCGCTGCCGAAGGCTCCTGAGCCCATGCATGGAGCATAGAGGACTCCGACACCAGACGGGCGGAAGAAGTGAGAGTCTTCCTGTCGGATGCGACCAATCCGGGCGCCTCCTCCTTGTAGTCGATCCAGAAGCGGCTCGGTGAGAAGGGGTAAGACGGGGCGTCAACGCATTTGACGGCAGGGACGTGAGCGAAGACCTCGCGCCAAGCCAATGACCGATCAGTGGTGTACAGCTGGCTCAAGGACGTCATGAGTGTCAACCATACATCCTGGTTCTTGCGAATGGAAGGCAGGAGCAGGCCATCCTTCGGGACAGAGGGGTTGGACTTGAGCATGGGCAACGTCGTCGGGTGAGGACCAATCTCTACCCAGAGACCGACATTGGCGAACTCGGATGTAGCGCAGAAGGCGTTGATACCGCGCTCGAACTGGACGGGCTCTGCACAGTGTCTGGCGAAGTATTCCGAAGTAAAGACCGAAGCGTCCCCTGGACGGACGACCTCGCCAAAAACGTTTGAGATGACCGCCAACGTCGGAGGACGCAAAGTGACCCGCTTGGCTACGCTGATCAGGTCATCGAGCAGAGGCTCCATCGCAGTGCTATGGTATCCGAAGGGCACGGAGAGGAGCACATTCTTGCACTTGACTTCCGAGTCCAGGTGAGCTTTCAGAGCCTTCAGCTGCTCGAGAGGTCCTGCCACCACGCAATCGCCCGCGCTGTTGTAGCAAGCAATTGAGCATCCGGATAACGCCGCGTTGGATTGTAGGATGTCCTTCACAGCAGCCGGTCCCTGGTTAATGGCGATCATGCCGGTAGACTCCGTCGCGCACTTGGTCACCATCAAGCGGACCCGGTTCGCCACAATAGTCAATGCACCCTTGAGCGTCAGGACACCGGCGATTACAAGAGCAGCGTATTCACCGAGACTGCAGAGTACATGTAAGCCATCAGAACAATGCATACAGCGGAAAAATACCAACCTGTGCCCAACGACCGCATCCGGCTTGACTCCCCAAGACATCCAAAGCTTCGCGAGTGCATATTCCAGAGCAAATATAGCCCCTTGGTACGCCTCGAACTCCTCGAGCTTGGAGAGCCCGCTCTCCCCAGATTCTGTCGCGATGATCTGCGTGACCCCAGGGAATCCCATGGTGCGCAGGACCTCGTGACACTCGTCGATATGGTGCTTGAATAGGGGGTTGGTGCGGTAGAGTTCGCCTCCCATGCCCAGGTATTGTCCACCCTGACCGGAGAACACGAAAACCGTCTTCGACGGCTTTGACTCCCCAGGTACTGCGACCAGCTTGGTCGATTCGAGCTTCTGGATCAGGTCCTTCTTGTCAGTAGCCACGACAGCCGTGCGATGCGCATACATGATGCGCCGAGCGGTAGCGGTGTAGGCGATATCGGCGAAGCGGACGTCGTCGGAAGCAGGGTCCTGGAGCCAGTCAACGTACTTCTTCTTGAGCTCGTTCAAGGCAGTGTCAGTCTTGGCGGACAAACCGAACAAGTACGCCAGACCAGCCGGCTCGTACTTGCTCTCGTCAGCAGCCGGGAACTCCTCGAGCAGCATCGTTCCATTAGAACTGTCAAGGCGCATCAGTGTCAGATTTCCTACACTATAAACGAGCATAGACTTACCCGGCAGCGCCGAAGTTGTTGAGCATAGCAATCCGGGGCAGACCAGGCTGCGAAGGCTCCCATGGCACCATCTCCCTATCGATGATGGTGTTGTCGGCCTCGAGAGGGGCGATCCGCGGGTTCAGGTTCTTCAGCGAGACCTGGCGGGGGATCGCGCGGTGGCGCAGCATCAGTAACAGCTTCGCGAGACCCGCAGAGCCCGACGCGGCCTCCAAATGGCCAATGTTCGCCTTGATCGATGTGATATGCAGCGGATTCTCCTTCGCCCTGCGTATAGCAAAGATACTCCGAATGCTCTCCAACTCGTTGGGGTCTCCGGCCTGTGTACCCGTGCCATGGGCCTCGACAACGTTGATGCGGGTAGGGTCAATGCCGGTCGCCTCGAGGACGCGCTTGAAGAGCGTCGCCTGAGTGGGTGCGTGCGGGTGCGTGATGGAGTGCGCGTTCCCACTCTGGTTGACGTCGATGCCGCGGATGACGCCCATGATATTGTCGCCCTCGGCGATCGCGTCCGAGAGGCGCTTGAGGACGAAGAGCCCGCAGCCCTCGCTGCGGGAGTATCCATCGGCGGAGGCGTCAAAGGCCTTGCACTGACCAGTGGGGCTTAGGAAGTGTCCCCTGTCAAGCCCGAGGAACATCTATTCGAAGGTGAGCGCACTGCAAGACACATTTCAAATCGTAGTACTTACGTCAGGGCTACTGATCACGTTGACACCGCCAGCCAGAGCTGCGTTGCAGTCCCGGTTCATCAGAGCGCGGCACGCTTGGTAGATCGCGACCATGGAAGACGAGCATGCCGTATCGATGACGAGGGACGGGCCGCTCCACTGGAACGCATAGGAAATACGCCCGCTCAGGAAAGCGCGCAGAGTACCTAACATACATTTTTAGCCCTCGATTCGATGCCATCATTTAACCTACTCACCAGTGCTGTAATAGACATCGATGTCATTGCGCAGATTCTGCACATAGTCGTTCGTCGCGACGCCAATATAGCACCCGAACGAGTCCTGCGCGAACGTCTCGGTCGCGTTGGGCACATACCCGGCATTCTCGAGCGCCTCGTACGCCACATGGAGGAGCACGCGCTGCTGCGGATCCATGGAGCGCGCCTCGCGCGGGCTGATCTTGAAGAACTTGTTGTCGAACTGGTCCGCGTTGGACAGGAAGTTGCCCGTGTGGGCCTTCATCTGGCGGTTCGTCTTCGGATCTTTCGGGTCATTGTAGTCGCGCACGTCGAACCTGTCCGACGGGACCTATACGAAGCACAAAGCCTATTAGCACCATATTCCCGTGTAGGGAGGATCGTCAGGCACAGTACGTACCTCAGAAATAGTGTTGATGCCCTTCTCGAGCACCTCCCAGAGCTGGTTGGTGTTGGGCGCGCCGGGCATATTGACTGCCATGCCGACAACCGCGATGGGCTCGTACTTGGCCGTGTCGATCTTGGAGGCCTCGCGGGCGACGCGGGTTGAGATATCGATGGAGACGACCTTGTCCTTGGGGAAGGCGCGCTCCATACTGCGCGCCATACCGGCGCCTGGGCCCAGGTTGAGCAGGGCGATGCGGCCTTCAGCCGGGAGTGCCTTGATGACTTCGTCGACGACAATGTCCCAATTGACGGGCTGCGCGACGATCATATCGACCGCGGCCTCGACTAGAGTACCGTATCCCGCCGCAACGTCGCAGCTCTCGTCGATGAGCTGACCAGTGTACGTGGAACGGATAGGAAAGACAATCTCGGCGAAGGTGGGGAAGTGAATACCACGGCGGATAACATCGTGAAGGATCTCGGAGCGGACGCCCTCCTTGTGGCTGGGCGCGTGGTAGAGGGTCGTGATGGAGGTCATGTGAACAGACGACCCCGAGGGAAGCTCAGCAGAAAACTTGGCCAAAACGTCAGGTCTGCCGGAGATCGTGACGCTTGAGTCGTCCATTACAGCAGTTATGTACAAAGGAGATAAACCAGTGTTCTGAGGCGGATTTGTTAGAGAGGGTTATCGTGAAATACAGGGAAATAAACCGACCTTCCTCTGGAACTCTTCAATAGCATCCTGGGCGACCTTCTTGTTCATGCCCATGAAAACAAGGCTCCAGGGCAGGGTGCACTCTTTGCCGGGAGCATCTTCGGCCTCCAAAGCCGCAACACGGTAGAGCTGGCAGCGAACGCCAATCCAAAAGGCGAGACGATAAGCTTCTACGGCGTGGGCGATATACGAAACAGTGGTGTTGGAAGTGCCGACAACGCAGGCAGGGAGGATGCCCGACGAAAAGCCGAGGACGCCCAGGCCCTGCGCGGCGTTGCTCTTGAGGTAGTCGGCAAACGGCGACGTCTTCTTCTCGGTGGAGAGCGACTCTATGTGCGCAAGATAGCGCAGGGACTGGATGAGGAAGAGGGTGGTGGTGGCGAAGACGGTGTTGCGCTGGTACCTCGCGGGGAGGGCAGCGAGGAGCGACTGGACGGTGTCAAAGTCAGCAGGGTCGATGTCGACCTGCTCCATCTCGGTCGGTGATAGGCTGGCGAACTCGGTGAGGAACGCCTGGTAGCATGCAGTAAGGAGAAGGGTTCCAGAAGCGGATTCAGCATCTCGAAGCGCCTGCTCGCGGGTCTGTGGCGAGCTCGCAGCCGCGGTGCCCTGCCCAGCGAAAACAGGGACGTCGGCGAATCGAGGAGTGTGCACAACGACGGAGGACATGGATCTATGGCAGGTCTAAGGGGGAAAGCGAGGCGTCTATGGTTGAATCCGCTCACTGGGATTTACTGGCGAACTTGGTGCAGGCCCCTGGTATTTGAATACTAAAGAGTACGCCAGCTACTCTCCGAAGTCCGAGAGGCCCACAGTCGGACTGTGCAGCGCAGACCGAAACGGCGCAGTGGGTGTGCCTAAAGAAGGCAGGGACGCAAATGTTTGATGATCCGGCAGAGTGGAGAGAGCCATGGACACAGTGAGGAGACGGGGCAGAACGCCCCCATTATGGGAATAATCCATTGAATTCGTCCACATCAGCGTGCGCACAGGCGTAAATACGCGTAGATTTCGAATACAGCCTATCCGAACGATTTGATAGTCGCTGTTGATGGGGCTACTAGCCTCCGAAACGCTGCACCTCGATGCCCTCTCTCGATGACATCGGCGACCCACCGACAGGTCCGCCGCGTCCGGCGCGACTCCCAACGCCAGCGCTCGCACGGCCATGTCAGGACTCGAACTGCCCGCCTGCTGACGGACATCCAGCATGGAGGGCTGCACGGACGTCGTGCTGAGCGGCAAACGCGGAAGCAACATCGAAGCCATCGAAGCTGAAGACGCTCCAGCAACGCTCCAGCCAATCCGCTTCCAGCGCGTTAACCCAAGTGGCTGCACCGCCACTGCACCGCATTTGCTCAGATCCCCTCCCTTGCCTTTTGGGGCAATCTCGAGACGGCGCTTGAGAACGCCTCGAAGGCCCCGCAAATAGTCCGAGCAGATTATCTCAGGTCTCGTTATCATAGCCCCTGCCGGTGTTACCATACAAGGCAGTGATCTACAAGCTGCGGAGTCCTTCCATCTGCGCGTATCTCGCAGATTATCGTACACTGGCGCCGACAATGCACTCTGCTTCAGACGGGGGCAGCTGCAGCTCGTCTCCCTGGCTGCAGAAATTGCGCAACCCACATGTAAATGACAACCCTGCCAGTCCCCCTGGGCATCTGTCAACCGAACGTTCAGTCAAACCTGCGCTGCTTGGCGGTCCCTACGAGCCCATACAATCAAGTTCGGCGTAATTGCGTTGACTCGCGCGATCCACTCTGGACTCGATTCTCACCGACGGCTCCATGCCCTGGACTTGGACGGCGCTCCGCTTGCTCGCATTTCATCTTTGCAACATCAAATGGTGAGTTGTCCGCATAATCTACCCGGACTTCTGTCCTTGACCCGACTAGCGCTTTAGTCTGCAATTTGTATGAGCCTTATTCATCCTGTCAAAGCACGGTCTCGAACGGTGTCTTGCATACACACTCGGTCTTCGCCTGTGGAGCCGATAAAATACAAAGGACGCTGATCCACCACCATCGCCGCTACTGCCAGAAAGGCATCAGAAACCGTCCAAGTACCCACCACCGTAATGATTCGACAGACCAGTCCAGATCCATACACTGATGAAGGATTTGTGGCAGGCAGATCTGATTTTTGTGCGTTATCATGCTGCCCACCCTATAGGCCAGACAGATAAACTTTGGCAGATCCTACGCAAGCACCACAAGGCTACCAACCTGACAATGGAATAGCGCGACTCGCTCAGGCGGCGACGCAAAATGACTAGTCCAGATGTTGGGTAGTCAGTCGAGACGGCTCCCACCCGGAACTTGAATACAACCGCTACACCCACCTCGAGTCAAGCATTTACATTCGTCCTATAACATCGGAGCGCACGCAAGACTCCTCCGTGCTCAAGTCAATGCCATCGGGACTGTGATAGGTACCAATTCAGTCGTTCGTTATGAGTCTGTGAACTCGTCTCAACTTGCAAGGCTCAACGTCGCGTCTTCGCTCCTCTCCTCGCCGGCAATCCAGGAGCATCGTGCAGCCACAGCATCCGCTTGCCGAGCGAACCCCACATCCTCAGACATCAATCACCAACAACACCGTCCCGAAATTTTCGCGCGCTCGCGCTTGTGGGGCGCGCCGATCATCTGTAAATCGTTGCCACAGCTTTCCTACGTTTGCCGGCAGAGGGCGCTTTGAGAATAGAACAGAGGCAGTAAGTTTGCTCTGTCAGCGGGAGAACAATGCACACGTTGTGCTCGTTAGGACGTATCGGAATAGCGGTGACACATCTAATACTGGCAATTGTAGAATCAAAATCAGAACGACAGCGAATTCGCGCCTTGTGTATTGTGCATGATGCATGATGCATTGTGCTTGCTTGACCACCCATCCAACAGTGCCACCCGATGCTCAGACTCTACCCTTCAGATACCGACGCGCACGGCACGTACCTGCACAGACCCACAAAGAGCACCTTATCTCCTGCCTACACTCTTCCCAATGAATTCAGACATAACTCTATCTTGAACTGGCCCGTCAGTCCGGATTTGAAGCGGGGAAGGTGAGCTGGAACGATCCGACAAGGTTGCTCGACCCTAGGAGACAGAAATTTCCTGACTGCGTGTATATGCACTCACCCGATAAGGCGGCTCAATATACAAAAACAACTCTATCTCCAAGTGCCCCTTTCGTCCAGCTCCGCGAGCTGCCAGCGCTGGGACGATCCGCCAAGGTTGCTCAACAGGAGGACAGGCGAGCGGGAGACAGTCTACTTCCCGAGTGAGTGTATATCGTATATGCACTAATCGCGATAAGATGCCCGCCAGCTCGAGTTGTATTGCGGATCGAACAGTGCGGCTCACAATCCATCCGTCCTTCCATCGACGTAAACCAGGGTGCAAGTCGCCCGCGATGCCCCGCCGTGCTGTATGCTTTATAAGGCCTCCAAGTTCCCCCAGAAAATCCTCGCGTTGAATTTTGACAGAAGCTCAGGGCCCCACTGCGAGAACAGCGGAGGAGGATCATGGGACCGATCCTGCTGAATAGCTGTGTCACAGAACTTCAGAAGAGCAGCGCGCACGGCGTGCGATGCGTATGGCAGCTGGGTGTACAACCTTGAGCATGTTGAAGATTCCGATCGCCCCCGACAAGCTTAAGCGTGGCGGCGACCTCGGGGAAGGGAACGGGGACTCGGATTACGTAGATGGACATGATCAATGTACCTAGGAGAATCGAGAAGTGAGAGTATACATTGCAGGGCGTCCGATGCTAGTGACCGAGGTTGCGCAACTTTAAGTAGCCGACTTACCATCCGCCATATCGCCGGGTTCGTCGGCGTCGACGTGCTGTCACTCCTCATTCGGAATTCGGAGTGCTCTGATTCCTGCCTTCGTTAAACAGGTGCAGCGGCAGCCCTGTGAAGATTGAGTATAGATTAGGCTGGTATGAATGGCAGCACATCGTTCAGGCATGCCGCCAAGAGCATTTCGACGGTGTTGACGGATCGAAGCAAGATGCAGAGCGTAGCGGCTCCGAGTCTTCTCTTGTAGCGTGAACAGTCACACATACATTATTGACCGTGGTTTTCGACGGCTTGAATGTGTGTGGAATACTTCTGGTGCCAGGAGGATGTACCCCAGAACTTCTTCGTTGCTTCGATGCAGAGCTCGGAGGAATGTGTGTTCAAGTCTGTGAGTCGTCCAGGGTTGCAGGTACATCATTGGATAACATCTCTGGCGCTTCCATAAATACTTAGGATTAGCTGACTAGAAGGTTAGAAGGAGATGAACTTGAAGGCTGTTGCCTCTACGTCATTACTGGAGGATTATTCCCTACGAGGGTACTTATATGGGAAGGCCGCTGCTTATCCGCGTGGAGCTTGACTAGAGAGGAAGACACCTGCCGGTATTCGAGCTGAGTGCTATATGTCTCCCTAGACTAGTACGTGAGTGCCGTCCTGAAGTCGTTCTGCGGAACATTATACTCAGGATGCCGCTCCTCGACCAATCACAGCACCGGTCGTGAACATCTTGCCGGAAGGATGATATTACATAATACAACATAGTGAATTCCCGTACTAGCTGCGGCACCCGTAGCCACTTCGGGGAGGTGTAAATAGTATTCAGAATTTTAATTTATCTTTATCTTGGAGGTCAAAGCCCTCCCGACTCTGCGCCCCTTGTCCTGACTCTCGGGTGGCGGCACTCACCCTCGGCCAGGACGTCGGGGCGAAGTGTGTTCTCCAAATGAGGCAAATGTTGATGCATTAGCCAATAGAATGCGATTATCTAAGATTACGTAGACATATTACTAAGCAAGCGACCGAACTGTCAAATATAAGGATTGCATTTTGGTCTCTCATTAGCCTCGTTAGCCAAGAAGTCTAAGCACAGAGAGCAGTACCCGCTCGGCACTCCCCCATGGTGGATAGCGGGGCGTGAACAATCACAAGGTGACGGGTCTCAAGTTACATCTTATATCCAGCAGTAGATTTGTTGTGGCATCTCACTTCTGTATAAATTTATTTTTCGCTGTTTATTCCAATCGACGTGTTAGCATAGCCACACGAACATTATTCGTTAGCGACTTCGATAGGAGCTGCGGTCTGCACTCGAACGTCTGAAAGATCGAACAGTTATTCATAATGGTCTGGGAACAGATGCACCGGTAGGAGTACTAGTAGTACCGTGCGGCGTTCAAATTGCACTCCGTCTGTGTTGAGACTCAGCTAAGAGGACTTAGACGTTCTCAACAGGATACGAGTAGTTCGTTTACGAAAGGCGAGATCACACAAGCAAAGACCAGGTAATCTCTTGATTCGCAGAGAAAGAACCACCACTGTACATGAAAGACGCACAAAGTCTTATATATACTCGAAGTAATAACACACTAACTAGAAATAGAAGTAAAGGACTCGAAAGAGAATCAAACAACCATATAAGTACATACACGTTAAGAAAGGAATATCAATGAGAAACGTATATCGTACATGGCGAGCTCCTACATTCGCCCTCCTAAGTATTCACGCGAATACTTACTTTTGCGCCGGCTGCTTCCCTTTACCCCCAGCGAGAGCAGCATCTAACTCGTGGTCCGCACCATCACCAAAATCTGGACCAGCACCGTCCACATCAGCATCATCTCCAAGTCCGTCCATCTCCGCGGACATGTCGACATCATTCGCAGAGATAGAAGTAAACCCGTCGGGTACCTGTTGGTCACTCGGATGCAACGCCCAAGTAGACGGTCCCGCGACTGCAGCAGTCCCATCCGAAAAGGATGCAGGCGGGTCATTCTCGAAGTAGGCGGGAGACCCGGCATAAGCCGTGAACTGGTCGGTTGTACCGAACGTAAGCTGAGGGGAGTTGGTCGTAAATGGAGTCGACTGATGCGGGATGCTCGGGGAAGGACTGGCGAGATTGGCATGCGGCTGATATTGGTACGGATGGGCTGCTCTAGAGAAACCGCGTCCCCTGCCACGTCCACGGCGGCGGTGCGGCGAACGCATGCGTTCACGCTCACGTCGAGCGCGCAATTCTTCGACGAACTCATTCGCGACGAGACTCGCGAAGGGATTCATAGTGCGCGGTGAAGCGGACGTTGAGGGAGAAAGTGAAGCTGAAGGCGACCCCATACCCGAAGTCGGGTGAGGCCCGCGACCGAAAAACGCCAGGACCAAAGTGTGGAGGTCCTCGCCCGTCACTGCCGCCCAGCGGCTGTCCCCCGTTTGCTGATAGCGGAACGTACGGTATCCCGGAGGCGGGGTGGGAACGTTGGTCCCAGCTGCGAGGTTGAGCAGTTGGAGATCGAACTCTTCGATTGCGGCGAGGAGCTCGGGGCTGGCGGGGAGCATTGCGACGCGGCTGAGGACGGCCATGGTCGAATCCACAGGCGGAGGGGTAAGATGGTGGAGGCGCCTGCCAATGCGAAGCTCGTCGAGGGCCTCGAGGCATGAGACTTCATCGACAGAAAGCTCGAGGTGTCTATATAGCTGTCCATACCCAATATTACCGAGAAAGACTTGAGGGTCATTAGTAGGGGGCTGACCCGTACCTGTAGGTAGATTTCCCACCCGGGAAATACCCATTGCTTCAAGATAAACATCGAGGGCCTCCAAGTGGCGAACTGCCGACAGGGGCTCCCAAGACGTGTCCCCAGATTTCCAGCGTACCTGGAATAGTGCATCGCTACCCTTGCCGCTGTGACTTAGAATTTGCTCGACCGCCCATTCCTTCGGCTCGTCTCCAAGTCCCGTGAGCTGAGCCAACTGTCGACCAGGAAAGCGGCGATCATCGTTGGGAACATGGATTTTGAGCTTCGACGCGTGGAAAGCGTTGTTGATACCGCGTTTCTTCAAGTCATCCGAGAGCTCAAGGCGAAAGGTAGCGCCAGGCTCCAGGACCTTCGAAATTCTGAATGGACCAATGTACTTGGGCGCTAGCTTTCGAGCTAAATTCCGAGGCAGACGTAAGTCCTTGGTCGACAAGTAGACCCAATCACCCTCGGCGAAGGGTGCAGCGCGACAATGCTTGTTTGCGTCACGCGTTTGCTTGACCCGCATACCTATTATGGCATCGTGAGCTGCCAAAATGGCATTCTTCATCGTCTGCGCGAATTTGCGTACGCCAGGATATTTTGTTTTCGTCGCATCCCAAAGCATTGTCTTAGGCAGAAAGCCATAATTGAGAAAAAAGGGTGAAAATCCTGTAGTGCTAGACCGGGCAGAGTTAAGTGCAAACTCAATTGCAGGCAATTTAATTACCCAGTCTTTCTGATCACTCTCAATACACTGTCTAAGACATTGGGTGACCGTACGATTAGCGCGTTCGGTCACTCCATCAGTCTGAGGGTGGTATGACGATGACATACGCAGCTCAGCACCAATAAGCTCATGAAGACGCTGCCAAAATATACTGGTAAATAACGAGTCACGGTCAGACACAATGGTCTCGGGAAGGCCGTGATGCTTGTAGATACTATCAAAAACAACTTCTGCGATATCTTTTGCTTTATATGTCTGCTTGGTAGGAATCAGATGCACCATCGACGTAAGGCGGTCAATCACAACACAAATCATATCGTAAGTCCCTGTACGATTACTGGACGCCGGCAAAGGCCCAACAAAGTCAAGCGCGATCGCTTGCCAGGGTCTGGAAGGGACTTCCAGAGGTCGAAGTAGACCCATTGGAGACTCGTTAGACGCTTTGCTTAGTGCGCAAGTGCGACACGATGAACAATAGCTTTTCGTGTCATTCACGATCTCCTTCCACCAGACGTTCTCGCGCAGGTACGCAAGCGTCTTGCGACCACCGAGATGTGCCAAAATTGAATGCGCATGGCTAATTAGGACTTCCCGAATGCGCTTACAATCAACTGTAATGTCGGGTATACAGAGTACACGGGGCTCATCGGCTTGGGTTAAGTACACAAGATCATTCTCAACTTCAAAAAGCTTAGCATGAGCCTTTGGGTGAGCCACTATGTCCCGAAAAAATGCATCCTCTGCATATCGGCCCCGAAGACAATCAGGTAACTGAATACCGGACCCGCCCTCCGATACAACGCGCGTGAGTGTCGGTTGCATTTCCAGCGGTGAAGACGGCGAAAGCAAAGTAGTAACCGTGTCTCCATCATCCACTGCTGCAGGTGTCACGGCGGAGTCCGTGGAACGCGGTGAGTCTGCATGGGGTTGAGAAGGCCCCTCTGGTACCAACACCACAGCATCCTCATTAACAGGGCCAGCATCCCCGGGCGCAGTGGGGTCTGACGGGGACACCTCCCGGTCTATGGGGTTAGGGATCCAGCGCCGAAACGCAGCTTTCACCGCGTCGCCAGTCAGTAAAGGTTGCGTGTGTGATACTCCGGCCGATGCTACGGAAATATCAACACGCGTCCGATCGCCACGATCGTCAGTCGCCTCGTCAGTCGAAAGATATTCAGACGGCGCGCGATGTGAGTCAGGCCCGTCCGCGCTGTAAATACGAGATAGGGCATCGGCGAAGATGTTCGTCTCGCCCTTAATATAAATAATAGTGAAGTCAAATTCATTCAGAACGTCCAACCAGCGCAGCTGGCGGGGCGATAACCGCTTTTGCGTCATGACATATTCCAGCGCCCGATGGTCAGTGAAGATACGAAATTTTGTACCCGTCAAATGAGCCCGGAAACGTTTCAATGACTCAACAATCGCGAGCAGTTCTTGCTCGTGTACCGGATAGTTTTGCTGAGCACTCGTGAATTTGCCAGACCAAAAGGCAATTACCTTTGCATTGTACATGTCATCCCCTTGGCTGATGTAGCCGCTAGCACCCGTCATGGACGCATCAGTGATAAGATTGATGAGCGGAGCTCCAGCTGAATAGTCGAGA
This sequence comes from Gloeophyllum trabeum ATCC 11539, assembly GCF_000344685.1. Taxonomy (NCBI): domain Eukaryota; kingdom Fungi; phylum Basidiomycota; class Agaricomycetes; order Gloeophyllales; family Gloeophyllaceae; genus Gloeophyllum; species Gloeophyllum trabeum. The sequence goes on along the minus strand of NW_006920417.1, from coordinate 2,283 downwards.
GCATGTCTCGCATTGTCACGCCAACTCTGAACAATATCCTTGATCTCATCAAAGGCCATTTGCTGAGCTGGTCCCCACCGCCATAGCTTAGTCTTACCCGTCAAAGGCGACAAAGCTCCCATGGGAATGCGAATGCCGGGACAGTCAGGAGCAAGGAAATTTACGGCCCCCAGAAAACCAGCTAGTAGATCACGAGTAGTAGGCACCTTCCAATTCACTATTTTGTCGACCTTATCAGGGTCCATATAGAGACCAGTCTCAGTGATAACGTGTCCAAGTGCATTAATCTTCCGAGTAAAGAAATTCATCTTCGACGGCTCGAGATAGAGCTTTTCGCGTCGTAGAACATCAAAAAAGGATCGGATATGTCGAATGTGATCCTCAATAGAATCCGAAAAAATGAAAATATCATCGAGATATACATACATGAATACACCGATGAATGAGCGGAAGATATGATTCATGAGAGTTTGATAAGTAGCAGTCCCATTGCAATCTCCGATCTGTAGAACAAGCGACTCCATGGTACCATCCGGAGTCGAGAACAGAGTGCGATTGACATGTTCAGGAATGACCCGAATCTGTTCATAAGCGTCCTGACCATCCATAGTAGAGCGAAAGCGGTGTCTCAGTATTTCGGTCAAGATAGCCTCGATGTCTGGGAGCGGAGAAGACAACTTTCGGGTGTTAGCATTTCGAGATCGCAGATCAATCGGCGTGCGTATACGCGGAGAGCCGTCAGGGTTCGGTCGAGGCTTCGCAATAACGAGCATCGGGCAGGCATTGTTGCCTTGAGCTAATCGCCATATTCCGCGATCGAGATACTGCTGTTTTTTCAACCGGAACTGAGCCTTGAACTTCTCAGCGCATCTAGCAGGTTGCCAGGGGTATACTGCATGCTCATCAATTAAAGGTATGGTATGGTTTACATCGCGTAGTGGAGGTAACCCAGAACTCGAGATGACTGTCAAGTCAGCAGCCTCAGCTCGTAGCATATCCCGGAGCTTGTCTAACTCAATCTCTACCAGGGCGGCAGCAAGAGACGGGATCCGAGATATATTAGAACCCGCTATAGGCATAGGTTCAGAGCTTCCGATCATAATAGAAGGCGGGTTCAGGCCCATAAGCACTCGGTGCTGAAACAAGAAGGGAGTACCTAAGATAACATCGTAATCATCAATATTGATGATATCAAAACGTTTCTCGCAGTTAATGTGCTCAAACTGAAAGCGAGCGGTGGCAAAGTAGTTAATCTTAGAACGAGAACCCGTAACCGCCAGCTGTACGGGAAGGGCTCTAGCTAAGGGTGTCTTGGAGACGCGAATGAGATCGCCGAAGGTGGTTGACATGAAATCAGCCATGGATCCCGAATCGAGAAGCGTCCGAGCGCTACGTCCATTAACCTTCGTGAGTGCGACAATGGGATCAGGGAACACGCGATCAAGATCACACGGACGTGCTGCTGTTCGCTCCAACGTCAAACGAGAGTTCTCGTCCGGAACTGTAGATGCTCGACGCGTCTTGCGGGTAGCAACAGTTTCCCGGCGCCAGGACTGCTGAACATTCTCGTCCAACACAGTAAGCGCAGGGCGTCCTCGTCGCACCCGCGCGGAAGCCAGACGAACGGCCTGCCACAGGTCATCAAATTCGTCATCACAGTCAGGAACATCATTGACCAGTACGGCACCACAACTCGGGCCAAGCGACTCATCGTCGACATCCCTGTCAGGATCCAAGTCCTCACACGCCCGAAAATGTTAGGAAGCGATGTCCTAACTAGTCGTCTTGAGATAACTGGGCCACGTGCCTACAGTTATGTCGTTACTACCTCAGTAAGCGTACTGAAAGGTAGGTCTGGCCGGGCCAATGCCAACGGTCAAGTCAAGAGTCCAGGTAATCGCTGTATTCAACAGGAGGTTGAACTAAGGAATACATGGGTTTTCCTACAGTATATATAGTAACTGGTATAGGGGTTAATACCCAAAGAAGAGAACAATAAGAAAGGACGCGTAAGCCATCCTGTGAGAACGTAACTCAGAGAAATGAGAAATACAAGGGCGCCCATTGGTAGAAGGTGAGTCAGAGAAGATAACGTGTGAGAAGAAGATAGCGTCCATGGGAAGGTCTACTCGGAGAAAGGTACTGTCCAATAGCAATGCTCGGAATGGAAATGGAATGAGATAAGCATGGGAAAATCATAACATTACCCCCTTCCTATGGTCGAAGTTTACCCAAAACTTCCTAGTTATGACCGGTTACTGAACCGTCCAGGTCCACAAGAGT
>NW_006920416.1:1845039-1857171 GCF_000344685.1 Gloeophyllum trabeum ATCC 11539 | reverse complement strand
TTCGTGTAGTGGTCCCCACCAATAAATGACATCGAACAACAGAACGCCGGTGCGTTCTGTTGTTCGACGCCGGGCGACGCGCGCACGGGGACGTCATCGTCAACAGCGTCTACGGTCGTCCCACAGCTAAGAACGCACCTCCTCGTGCTAGTGTAGCACAGGAAGGTGCGTTCTGACCCAAAGACGCCTACCTGGCGACTTCGGGTCCGTCGCAGACGCCGGGTGTAGCAAGGGGGGGATGGGCCGTGTAGAAACGGCCATAACTCGACGACGAGGCGTCGCACACTCCAGGCGTGTGTCTCGTCGTCGTCCTGACTCCCAGAGGAGTCAGGAAACGGCCTCCTATCCAAGGATAGGCGACCAGGGAAGCAGCGAGGGAGGGGAGGGGGAGAAGGTGTGAAAAACAGAAAAAACGAAATTCAACAACAACGGCGCCGCCGATTTGCGCGGCGCCGGTGTCGTTAGATTCCTATACTCACGACGAGTCGGGGGCGACATCGAAGCCGAGAATGCGACGGCGTTCTGGGTTCCGATGTCGGGGGGACCGCGAGGGGAACGGGGTGCGCGTGGCGATGTTGGGGCGATTGTACGCGTCTGGGCTGCTTCCACATCGAAGGTACAACCTATTAGAAGGTTGTAAACCTGTAAAACAAAGGTTTGGGCCCAGCACGACCCGCTCACGATGAGCCGTGAGGCGGGCATGCCAGTCCCTCCTATCAAACAACAAAACATCGAATGTGAGTTGATTTGCTTACTGTTTCCCCTTAGTCTCTGTTCCACCCCACCTGGTATGTCCATTCCAGGCCTGAGGAATCGGCGGCGGCGATGTCGAGAGCATCAAGAGCCGGCAGGAGCATGACGCGGGACTTAGCGTCTCACGCGCGTCGGCTCGTGTTCGAGGCTGCCTCGCTCGCGCTCTAGAGCATACAATACCATCAGTAAAACATGTACTCGGGGGTCTTCGTACCTGCAGATTATGATTATGAGGGTACCGAAGCGCGACAATGTGTGCGTTGATGTCTGCGCGCGACTTTGCACAACCGCCACCGCCGCCATCGCCGCCGGTGCACTCGGTGGCTGTCTTACCGCTCTAGGCAATCATCGTTAATGTTCAAGCAGATGGGGTTAAAGCAAAGACAGGAACCCGTTCCCAGCTCTGGAGTCACAGAAATAAGTCCTGGCAGCTTCGTAGCATATTAAAATGGTGGCAATGTATACTGCACTTCTGTAGATGGTGCTTGAACTGGACATCAGCAGGTTGTGCTGGCCTCTCTGGTGCCTATGAAAAATAACTCTACACACTTGAATGCGGGTGTAGAATCATCCCTGGCACCAGCAGACTGAGTACTGGGCAAGTGTCCGGTCATCTGATCCCTTCTGATATTTATTTCAGAATAATAGTAATTCTGTAGAAACTCAACCGCAGCATGCGAAAGGTGCGGTGGCTGATCAACATTCACTTCAGAGCTGCCCTTGGGTGTTTCCAAGAGGTGCAGAGTCTGTCAGTGAATTTCAAGCCTGCGTGACCCACTGAGTCCCAGGCCAAGCATGCTGGAGCGTGAGTGATGGGGCTTGGTGGGTTTGGTGCCTACTGACCGAGATAGACTCAGGGAGCTTCAGACGGGGGGATGCATGCAACGGGGGAGAGATTTGACCCCTTTCAGCCCCCACCGTCGGTGTCCGTGCCAGCAAGGGAGATCGGTGGAGGCTGAATGGGAGGGTCTGGCGGCTGCGGTGCCTAAGCAAAGAGGCTCACAAGGGTGGAAATAGGGTGCTGCAACAAAGAGCAGAGAGAGGGGAGCGATTCCAGCCCCTGCCGTCGCGGGTTGCAGGCCGTCCGCACACAAGCGCCCGCAGGCGGCCGCAGGGGGGGAGGGGGGTCCCGGTGGGTGTTTCAATGTTGACTGGGAGGTGCGTAAACCCCCTGCCAGATAGTCAGAAGGGCCGAAAAGGAAGTATTTCCCGCGATGGACGGTAGGGGGGCCTACCGTCCATTCCATATGGGTAGGTCTCTAGGCAGAACACGGCATGAGACTGCATGAGATGGCATGAGGAAATGATAGGATTTTTCTGAGTGGCATGAGATGGCATGGCATGGCATGGCATGGCATGGCATGGCATGAACCTTTTTGGGACAGGCATGACACAGCCGCATCCCAATTGGGGCTGGCATGACTACCATATAAGGAAATTTCACAGCATGGCATGCTGCAGCGAAGGGTTCGCTGCAGATAGTATAATATTAGGGGACGAAGGGGAAGGGCCGAGTCATCCCAAGTCATCAGAGCACTCTAGAGTTGGAGGTATCTCTTCAGGACCACCGTTGCCAAGGATGCCCTCTTCCATGAAGCCCCCCCATGAGGGCCGATACCTGGGGCAGGGTATAGGACACAGTGTATGGCATCGCACATACCCAGGTGCATCCTCCGCATAGGTCACCCTGTGGAGCAACACACAAGCAAGGAAAACCTCTGCAACCCTACAAACTGCCATACTAGCGCAGGTCATAGGTCACTTGGTTAAATATACCAGTTACAAAGAGTCCTATGTCAAACTACACAAGCTGAACACTGATGCAACTAAAACTCTAACCCATGTGAGCCTTGTCAGATTCTGCCTCTGAGCTTGATGTAGAGAGTTCCACTATAGAGGAGATGAAATGTAAGGCCATGCAGGAGAGCAGGGTTGAACATTACTTACCATCAGAAGGCAATGCTCTGGCACGCTTCTTCAGGCCATTCCTCATGGACCCTGGCCAAGCCTTTTTGATGCTTGAGATATGGCGGTGCTTTCGCTCTTACATATGTTATTTAGTCAGGAGTGGTTTCCAGGGAAATATAGAATAAGTCACTTACTGGACATCCAAGGAAGCGGTACTTCCAGTTCTGTCAGGGTGTTAGGCCCCTCTGGACTGCTTGGCATCTCCTTGCTGAACTCTTCTTCAATCCGCTCAAACTGCTCTTCTATGGTCAACCCCTCCATTTCCTCTAGATCCTCCAGTTGCTGATTGGGGTCAGGGGACGTCCTCCTAGGATGCTTCCCTCGAGCCTTCTCAGAGGGAGATTCATCTAATTGAATGTTCATCATTGGAAAGGGGCAGTCAGTGTGATGTTGCATACCTGGAGAAACTGAGCGAGAAGGGTGTGTGTGTGGCTGGTTGCCTTGACCTTGAACTTGAACTTGTGGTATGATGAGATGCGAGAGGGTTGCATCTACTGCCGTGACACCAGACACAGAGATCATGTCATGCTTATCACAATGGCTGCTGCAATTCCTCCCTTCATTACCAATACCACTGAGTAATGTACAACCCATCAGGATTGCTATCCGGCAGGATAACCTCGACATACCTAGCCAATGACGGAAAGGCCACCCATGACGAATCATCCACAAGTCGCATATCAGCAGCGTATGATCTGTTATCCATGTCCAATGGCAGCGAGGCGGCTCACTTGTGAGTCTGTGCCAGACGATGTAGTCGTCGTTAATGTTGGGAAGGAGCGACGAACGCGCATGCCTGCACCACGGCAACGCGCGTCGCACGGCCGTATATTTCATACCCACAACACCTAGATCGTAAGCAGCACCTAGCGACAATACAATTACTTGGGAACACATGTCTGTAGTTGTATTCTCATTGGTACAGACATAAACCCTGTACAATAACCTAGTACGACAAGACAATCATCGTCTGCATCTCCCGACAGCCCGCTGCGCTTTCACAGCTCGCATCGCTGCCGGGACCGAGATGAGTGTTTATAGCGCGTACGGAGAATCACCGGCGTAGGCTTGCCGTAAGATGAGGCGACGGTGTCCGACGCCGGTGTTTCGCCCTGCTCTCTCCGACCTCCCCATCGTCGCGCTTGTCGTCCCCCTGCTTTTCTCGATCTCGGATTCAGAGGATTTCTTAGAAAGTAACGCGAGAGGGCTGCTAAGCACGAGGCTTCAGGTTAATTAAATGCACGTGCGAGAGGGCATGGAACGCTGAAAGCAGACGCGAAGGTACGCCAGTTCCCCCTTCTATCGCCGGTAAATCGTTCCATCTCTGAATAATGAACGAATGAATGAAGATTCGGTAAAGAAAGCATGTCGACTATTGCACCGGAAGAACAGACGACACGAGGCAGCAGCGAAGAGGCTCCCTCCGACGTAGCCACGCACCCCGCTCCTTCTCTCCCGCCACGCTCTCCTCTCCGACCAGCTCCCCGTCCACGTACCGACTCGCTGGCACCGTCTCGAGCGTCAGCGGCGGATAGTCTACCCGACATTCTCAACTCTGACGCGATACTGATGCATCTAACCCGGCATCGCAGCCTGGGCTCCCTTTCAGGCCTCTTGGACTCGCTCACGCACTCGGACACGTCTACGCTCTCGGTGGAGAATGCGGACATGGAGGCCTTCAAGGATGCCCCGGGCAAGCCGCTACCGCCAGAGCCCTTATCGCCGCTATCCCTGTCCCCCATCGATACCCTAGAGTCGACTTCCACGGATTCCAGTTCGTTGCTACCGCCAACTATTACCGCCCAGACTACTGCTTCTGTCTCGAAACGCACTCATGCACTATTGGAGCTGCTATCTTCCGAAAGGGCTTACGCGTCCGACTTGGCGCTGATACGAGCGGTGCACATACCGCTGGCGTTAGGTGAGTACGCGTTTTCCCAGTTACTACTCCGACAAACTAAGTGTCCGCAGGTCAATCCGCCGAGCTCCATACTCCCGTCACCGAACAGACTGCCTCCTCGTCAAGCTCGTCTCGAAGCTTCTCCATGTCCTCGACAACGTCCAACACTTCAGTGTCCGTGCCGCCCAACTCGAAGCCGCCAATGACTCGTGACGACGTCAAGACGATCTTTGGCAACATTGTCGAGTTGGCCGAATTCTCCGATGCCTTCTGCGAGAGGCTCGAGGTGGCACTGGGAGAGGTGCTCGAAGGCGGCGAAGGAGAGGATCGTGTCGGGAAGCTATTCCTTGATATCGTAAGTTGCTCCGTTCCTGAGTCACCGCTAATATTGAGCGGACTGTATGTAGATACCGTTGCTCGAGCCGCCTTACAAGACGTACATCACTCGTCACCCGTCTTCGCTCTCGCACTATACCGCCCTCACCACACCATCTCCCACCCCCGCGCTCCAAGCCTACCTAAAAACCATCCAGACCCTCACCTCCAGCCTCACGCACGCGTGGGACATCCCCTCCCTCCTCATCAAGCCCGTCCAGCGCCTCCTCAAGTACCCGCTCCTCCTGCAGTCGATATACGAAGAGACGCCCGAGGGCCATGGCGACAAGGAGAACCTCAAGAAGGCGAAGGAGAAGATGGAGGAGGTCGCGCGCGGCGTGAACGAGGGCCGCCGGCGGTGGGAGGTCGTGCGCGAGGTCCTGAACGCCGGGAAGAAGGAGGGGCTAGGCGAGGCGAATGGGAAGCGCGAGAAGAAGCGGAGCGGCAGTGTACCGATCGGCGTCGCTGCGAGCGTCAAGCTGGGCCGGATGAAGAGTCTCACGCGCAAAGTCTCGTACGGAAAGGGCTCCATCCAAACCGCCGCGTCTGTGAACGCGAACGATACGGCGCACGAGGAAGCCGAGGCGGTCGCGGCGTACGAGAGCGACTTGCAGGCGCTGGACGAGTTCATCGAAGACTTTGCAAAGGCCGCGAAGCAGTGGGCGACGTCGACGAAAGAGTACCACACCCAGCTGCTCTCGTGGTCGCTCAGCTTCGGGCGCGTCATCGGCGTCATTGGCGAGAACGGTGAAGGAGGGCGGAGCGAGGCGTTCGACGCGTTTCTCGGTGTACCCCGGAAGCACATCGTGCCCCTGTGCGAGCAGCTCGAGCACGCCATCGAGACAAAGCTATTCGCCGACCTCGCGAGGCTCAAGGAGACCATGAAGGCGCCAAAGCGACTCCTCGAGGCGATGCATACCTTAGAACCTCTACATCACACCCTCTTGCATCACACCTTCGGGTCATCGGGTTCGCGACCGCCGCCAGCGCTGCTCGAGGCGAGCCAGTCTTACATCGCGCTTCGCGGCCAACTCGCCGCCGAGCTGCCGACCTATCTCGAGCTGATGGAGAAAGGCACGCGGGGCTGCGTCGGGATCTTCGTCGCCTGGCAGGAGCGCTTCTGGGAAGACGTCAAAAATAGCTGGGCGGAGCTCTGGGATGCGCTCAAGGAAGAAGGCGAAGAGTTGAACGAAGGCGCACAAGGCGGCGCCGAGATCACGATGGCGAACTGGTGGGACCGGTGGCACCTCATCGACGAGGCCCTCGAGCGGCTCACGATCACGAAGCGCCTCCCGCGTAGTGCAAGGGACAGCGTCGGTAGCAAGGAGAAGGAAAAGAGCAGCAAGTCGACTGTCAAGGACAAACTCTCTGCCTTGCAGCCTACGCATGCGCCGTCATCGAGCGTGCCGTCTACCCCCACAACTCCAACGTCCCTGCTGGACTACTCCGAGGCTGAGGCAAGACAACGAGATCCTGCCGCGGAGAGCTTGGAGAGATCGTATCTCTACGCGTATACTATGGGCCTGAGCACGGCGGTGCCCCAGAAATCACCGACGTCTGGGTCTTTCGGTACTCCGCCAAGGAAGTCTAAGGCGTCCAGCGGACCGAGAGAGAGCTCCGACAGCGGCTTAGGGAGGAGCCTCGGAAAACGTCCGAGCACCGAGAGTCTCAAGTCCGGCAAATCCGCCAAGAGTGCCGTCTCGGGATCTGGAAAATCGAGGAGATCGGACGCGTCCACTGGACCCCTTCCTACTTTCGTAGATGAAATCGGCGAAATTGTTTCCTCGCTAGGCCCCGGTTTCGGTTCCAGAAGCAAGAAAGTCCCCATCCCCAAGAAGAACAATCAGACTGATCATACGGATACAGGACTTCCGCCTGGGTACGAGGCCGAAGAGCTCGATCTCTCTAATTCACGCCTGGGTCGGGCTTCGCGGCGTCCCAGCTTCCGACGCAAATGGTCTGATACCGTCAAGCCGCCCTCCTCGTCTCGCCGGTCGCCTTCTCCTTCTGCTTCGCTGTCTCAGACGCCGCCGATGCCTGCACCGATGGCCTCTAGGAGTGCGTCCTTCCCCATGGTCAAGGAACGAGATCTGACGCCTAGTCGTAACCCTTCACCATCGAAAAAGACGAACGCCCGGACTCCTCAAGGACCGCAAAAGATAACCTCGCACGCAAAGGCCTTGTACGCGTGTCAGGTCGTACATCGTTGCGAGCCCCCTCCGAACGTTTCGTACCATTCTCTGCCCTTTTTCACTCTTCGCCCTGGGATCACTCTCGATGTTCTGCATGAATCTGGGCACCCCTCGAATCACCCTGACTTACCATTATACGTCGATGATGGAGAAGACTGCCTGTTGCTTGTTAGAGACCGAGAAACGCACCAGCTTGGTTGGGCCTTGGCGAGTTTTTTGACTCCCGTGAGGTAGATGCTCGCTCATATCATCTTGTCGGACGGATGGACATTTTGACGTCGAACATATATTTATCTACTTCGTTCTTGAATACTTTTGCTTTCTTGTTTCAGGGACTAATGGTTTGTTTCGTCTTTCACCCATGTATAGATCATACCATTGTAATTGTACGTGAAGTGCTTGTATCATCGTGGTTGTGGATCATAATTCGACTACCCCGTATTCTACGTAGGGTGGCCGCTGCTACGTGAGGCCAGAATATGACAGCGATCATAGACCTGACCTACGGTTGGATACATAGCGATCGCAAAGTTCGTCCCTCTCGAAGAGTTCTTTGATGAAAGTAATCTGTCGGAATGAGCTCGCAATGGCCACTCGACGATTGGCAGTGTCAACATATCTGCCGAAGAGGCAGAACAGGGAGCTAAGACTTCTCTAAGACAACCGGTCCCACGTCCAACCCTCCGAGGCCCACTCCGGCATCTCCGTCTCGAACGTCCCCAGACTGGTCGTATACCTCAGAGCGTGCAAGAAGATATACAGCTTTTCGGGCTTGGGATCCGGATGCAGAGGAAGGTAGCACTCGGGACAGAATCGCACGTGTTCCGCCTTTTCGCTGTACGTCTCCGGCTGGGATGCGTCCTTCGAATGGATATCCTGCGGTTCGGGGTCGATCACTGTTAGCTTGGCGATGGCCTCGTCCGGGGTCATCTGTTTGCTCGCGCCGGCATCCTCCTCGACTACGACCGTGGCGGCCGCCCCAACGTCAAGCTGCGCCTCTACCTCGATCTCCTTATCCTTCGACCGACTGCGGCTTCTACGCTTCTGGGCCCACCCGGGACCTCCACGTTCTCGCCTGTGCGGAGGCGGCAGCGGCCTCTGCATGATATTCTGCGGCGCGAGCCGACCCTTTGCGAGGAAGACAACGTCGCGCCAGCGGCTCCAGTCTTCGTCTTCGTCCTACAAGCAGCTCATGTAAAGGCAAGCCCGTGCAGAAAATAACGAAAGAAGTCGAAGAAGTCGTACCTTCATATTCCGCAATCGGGTGATAATTCTGACAGCTTCCGCAGAAAGCGGAACAGGAGAGCCCATCCCGATGTCATGTCCAGTCTCGCGCGGGAGCAACTTCCGGCTCTGCGTGCTACTAGCCGCTCCTTGCTCGCCGTAACCGACGGCACTATCTGGGACACTTCCGACCGGCGTGGAACTTTTAGTACTTGTTGGGTGCCCCTGAGACGGTGCGTGCGGCGAAGGCGCGGGTGAGGTGCCGAACGTGAACGTCGACGATTCCGGGTTTACACTCAAAGCCCCGGTGAGGTGCGAAGGCGGCGCAGGTGCAGCGCGTTCCTCAGTGGGTATGGTGTCGATCCCGTTCTTACCAAGGTTCGGACCCTAAAGCAGTATCCCGTCAGAGCAGGAAGCTAGGCTACACGAATAGGAACGCGCACCCATATTCTCGCCTCGCTATATATGGGATCGTTGGCGATCGGGTAGCCGAGGTATTGGAGGTGCACTCGAATTTGATGGGCTGCACGACGCGATGAATGAGCCTTAACGCCCTTTCCTTCGTCGGCAAGCGATCGCTAAACTCACATCGTCCGGTTAGGGGTCGACCTGAACAGCATCAGCATCGTAATAAATCGAAGTGAAGCAGAAGAGCCGCACAATGTAACACGCTTGAATCTGTATTTTCGTCGTAATGTAGCCGCTTGAAGATGGTCTTAGCTTCCTGCATAAATTTCTGTCAGTCAGTACGCTTGAAAGCCGGAAGAAGAATTCTGACCTTTCCTTCCGGATGCACGACGTTCAGTCCCATCTGGCGATCGACGCAGAGTAGTGGTTGCTCACACGTCACTTCCTCCCTGTATGCGTGTAAACACCGTACTTGCACCTGAGGTCGCGTCACTCACTCGGGGAATTGCCCGCGCACTCTCGCTATGTACTCCTTCCTGACCTTCCCCTGGACAAACTCGTCGGTCAGGATCCGCGCGCGGGCAGAGGATAGAGCCAGGATCATGAGGCCTGAGGTGAGCCTGTCCAGACGGTTGACGGCTGAGCGAGAGTCTCGGGTAAGAGGGTACGGACTCGGGCTGGGAAAGACGACGAGACGTACTGTACACTTTCTCGAAACCAAAGTCGTCTTTCATTATCTCGATGAGGGAGTGCTTGAAGTATCGCCCTGTAGGGTGCACGGGCTGAAGAGATTGTCGGTTAGGTAAGAACGCCATTGGTACTGATCGTAGGTCAAAGAACCCTCGAGAGATATAACTACAAGTATAACGAGAGAATGCGGGATACGTACAATGCTCCCGGGCTTGTCTATCACCACAAACTCTCTCTCTTTGTCGTGGTGCAGAATTCGGACAGGTGAAGCCGTGACTGGCGGCTCGTGCCGATGAACGACATTTCTGCCAAAAATTGGTGATAAGCTGCAGGTGGGGAGCCGGGCCGTGGAGGGATAAAACTAATACACGTACTCTATTCGATCACCGTCGCGGATGATCATGTCCGGTTTGGCAACCTTACCATTGATAGTTGTGACTCCAGATTCCAGCGCATATCTCTGCATGTTCATGTGCCAATATAAACGTTCCGTACCTTAGCCGTCACTGAAGCTTAAGGGAAAATGCAGAGTCACAACACGATGGGACGCAAGCAAACGTCCGTCACTTCCTACGTACGCTTGCTCGCCCCCCGCAGGAGGACATTCAAGAACGCCTTACGATGTGCCCTCTATTTTGGGGATGCAAAACGCCAAGGCCCTCGAGATTGCCATCGTCCAGGCTCATGACTCCCCACCCTACCAAAGCCTTGCTGGAACCATGGGGAAAGGGACGTACATAATATTCCATACTACGATCCCTAAACTCCGTACTGACAACCTCGAGGATTTCCCTCCCTAACCACCGCCCTTTGGCCATCGTATGGTAGGGGTACCAGTACGGCGGAATCTTCTTCAGTCTTTTCGCCCCGCTCTCGCTACCCGCGTCCTTCGACGACTCACAAGGCACGCTAGCAGACGTGCCTGTATCATCAGGAGGCGATACTTTTCGGTGCACAGGGGGCGGTGAGGGAATTGAATTGGTAGCCGCAGTTTCAGGCATGAGAGTGTGAGCCAGAAACCTCGCTAAAATATGTCGGAACTGGAGGTCGCCGGCGACAGGAAGAAGCGGATAGTGTTTGGGCGTCAGGGTGGGCCGAACGAAGGATTTATATACGAGACGTGTTGCCGAAATGCGGAGAATGGTGAGTCGCACTTCAGTGGTACTGACGGACCGACAAATTGGAAGACAAAGTCCAAAAAGGCAATCAAGAGATGCGCCAGAGTCCACAACAAGCAATGGACAAGCGAGGTTAGGGTCAACCTTTACCTATACCCATCCGCGGCCAGAACAAGCAGAAAATGCAAGAGATGCAGAGTCTTGCTACCAGGCACAAACAGTCCCTTCTTTGTGAGGACGCCGTCTGATCCTCTTGACATTTTTAATACAGACGCTATCCCGAGCGATGACCAAAATGCACGACTCGCGAACAATCTACAAATTTTGAGGGTTTTCTGGCTCTCTAAATTACCCCTTCCTGAAGGCGTTGTTCCCAGTATCGAAGAGGAAACTCTGAGAGAGAAGCACCGGAACATTACGCTGCTGAATGATCTCGCTACACTGTTGTGTACACGCCCAGTCTAAAAAAGGGTTTCGGCAAGGTCAGACCCCAGACCCCACCAGGCCCTACGTGTGACATCGACTCGATATAAAAACCGAGGATCAACTTGGCCTCTACTTGACTCGTATGTCGAGTCAAGGTCGGAGTCGGGCATCAAGCTGACATCCGGGCTGGACAACGAGAAAGCGGGTTTTCTGGCCAGCGGGCTTTCACATTTCATACAGCTGCTTGATTTTATTGCTCCTTGAATATGAATAAGAAAATGAAGCATATATTGCAATGCTATCTACAGACACTGTGTATATACAGTACATATAATCTTGTAAATACCAAACTACCTGTCGCAGTCACACCTATTAGAGCCCGCCTGCCACAATGAAACAGCACATTCTGCACATGATCATGAGCATAGACCATGATGATATTACAATACACGTACCCGATTCACCCTGACCCCAGACGCACTCCACCGACCAAAGCTCAATATTTGAGTGAATAAGATATCCTTCTGAGTGTTCCTGTATGAATGTGAGTGACGTGTCGGGGAAAGTTCGTCATCACTTACCAGTTAGCAATGAATGTCGGACGTCGCAGCCAGAGCTCTGTCACCCAGGCAGTCCACTGTCTCGTGGTGCGGCGGACGGGCGAGTGAGCGACAAGGAGCGGGAGATCGGAGCGAGAATGAGAGTGAAAGACGGAGTTGAAGAAGTGGAACGACTTGAACCACGGGTGAAGTCGCTCGAGTTCAATCTCCGCTCGAATTCAGTTCGCGTCAGACACGTCCTGTCCTTGAATTTCTCTAAGTCCCACAAACAGATAGTGGGGACTTGTGTAGCACTCCTTACGCCGTAGTACTACATCTGTTCTGGTTACTCTAATCAATCTTATTAATACCTAAAATACTTTGAGGCCTCAAGTCATCCTGTAGTCCAAGGTACAGCCTTTATATGCAGCGCAAGGTATCATCTCTACCTGAGGTTATGAGCTAATGCCCAGTAAAGCCCAAAGAGGATGTCAACTCGGTATCAGGGCGGTCTTGCTCAGATATCCCTCGCTAAGTCT
>NW_006920416.1:1833875-1844531 GCF_000344685.1 Gloeophyllum trabeum ATCC 11539 | reverse complement strand
GTGTTCCTGTATGAATGTGAGTGACGTGTCGGGGAAAGTTCGTCATCACTTACCAGTTAGCAATGAATGTCGGACGTCGCAGCCAGAGCTCTGTCACCCAGGCAGTCCACTGTCTCGTGGTGCGGCGGACGGGCGAGTGAGCGACAAGGAGCGGGAGATCGGAGCGAGAATGAGAGTGAAAGACGGAGTTGAAGAAGTGGAACGACTTGAACCACGGGTGAAGTCGCTCGAGTTCAATCTCCGCTCGAATTCAGTTCGCGTCAGACACGTCCTGTCCTTGAATTTCTCTAAGTCCCACAAACAGATAGTGGGGACTTGTGTAGCACTCCTTACGCCGTAGTACTACATCTGTTCTGGTTACTCTAATCAATCTTATTAATACCTAAAATACTTTGAGGCCTCAAGTCATCCTGTAGTCCAAGGTACAGCCTTTATATGCAGCGCAAGGTATCATCTCTACCTGAGGTTATGAGCTAATGCCCAGTAAAGCCCAAAGAGGATGTCAACTCGGTATCAGGGCGGTCTTGCTCAGATATCCCTCGCTAAGTCTCAAGAAGACGCCGCTCTGACCTCAGCGCTGACATCTCAAATGATGGCGCACACATCTCTGGGCAGAAATGCCGAAACAAGGTAACGTCGGGGTCTACCGGGCCTTCCGAAGCGAGGTCGACGCGAGACCTCGGCTGCGACCTCACGAGAACCTTACGACGCATTGGGCGTGTACCGGAGAAAATGGTCATTCATTGGCCATCACGATGGATAAAACTGAGGAGGGGTGGAGATTCACCCTTGCAACAGCAGCCGAGCCTTTGGAGAGTGAACGGCAGGTGGTCAATAACCTCTTTCGTCTATTTCAAGACAAGAACACCCACATGGAGAGCCTTTTCAACACAGCCATTTGCACCGGCGTGGAGCGGGTCAAGAAATTGATCGGAGACGTAAAGACGCACCTCAAATTCTTCGCAGAGGCGTCATTCATACGCGAGGTTGACATGTGGGGAGACTGCAAAACGGAGATACCGAGACTTGAATGGGTCCAGGAGCAATTTGAAGCAAGAGAATCCCTTTCCCCCGCTGACTATCTGAAGCGACTTTTCATCGCGCTGCGTGAGGATATACATTCACTGGTCGGCACCATCACGCCCGAGAATATCATGGAGGGAACGATGTTGACTCGAGTATACCGCACGTGTTGCCTCTGTGATGTCTTGGGGCGATCGCGATTCTTCCGCCGCCTCACTCAACTCCGCAGATTCGAGGTCTGTCGCCACCATTGACCACTCCGCTAGCCTGATGTCTGCACTATTGGCTCTCGGTCGATACGCCGGGGCGGCAGCTCGGACTTCGAACTTGATTCCTACCCTGGAAGAAACAATTAGCTATATCTGGGACACGGGCATCGCAGTCCCTCCAGCCCCACGAGTGCTGGATCTTCAGCCTACGATCTACGATGCGTTAGCAACGGGGGGATTCATTGAACAATCATCCGCCCAGGAACAGGAGAACGACAGGGCAGAAGTCGACTTCGTGCTCGAGCTCACTTCAGGAAACGATAAGGTCACTCCATTGAACGACCGAGTCACGGTCTTTCTCCATCCCGCGCTGCGACTTATACTCCTTGCCAAAGCTACCACCGAACGTATCGTGGGCGTCAGCGACGACCTCTGCTTTTGCTGCAAACAGTGGGTTGAATATCACAATGAGTCAATCGAGAGTAAGTGGCACATTCGCCCAGGACTTGATCTACCGGACCCTACTTGGATGTATCCACCCCAGCAGCCATGTAATCCAAAGGTGGGGGCGCTTGTTGTCGAATGGACCCATATAGACTGGTATCATTCCGCATCTATGGTCTTTCGGTTCGTGGAAGGCTCCTGAGGTAGTTGGGAAGCGAGGGCATTTGATTGATAACCAGGCTTCAAGTGCCATGGCATGCGATGGGTGGGTTACGAGACGTGCATAGCGAAACAGACCAGTGCGATAAGTCGGTTAGTATATGTAATAATACGACCAAGTCATCTCGGGCTACTCTTCTAGGAACATTATCTCCCAGACTGATGCTACATGAAGCCCCACCCGACTCAATGTCTAACTGCGGCCCTAATGCGCAACGGTAGCTTCACGCCATCCTTCTCCTCGCCCTCCACGACCGCAAACACGAGCCCTGAGCCTTGCCTACGGATCTTATCGTCTCTGCCAGTAGTACTGAATTCGAAATTGCGGACAAGATCCACGAGGAAAGTCTGCATCTCAACCATGCTGCGGAAATAAGTGTATCAGCGGGATGATGAAAGCTAGAATTCAGATACATACGCGAAGCGCCAGCCGATGCAAGCCCGAGTACCGCTCGAGAAGGTCATGCTGTGGATGAAATGTGAACAACAGCGTGACGGACAATGCCATCCTTTACTGACAGATTACCGACGACGCCAACAAGATGGTGATCGTCGTGTTTCTGATGCTCCAACAGCCATCGGTCGGGATTGAATTTGTCTGCGTCATCACCCCAGATATCCGGATCCCTGCTCCTACAGTCAGCATGAAGGCCTTGCATGAGGGCTTGGGGCTCGTACCTATTGTACGCGGATATCGAAAGCGCCAACTTCGTACCATGCGGTACTGCGAGTTCATTCACGACGTTCCCCGAGTTCAACCGAAGAGGCCTTGACAAGGGAATGACTTTGTCGCCGCCTGCTATCCTGATAATTCGACCGACAGCGGGGTGGATACGCATGCTTTCCTGAGTTTGATTCAAGATTTTGCAACGTTGAGCATCATCGAATTGGTAAACGTACCTTCAGGACCGCTTGCAGGTAAGGCATCGACTCTACATCGCTGAGGTCCAGCTCAGCCTGACCGCTAGCACGTACGCGCGCTTCGGTTTCTCTGATTTCTTTCCGGAGACGCGTCTGGATCTCTGGGTGCTTGGCGAGTTCCCACAACGCCCAAGCAAGCGAGTTGGATGTCGTTTCATGCCCTGCGAACAAAATAACGCTGCAGGACAGTAAGTTCGGACTCAATTTTCTCGACTCGCCCCACGCACCGCATTTGAGCATAAAGTTCCTCGTCCGTCAACCTTTTCGCTGGATTCTCGGACGCATTTGCCTTCACTGTAAACGGGTTGTCACGGAAGTAAACCAACCCAGTATGTCTGACACGTACCCAACAAGCTCATAACATCCTTGTTCCCTTTCCCCGATAGGAGGGCATCGTATTTTTCCGCCACGAGCTGTCTTGCAATCTTGTACGTGGCTTCGGAGGTTTCCCGCATACGCTCAAACCTTCGTCCAGGTAGACGCCTATACAAGTGTACAATGAAACGAGCAGGGATAGAATCCAGCAGGGAGTCCATAAGTAGCCGCTTATCGGTATTGGTGCCAAAGAGTGCTGGGCTGTATCAAGTGAGTCAAGTCAGATACCACGCTCAGTCGACCATAAGGAGTAGGGTCTACGTACACAATGTCTCTGTATACTTTACCTAGCTCAGTCTCGCTGTTGTCGAGCGCTCCGAACTGATAGTCGAAGGCGGCTGGACTGTTTCTTCAGAAAAACGATTAACGTGGAGGTGGTATTGCGCACCCTCTCCTATAGCGTCCAATGTCGCCCGGCTCAGCCATGAAGGTACATTAACCTCCTGAGGCTCCCCCTCACTGCTCAGCAAATCACTCCATCGCGACATAAGCTACATTCATCAGAGATAAAATTCAATAAATCGCAGAATCTGTGGGAGGTCTTACCTCTTCGGAATGGGACTTGAATACCGGGTAGAGTGCCTTCGCTTCAGGAGCTCCGAAAGCTGGGAGCATCACTTTCCTCTGCCTTTTGTGTACATCGCCTAAACCGTGCATGCCATCAGAACGCAGGATTTAATGCAACGAACTTCGGGCACACCATCAACGGAGATGATACTCGGACCATTGACTAGAAGGCCGACAGCCCTTCGAGCCCCGGTACTCTTTGGAAATTGATATGCTGATGTGTGTAAAATGTATTGCAAGGCCTTAGGGTCTGAGATCATGAGCTGATCCACCTGGAAGACAACGTGAACGAGATAAAGCCAACAGTGCACGTCAAACATGCTAGCTCACTCCAAAGGACCCTTTGAAACGGACGATAGAACCGTACGTCTTCGTCCACTCTAGGTCTGCTTTTCCTGCGCCGAGTTGATAGAATTCACGGAGGTGTCCTTATGGAAGTATCAGAACGTTGCACAAAAACAGGGCAGGACAAGACATCTCACCGAACAATAAGGACGCTGACTTAGGGCCTGGTACATCTGAAAGTGATATGCGGTGGCGTCTACGATAGACGTATACGCAGGCTACAAGCGATAGAAGCAGCGTCACTTGAACGATAGAGATCATTTTGAGTGAATATCGTGAACTGATCAGTCCAAGTCCGGATCCCACTTCCACCTTTATATACCCTCCATCAAGCAGTACGCTACCGAATATACTGGACTATGACAGCATTGTGTTCGTCCCGTTGAAGGCATGAGTGCGGGCTTGCCCGCTGCGACACTCGTTAAGAGCGAAAGTATCGGACGTTCGGCTGTGGCGTCTCGGCCAATGCCGAGCACCCGGGGCTGGTAAATAGCACGTCTTTACCGGCACTTTCTCTTGTCTTCCTTGAGGGCACCCGTGTCCGGAAGAGACGACCTGTGCGTAGTATTGTTTTGAACTTCGATGGGTCCTACACGAGAACTATCCGGTTAACGTTCTCATAGACACGGATCGTAGGAAGATTTCATGCTCCCTACGTTGACCGTTACCACACACGAGCGGACAGCAAGCAGATGTCAGGGACGTGTCCAATCCACTCATCCTTGACGCTTGAAAGTTGAATTAGCAGAGAAGAAAAACGAGTATTAGATCAATCACCGAACAGAGACCTATCACTGACTCTCCTTTGCGCCGCCGTTCTCGGTGACCTGCTTCCCCTAGCGCTTACCCGCAGAGCTGCAGACCCGAATGATACTTACCGTCTTGAGATTTCCCCTGTTCCCCGGACAGACGTACGAGCATCTCAATGCAGCACGAATTCTCGTAGGCGGCGAAAGCAGACGCCCCCTCCGACAAGAAACAATAGCAACCACGACGTAGCGAGGGCAATAGATCCTGAGCGATGATTTCCCCTACCTCGTCCCCGGTGAGGCATGCATCGTCTACCAAAAGACACGACTAGAATGCATATGAAATTATTATGATATAGGACGGGATGTGATGCATAAAATACAGGTATGACGGAGAATGTTACTAAGGACAGTCATAAGAATGAGACCTATGAGAGACGGCAAGAAACGTACCTTAATGAACTTTGCCATGAATTTTCTGGCGTAAAATGTGAGACAAGGGCGTTGTTCAACGAAAAAGGGGCGACGCACTTGTGGAATTCTGTCCGTAAGAGATCATTGACGAACTGACCCTGTCTGCCATCCTTGTCCCTCGAATTCACTGCCTGGTTCTTGAAGATCAAGTCTATACAAGAACGCGTACTGAATAACCGGGAACCACGAGAAAACGAGTATATACGAACCGTCATCCCACCGCCTCTTCACAGCGAACGTACCCGGCGCAGTCGTATTGAGCCCATTCGGCGACTGCCCCAGCGCAGCTGCAAGATGCGAGAGCAACGGGTTCCCCGAGGCAATCTGCGCCTCGCGCTCTGCCTCTTTGCTCGCGTTCTGTTCACGCTCCTGACGCGCCTTCTCCTCCGCGCGCTCCCGCTTGATCTTCTCCAGCTCTCGCAGCAGCTCCGCCGTGTCGTCCTCTTCCTCTTCTTCATCCGACTCCTCGTCGCTGCCCTCGCCCGCACCCTCACCGTTCGCATTCTTCTCCTTCTTGCCACCCTCACTGCCGCTCTCGTCGTCATCGTCGTCGTCTTTGTCCATCTCCAGCGCTTCCTGCAGGATCTTCCGACGCTTGTTAGCCTCGTCCTCTTCGCCCGCCTCCGTGATAGCCTTGGGGGCCTCCGAGCCGTTCTCAAGCGCCAGTGGTGGCTTGCCCTCTGCCTTGCGCTTCTTGTTCTTAGCCTCCGCCTCCGCTGCTAGCAGCTCCATCCGCAGGTCACGTTTCGCCACCTCTACTTGAGATGTCTGTCCGGGCTGTCTGGCAGGTCATGGCAGACGCGTAAGCTATCCTGCGAGAGTCAGAGCACGGGTAGTGAGTCAACTGACCGAAACTTGAGCTTCGTGTGGGCAGCCATGTCCCGCACAGAGAACTGCCGGGAGCCACCCTTGACATCGCGAGCCTGGGCAGGGTCCCATGTAGGCCTGTGTGCTGTAGACATGACTTGTTGTGCGTGGAGGGTGTAAGCTCAAGGAGAGTCGCAGTACCGCTACAGCCAGAAGCCCAGGAGTGGCTGTGACATTGACGATGGCGAGGACCAAACAAGTAATTTTCCCACGTATGTTGCCCAACAATGTTCGACTTGGAATGGTCGCAATCTGGTCTTTTGGCTGTATATTACGATGCATATGCCCGGGTTTGATTCTATAGCTATACACGGATGCCTCGTATGACGCTTACAGTCCAGCGGGAATCAGGGTACCACAGGCTCTCGCTTTCTCAGGCAGCTTTGCTTGCACTCCGACGGAACGAACTGGTGACCCCGGATTGCTCCAGCCAATCAGGGAGAGCTATGTGCCGTCACGAAGGATCCAGTTCTTACGGTACGTACTCAGGCCATCGCATGCTCGCGACGTAATCCTCGTACGCAGTTCGTCCAATGTTTTCATTCTGCAGCTATGAGGCCAGGCCCTACAATGGGACTTGCGTTGGTTTTTCGACCTGATAGGGGGGGCATGGATTCCCAGAAGCCCAGCTTCATCGTGGTACCGCGTCCATGGGACTGCCCGCCTGTGAACCGGGATGAAGCGCCCCGGATGACGAGAACGATATTGGCTGCTGAACCGGACTCTGAATAGATACACGGATGCCGAGGAACCCAGCTTTCTCTGAAAGCGCAGCGAACCTTTTTTCTCCTGCTTATCTCCGAACACCTGCGTTTCCCATCCTCTTCTTCAAGCTCCAACTTTCCATACTCGCGCAGTAGCAGGATTTCTCCTTATAAGTCTCGGCATAGTAAGGTTCCTCAGTCCTCGTACCTTCGTCGACTGCCTCTATGATGCTGATTTACCTGGCTCTGCTTGGGACGATCTGCACCATAACCTTTCTCTGGCGCCGTAGGCGAAATTCGATTGCACACATTCCTGGTCCTCCGTCTGATTCATGGCTGCTAGGTACGCCATCGAGTTCATGTCAGATAGAGTCTTAGCCTCTAGATGCTGATCTCGAGCTTATCAGGGCACTTGCGCCAGCTGGGACTCACACCGACGGGAGAAGTACAGCTCCACTGGCGCCGCACGTACGGCAACGTTGTGCGCTTCAGGGGTCCATTCGGCGTGAGTTAAGCAGATATCCTGAGGGTAACATCGCTGATAGTCAATTCGGTGGATGATATCGCTATACGGTTCTCCAGCAGGACCGTCTCTTGATCTCCGACCCGAAGGCTCTTCAGTACATTTTCAACACGTCTGCATATTCGTTCCAGAAGCCGGAGGATGTAAGGGAGATTCTCCGTATTTTCAACGGGCCCGATCTGGTGTGGTCGGAAGGTCCGTCAGTCGTCTACCCTGGAAAGGGCCTCTATTGACTGCAACGGCACGCAGGTGAGGTCCACAAGCGGCAAAGGAAAGCAATGCTTCCCGCATTTGGCGGCCCCGAGGCTCGCGCCCTCTTCCCCATTTTCCAATCGGTCATCGAGCGCGTATGTCCGAGACATCACCGTACACGGACGCTGCAGTAATCATGAATACTTTAGCTTACTGATCGATGGGAAAAAATCCTGAACAGTACTCCGGATGCCAAGTCCGCGAACGTAGACATCAATCGGTGGCTCAGCCGCGCCACCTTGGACGCAATTGGAGAAGGTACGTCGATCTTTAGCTATACCGCAACACACAGATGATGAATCCGCAGTCCCTGCAGCTGCCTTTGACTACACCTTCGGCACGCTCGACGATGTGGAGACGGAGCTTGGAAAGGCTTATAACAACATCATGTAAGATTCAATTCCGACCGAGGCCTCTTATACTGACGGGGCAGCCTCCTCCAGTGCCGACGCTTCAGGAGATCGCGCTCATGCCTCAAGAATCATATTTGATGGCATCATATCATACATGCCTCCTTCCTTTATCTCGTTCCTCTTCGCGAGACTCAAGTCCAAGCGTCTCGTGCGCGTGCGCGAGACCAAGGCGGTTACGAATCGCGTCGCCAAGAAATTGATTGACGCGAAGGCTCAGCAGGTCCAGGCAGGCCACACTGGCAAAGATGTCCTGAGTCTCCTAGGTAGGTCCCCACCGGTTACATTCTGCCATTGTGACGTTCACGCTCACCCCCTACAAGTCAAGGCCAACCTGTCTGAAGCCGCCAATAGACGTCTGAGTGAGGAAGAACTATACGCGGAAATGAGGTACCCACACGCCCACCGTACTGCGATGTATGAAGACTGATTTCATTAGCATCATCCTGTTCGCGGGACACGAGACTACTTCCACATCCCTTACATGGACTCTCTGGGAGCTAGCACGGAGACCCGATGTCCAAAATCGGCTGCGACATGAAGTCACCGAAGCTTACGCAAGAGTGCGCTCCGAAGGTCAGGAAAATCTCAGCCTGGGCGATCTCGAGAAGATGCCTTATTTCCAGGCGGTGATCAAGGTCAGTGCTCATGCTCCACAGACGAACCAGGGGTGCTATGGTTATCCTCCGATATCACAGGAATCAATGCGATACCACCCCGCGGTCTGGCAGATAGACAGGGTTGCCGTCAAGGATGTGGTGCTGCCTCTATCCAAACCTATCCAATCCACCACCGGCGAAGTTATAACCTCACTGTTTTTGCCACGTGGTACTAGGCTTACCGCCGCTATCGGTGTATACAACAGGCCAGTCGCCCTCGTCACGCGGGGTGGGTTTTAACTGACTCCGCATATAGAGACCCAGAGCTGTGGGGAAAGGATGCCAATGAATTCAATCCTGAGCGATGGATGCAAGAGTTCGACTCTGAGAAGGCTAATAGGATTTCACTAGGCGTAGTGGGCAATCTGTAGGTGGTCAGATCCGGCAACACGCTCATTAAGCCAACCGTCGTACTCTAGGATGAACTTCTCCAGCGGAACGCGCTCCTGCATAGGCTGGCGATTCGCGTGAGTTGCTCTACGCTTTACCCAGTGTCCACATATTTATGAATGACACTCCGCTTAGCATGGCCGAAATGCAGGCCTTCCTTGCTGAGCTTATTAGAACGTTCGAATATAGTATCGATCCTAAGAAACAGATACGGAAGGAGGGAGACGGAGTGGTGTTCGCCGTTGTAGTAGGGGAGGAGGACCAAGGGTCTCTGCTACCCCTCCGAATCTCCAGGGTCGCGCGCGATTAGCAGAGGAAACATGCAATGTATCAGTAAGGTGTCCAGCACCATTGAATGATAATCCCTCCTCGCTATGCAACGAATGAACCCCTGAAACCAGGCCGAGAATAGTTCATTGCGTCGATGGTACTACCTGAACTTCTCATATGATATCTCCATCACAAGGGTCTCCTTATACGACGGTCGCCACGGCCTTAACCATGATGCGACATAGTTACCCACCGGATATAAGGAAACATTAGTAAACAAGCATTGCTCCGGACAGGATAGTAATGTATAAAGCCCATAGGCCCATGCACCCGAGACGCGAAGCTGCGGCATTTGACTGCTTCTCACTAGTGGGGGTGGCAGAGCCTGAGTGAGCCGTGGACGAAGAGTTCATCCGTCCGCTACATACCGCTGCCTCGACCAAGCCATACTGGCTCCAGAAATACAGGGTCCTGTTCTGAACGGCACCGCCTGAAACAACGTACTCAATCGCGGGATCGTGGCCGAAGGACAACAGAACAGGACCCTAGGAGTCCGAGTCTTGCACGGTCCCCAGGTCATGCGCGAAGCCAAAGACGGGAAAATCGTCGTCGAACGCACGTAAATTTGTGTCCTGCGTGTTCAGGAGCGTTATGAATTCATCAGGAAAACCCTCCGTAGCGAATTATACATGATCATATATAATGTCCCATGATCATGGCATATTATATCCATTATCCCATCATGTACAATTATACCGTTCAGGTTTGTCCCCAATCTAATTAGCAAGCATTATGGACCATTATTTCACCCTCATGTTCTATCAGTTCAGTCACTCAAACAATCAGGATGATTCAGGCAGTATAATAACACCATTATATGCTATTTCTGAGGTATACTACAGTACGGTAATTAACATTGATCCCATAAACCTCATGCAAGCGCCGAGAGATCCATCAGCGCCAAGGCGTTGGGCTGCTTGGACTCAGCCGACGATCCGTTTCGAGTAGACGAGCTGCAAACAAGCATCAAAATAAGTATACAGAGCTACAGATCCAATGATTACTCACTCCGCCTGTTTGTAGATATAGTGCATCGTCTCGTGAAAGAACAGCGGTTCCTTCTCACGGACGTGGTCCAGCATCATCTTGTGTATACGGTACGTACCGGCCCATTCACTGCCCGAGAATTCTTCTTCAACATGTTTCCCGGTAGACCACTCGGCGATACATGCATGGATCTACGACTCATGAGGGA
>NW_006920416.1:1805604-1828961 GCF_000344685.1 Gloeophyllum trabeum ATCC 11539 | reverse complement strand
GTTAATATGGGGACTTCTGGAAATGCCAACTCGCGGTTGCAAGGTGAGTCTTATATCCCTGCCTATGCTGTCCATTTGACGTTGCAACTCTACAACAGGTTTTCGAGTAGCGCAAGTGCGCGTAGTCTTCGCTTTACCGCCTCGCGCCGTCGCGACCTTATTCAAGCGACCACCGCCGGATCACCTGGCATACGTCGAATGGTTCTCGGCTTTCACTGCGGAACCAGACCGTAACTCGGGGATGTACAGGGTTGTCCGCTCAATTCAGAATGGGGAACGCTTGGCGAGTATTATACCAGTTTCTCAGATTGAACGTAGTGTACATCTCTTGCCTAAGTTTGGTCCTGTCGTCCCTCGGGACTGGACAAGCAGCACTGTCTTAGATTTGGCGGCAGCATTCTTTGTAAACCCATTCCTAGACCGGCACACGTTTGCTACATTTGTCTAAACAACCCTGCATTCATGTATGTCGTTTGATCAACATAGGACCTTTTTGACTATGTGCTAAAATCGGACAGATCAATATAATGACATCCCGCATGCGCTTGGGTTGACTACAGGGGGTGACGTGTTCGAAAATAAAGCTACATACGGACTCGAACATATGACCCCTGCAAGTAACCAGGACCGTGCAAACACCCGCTATACCACAACAAACTCTCGTTCAAACTATAGCTAATCACAGACAATATGAACACCGTCCGAATAATTTTGCAACATTATGCCGCGTCATCACCAGTTATCGGGCTAAGCTACGTTTTGTCTGATCAAGCATAATTTATATCTAATTAGCTACGGAGGGTTTTCCTGATGTTAGCGTCAAACGGCTGCATCAGCGCCGGTCTGGTCAGTAGCGCTCTTGCTCTATGTAGTGGAGGCACGCAAATCGAGCAAAAGAGGGGTGAACGCATGCGTACGCTCTTCAACTATCTCGAGATTCTTAGTCTCTGACGACTTTCATGCAAATTAGCTGTCCATATCGTATGTAGGCGTAGGACTGGCTGCGTTATCTACTGACTGATAGAACTTGAAGTCCTCGCCACGCGTAAATGTGTAAGCAGATCGCATAGTCATAAATTCAAAACAGTCGCCGCCTACTACTGAAAAGTTGCATCATCTCTTCGCTCCGAAATCGCTCACATGAGCGTTCAAATCGGTAAATGGTACATTATAGACGGTGAGTGTAGCCCTAGTAGTCCCTCGGATTTGGGTCTAGCCAATTGTGGAGAGTCATTGCCTTGAAGTCCTTGGCTGACTCGTATACGTCCTCCTCGAATGGATATCGGTGTGTCAGAGCGAACGTTGTGTCCACCTCCAGCAAGGATGGACCGATCCTCCATTGATTGTCTTGGTGCACGGTGCTATTGTACAGTGCAATCCACTCGGAACAGGTCCAGCAGACTCCGCCGCTACAGCCTACGAGTCTGCTTTGTCCTGACTCCGCATTGGTCCCTGCTTTAAGAATCAAACGAATAGCAGGGTGAGTGGACACCGTCACGGTGTCCTTGTACTGCAGGCATAACCTGTTGAAGGCCGAATCTGATACCGACATTACGGTACGTCTCCCCCAGTCTGAGACTGCTTTGATGACCTGAAGAGCAGACCGGCGCATGGCGATGGGTTGATCATTGACAATCCCCTCAACATCGTCGGGGCACCACTCATAGGTGATATTCCTTCTCGTCAGCTTTACAAGCGTACGCAGACGCTCCAGGCATCCCCAATATCTTCCCAGCATCGCAATTGTATACCTGCACCTCCCAACGAAATGCACAGATGGTGGCCGAGTGTTACGATCAACCAAGATGCGACCAAATATGGGCGCCTTCGCGAGTTGGTATGCCAAGAATAGCACCCCGTTGACGAGACTTGCATCATGTGCGGGGAATGCTGGGTCACTGGCAGACCGATGCACCGCCGCGGCACGTTCCTGAAGGCGCTTGAAAAGGAACGAGAGAGCCTCCAGCACCGACGTTCCTCGGAGCTCAGGTAGCTTATCTGCGAGAAATTTGAAACCCGGTATTTCTTCGTCATGACGTGCCGAGTCGTCGTTGGCAACACAACGTATCAAGTCCGCGCGGAGGAACTGCCCGATGGACTCGGCCACTTGCCCAGCCAGGCTCGTGATGCGAGGCATGGCATAACTCCTCATGATGTCCAGCATGTGCAATGCAAAGTCTCCTTCCTGCTGCAGCAGAGCTTTGAAAAACCGCTCAGCGGCTTCTCTGTCGTCCGAGGAAGGCGATCCATTAACAGCCAGAGTAAAATGCACCGCGTCATTCCTCTCTTCCATCACAACCCCCACTCTGTTGTGAACTGCAGTAGCGATAGCCATAGCTATATCATCAAGGAGATTGATCTTCTTATTTGAAGACTCGGTGTTGTCAATTCCACTCGGAAAAATGCCTATGTATGGAGGCATGAGTTGGATAAGCTGCAGCTCTTCAGTGAGTCGAGCTTGCTTGTCGTCTTGAGAAACGTGAGCGTCAGTATACCCGAAGGGCAGAGAGTTCGAGGGCCGTCCTACCGTTTGTGAGGGTCATTGTAGTGAGAGTAGGGGTCACTCGTGTAAGAGAGATGGATATCAATGAGGCGAATGAGTATGCTCTGTGAGCCAATTTTATACCGCGATGGACGCCGTTATCCTCGATCTGGCATAATGAGAAACCAGACGACGGACTCGGGCTTCAGGGACGCTAGACGAAGGGCTCGGGCTTCAAGACGGAACACATCGGTGGAGTCGGGACTACTTCGGGCCAAGTCGGAAAGTCTTCCTTTTCAATGTTGCTGGTCGATGATCGACCACGATGATACGTCGGGAAACACGGTCAGTTACAGGAGAACTGTCCTTATCCATCGGGCTGTGATCTAAGGTATTGCTGTAACGTTTTATCAGACGTGGGCGGAGTGAGTGACTATTAGAGATTGTCTTCCGCGTATCATCGCATATCACTCATCACGTCTCTTGCATTCATTGTAGGGCTAGTATATGTATGGCGCAAAAAACTGTGACCGAGGGCATGCAATTCTGGCACCGTCAGGATGCGAGGATCTTAATCTAAACTACTGACAACCGTGAACTGTCTCATGACTGTTATTCAAGGACACCTTGTTGCGGATCCAGGCATGAGGAGGTGTGGATGGCGATTGTACTCACGGAGCCGCTCCTTCTCAAATCCAGTAGTCGAATCGTCATGACAAGCACCGAAACGCCTCGGCCATTGATAACCCTCACGCGAAAGATGCACCACAAGCGGGTGTTTGTTCTGCTCCCTAGATCCGTAGATTTCTTCAGTACAAGGTTCTCAAAAGAACCTCACGCGAAAGATGCACCACAAGCGGGTGTTTGTTCTGCTCCCTAGATCCGTAGATTTCTTCAGTACAAGGTTCTCAAAAGAAAACAAATCGGGGCAGGAACCATATAATAAATGATAGGCTCCAGTCGAGCAGAACAGTTTTCTTCGTCTCGCAGTGTATCCTGCCCATTGAAATATCAGCCATTTCCCTCAGCCTCGAGCATAAAGTGGCAAACGTGGACACGCACGATGCAGCAAGCAAATGCTTCACCAGAGGAGTTGCGGGAATATGCAGGTAAGGCCACCCCCTGGAATCATATGCTTATTTGGGAGTCATCGGCCAACATATGTTTTGCTTAGAGCGTAGCAATCAGGAGAAACTCTCCATTTCGCTGAGAATGTTGGACAGGTATATGGCGTATACGCCGCGTAAGGGTGACAGGCAGGATCCGAGACCTACCCAGTCGCCCGGAGGTCTCCCACGCAGTAACCGAAGCCTGCGCTCCGACGACGAAAATGCTATAGTAGAGGTGTTAGACCAGATCACATTATTCGTGGTCACAGGACGACCAGGAGAGGTTGTGTCCGCGGTATTCACGGACTTCTCACAAGCGCAGGTACGACTCTCTGCCAATGGAGTACCTTCGTCGGCACAGCGGCAACATACAGAGGCATTCTTCACCTTGTTGCGTGCCACCAGGAGAGAAAATGTGGTGGAAAACCGCGTACGGCTACGCAAGATGATATATACATTCTGCGCTCAGACAATCAAGGTGCGAATGTGGAAGATCTGGAAGTCGTTATACGGCGACAGAGACACTATGAAGGAATTAGAACAGGCCATCGAAAACTTGGAAAAGGAAGACGAAACACCTGTTTCCGAGTCTGTGGTCCCTGGTTACCAAAACCTAGGACTGGTATACAGCAATATCAACATATCGGACCTTCTCCCATCACAGCTCGTCAGGCAGATGGTTGGAGATCTGTATACGCAGGCTGGGAAATGGAAAGAGGTCAATAATATCATCGTGCCCGACGACGATGAGATTCAGCGCACCTGTCTTCTTGCTCACATCCTTGGCGTATCCCGAGTTATGATAAGCCAGCATATCTCAATCCGGAAACTTGTGTCGCGTCTGATGAAGCTGGGAAGATTTTGGCATGGTATCCTGAGCCTTATGGACTGGGCGATACAGTGTCATGAAGAGCGGAAGAGTATCCAATACAGCTGGATTCCCGAGGGTACTCAATCACACAAGCGTATGCGCGCTTTCAAGTTAGGCACTCGGCCAGAGGTGGTCGTGGAATACCTTGCGAATTCCAGGAGTCCCAATGTCCCCTTGAACGACATTGACTGGAAAGTACTCAAGGCCATATTTCACGGCTGGAATTCAGGCGAGTTAGTACATCCAGTACTTCACTGTGAAGTAGCTATCATCATGGCATACCTTGACCACGACAAGCAGAAGATGCCCAGAATTATAACGTGCAACAAGCGAAGCTGCTTCACCTGCCAGAAATGGATAGACCTTTTCAATCAGATACGACGCACCCGATGGTCGACCCTCGGAAGCCACATGAAATACTACATGCAATGGCAGTTCCCTGGAACTGTTGTCGCCAATCCTATCTTCGATGAAGTCGACGAGGCGTTGTTGAAGTTGGTTGAAGACGAAGCATTCAACTATCTGGTCAGAGGGAAAATTACACAAGACCTTCCGGCAATGCAATCAGATGATGACGCAAGCTTGCCCAGCGGATCGCCGAAGACCGACATCGCGTTCTCGATTGCCCCCTAGGGAAACGGTTCAGGTGCGCTGGGGAGTGCTGGGAACTCCATGGTAGAACCCTGTTGGAGAGCATGTATCAATAGTAATGATGAGACGCGGTATAAACTGCTCCGCCAAGTGTATCGCATGTAATTCCAGGACATAAGTCACTTTAATCGCGAACATTCAAGTCACCAGTTTAGCGCCCTAAATTGAGGGTCAATGCCCGCTTGGCATGACCCCGGGATCCCGGCACGACGCGACCGTGCCTACCTCTCAGACGAAAATAGCCGTCTCGCTCAAGTCTGCTGCGAGCTTGTCCGGCGGCGTTGGTGTTGGAATTTCGGGGTTGTCGGTCGAGCTTGCGAGCTCGCGCGCGATAGGATGGGGCCGCCATAGGCGGCCGTAGCGGGTGAAAGTTTATGCGGAACTCGTATATAGTCGCTGTATCTACTCGTTGTACGGTACGCGACTGCTGTTCGGGCAACCGACCGCTCGGGGCAAACACGCTCGTCTTCCATTTGCTACACGGCCTGCCCAGAATCTGGTGAAAAAATCCAAGGGGCGTTCGTGCAAATGTCGGTAGTAGTGATGCCGCAGTCCGGTTCCCGAACCTCGGAGAACCGGTTCGAACCTCGGACCGGACCCAGGTTCTGGTCTGCAGTCCGGCTTTGGGGTGGACCGAACCTGAAATGAGGTCCAGGTAGAGCCACAATGCCCGAACCGTACCTAAATATGGTAATTTGAAGGGTTCGAACCGGAACCTGACCAAACCGAACACCATTTTGGGTTCTTTGAGGTTCACGGTCCGGACATTCACCCGAACTGGACCTTGGGTCCGGTCCCAGGTCTGGAAATTTGGGCAAATAACCGGACCGAGCCGGACCGTGGCATCACTAGTCGGTAGTATAATTATCAGTACTTTTGTGTAACAGTTGCGCTGATTTTGCACATGTGCCATTTGTGCAACGGTTGCAATACAGGTTGCAAAGAATTTGCGTCGTGGATTCCTTTGCGCAATATTCTGACTTAGACTTACTTGTCAGTAGAGGGCCATTGCTATGCATGGCAGGACACGAGTCCTGAGTGGTGTCTGATAAGTGTTAGCATTGGGTGTATAAATGTTCCAATTGATGTATACAGTACTCTTTCTTATGCACATATTGAAATCCCTTAGATCTGTATCTGCAATGTCCCCTTCATTCATACTTTCAAGTTGTCCCCCTGTGGCTCTGCCATCATTGTACCATAAAAGTCCCTCCCTCTGACAGATTAAAAGTTGGTCTGTATTGGTGGCTACAAAAAGACTACGAAATTGTATTTGTACCCAGCCCAAGGGACAGTAGCAGCTCCACTACTAGACACAAATAACATAGATCAAAGTGTTCCTCTGCTACCAATCAAAGATTGGCAGCTCTGTGACACAGGTCTTTTGTCCCCAGTGGAAGAGATAGTCAATAATACTGAAGGTTGGGTGCAGGTGGCAGGTGCCACCGCAGTATTCAACCCGAGAGTCGCTCGGGTGCGGGTATGGTGTGTGGATTGTCCACACCATGCCATATCGCAACCCGCAACACCAGCTATATGGGTCCGCGGTTCTCGTTGAGGGGTCCCATTTTTTTACCTGAAATGATCAACTTTAGACTTAGAAATTAACTGACCAGTCATTTAGGGAGCATATTAAGACCACTACCAGCCTTGCGAGCAACTTATGTGCAATGGATGAGGACCTGGCCCGGCTCACCTGGTAAGCCATTCTCGATGCCTATGTAGTGCTCCCAGGTGGCCTTGGGCATCAGCCAATGAGCCGCGGTCTCGACGGCAGGTTTTAGACCCGCACCTGCCGAGGGTATGGAGTATGTGGGTGCAGGTGCAGTGTCGCTCTGACCACCCACAGTGCAACCTGCACCCAACACTAATAATGCCTGCAGACTCCAGGTAACATCCTACCAAATTGTATCATAGTCCCTGCCACCCACACATAGACTCAGATTACGAGTCCTGAGTTTACGAAGGATGAGTCCTTACCTGCAAAATTGGGTGCGTGCTGAACATTGTACCCCGTGGGCATCGCAATGCTGAGAATGCGTGCGACTTTCTGGTTGTAGTCTTGACTACACTGTTTAATGTCCGCTTTAAAGTCCGCTTGTATTGGAGACTACAAAATCGGATTTGTAGTCTCTGCTTTCAATCAGACTGTGTTTTCGTCTTGAGTTGTTCATGTATTTCCGTAGTTTCTTCTATGAAGAGGTTTTTTTGGGTTATCTGTGGAATATTTTGAGCATTTTATCGTACCTCCGTCTTTTACTGCATGCTCGTTGTCGTCTGTGGCATGTTGTTACCGTGGGAATTGACTTCTGTGGCTGTTTGTAGTCGGTGGCTGAGGTGCCACGCCAGTTGGGATCTCTGGCTTCTCATTGGCTCCTGCCTACTATGACATAGCTTGACTACAGAAAGCTCATTTCTGTAGTTGAGTGATGTCATAGTTGCCCACTCGCTCATTAGTCTAGTACTTGCAGCAGTTGAAGCATGACAGAGTACAAGATTCAGAGAACAGACCATTACATCATCCAACAAAGAATACAACACCATCCAGCACCCAGACCTCCTCCTACTACCAAAACCATCCCATACCCTATCCAAGTATCCAGACTGCCCATCCCAATCCTCCCTCAGCCCAGCAGCCCATTCCAGCTTCCATGAAAATTCACAACTCTACAGCATCCCCAGAAATCAGTACATAGCTCATACAGAGAGAAGCAAGAGACTCATCCACAAAAAACATATGCCAGGCCCTGCCCTGGAATTTTAGCTGCCAGGCACAACTTGAATCACATCAAACGAGGCAGCCACAGGCGAGATAAAATTCGAAAACGCGGAGACACATCCGAGAGCATGAAATCGCGCGCACTGGTCACATGCCAAGTTTTCTGAAAACAGCAATAAAAGGAAGCACAGCCCACCAAGTTGAAATGCTTCAACTGCTGCAAGTACTAGACTAATGAGCGAGTGGGCAACTATGACATCACTCAACTACAGAAATGAGCTTTCTGTAGTCAAGCTATGTCATAGTAGGCAGGAGCCAATGAGAAGCCAGAGATCCCAACTGGTGTGGCACCTCAGCCACCGACTACAAACAGCCACAGAAGTCAATTCCCACGGTAACAACATGCCACAGACGACAACGAGCATGCAGTAAAAGACGGAGGTACGATAAAATGCTCAAAATATTCCACAGATAACCCAAAAAAACCTCTTCATAGAAGAAACTACGGAAATACATGAACAACTCAAGACGAAAACACAGTCTGATTGAAAGCAGAGACTACAAATCCGATTTTGTAGTCTCCAATACAAGCGGACTTTAAAGCGGACATTAAACAGTGTAGTCAAGACTACAACCAGAAAGTCGCACGCATTCTCAGCATTGCGATGCCCACGGGGTACAATGTTCGGCACGCACCCAATTTTGCAGGTAAGGACTCATCCTTCGTAAACTCAGGACTTGTAATCGGCACGGGGACGTGCTGCTGGTCTCGTGACATGTCGCATCGCTGCTTCGTCATGCCGATGTGCCGGAGTTCAATCTCCGCTTGTAGCAGTTGGAGTTGGACTTCAACAAATTTCTCTCTCATCCTCTCTTTCCCTTCAAACACCACCATCTGCCTGTCCTTGCCTCAGTTCCGCTCAGCCTCTTGTAGCTATTGTCTCTACTCGACATGGTACGCATACCATATCTATAGTGATGCTTCGCTGATGCTCGATTTGCATGTGTGATACTCTTCCAGTTTCTGAACATACTGATGATGCAGGAGTTATATAGGCCGAGAGTGTGCGGCATATGGTATGGGATGGTGTGATTGATGTTATCAGTCCCATGCAGATCATGTGACTCTATTTGTGCGACATTTGCGCTATCCCGCGGCAAGAAACTCACGCAAATATTCGGTCTGATTCATTCGCGAGGGCGATTTCTTGCTCCTGTTTGGCAATCTCAGCGCAAACGTTTGATTCCGGATTTTGACCCAACATTTGTACAAATACTGCCGGGCTGTGTAGGATTATTTCAATAGTTCGTCAGCGTGGTTCACGCTCATCATGTCGGGTCTCTGAGGAGCCCTAACCTTAAGAGGTCATCTTCTGCATTTCTTAGAATCTGCTCGGCGAGGCTCTTATCTTTGTACTCGCTCCTTAGATAGATGTGTCTGTAGGTAATTGGTGGGCAAAAGCCGTGCTCGAGCTTCCTGGCCCAAAACCGTTCGCCTACAAAGCGGGGGAGGACGCAAATGAGCAACGAATCCCAGATGCTAGGAGTCCGAAACGGCGATGTGTCGCGCGAATGTGGAACACCCGAGTTGTAGGAGGCGGAGAGGAACTCATGGTCATCTAACTGGCGACATGTAGCATATATGAAGCTTTCATGCACATCCGTGACAGCGAGCATGTAAGGTGCCATGATTTGGGTGTGCTTCCGCAGGTACAGCACAAATGCCTCACTTGCCCAGCATCCCTTCACCTTCATGACGTCAAAGGGCACTCCGCGGAGGAGGTATTCGAATGTGGCACCGATCCGTATGCCGTGGCCTTGCAAGGGATCAAGGCCTGTGCTGCGAGCTGCTGATCTGTGGCGCGCTGTGCACATTCCCACCCTTATTTATAGCTGTAATGTAGTCGCACTGGGCCCCACAAATATATTCCGATTTTTCGATATTGTTCCGCATTTTTCTGGTGCCTGCAGTGCCAGGTATACCCAGCCAGCCATTATTGGCAACTGCTCAGATCAAATCCCGATCTGGGTCTCGATGCCGGGATGCCGGGGCTGTCATATTCAAGCTCAGCTGGCATCCCGGTGCAGCTCTGGGACAAAGGGCTCGGGGTTGAGAAACATTGCTGAAGCATAGCAGATACATTGATACATTCGGTTATTGGTTACTCCTCGTCCTTCTCTTCGATGTCTCATGTAATGTATCACCAGACACTCACATGAAGCATGCAGTACGAGGTGAGGTGAGCTGGTAGGTGAGCCCTGTCGGAGCTGTGTAGGGTCCATTCATTATTTTCCTATATTTAGAATATAATATCAAAAATATATTCCATTTTTTGATTCATTATTCTATGAACACTGTGACAAAAGATACAAAAGTGAAAGGATACAAATGCATCCCATACAAGCGGTAACAAGCCTGTACATTGAGAACCTGTGAGCCTGTCAAAAAATAGACTGACAATGATTTCTTGTACATTGCCAGTCAGTGTATGGCTACATTACTCATTTGTGGTTCATTAAGTTACAGAAATGGATGGATCACGGTTAATCTATTAACGGAAGGCCCGGGCTCGGAGACTCAGACAAGCACATCGTCTCACTGTCTGATCTGTAGTAGCCGTCCGATTGGTGACGGTCATATTCGTCCACTATTACTGGCAGCCTTCAAGTTGCCTTGATGAGCTCAAAACTCGACTGTGCCGGGATCGACGGCGAGCATCACGGGTTTCAGGAAGGGTATGTTTCATCTCCTGATACTTTGAGATGTTTTGCTCGGAGTGCTCGGATTTTACAAGCACGCAGATTGTTACAAGGACGTCGAAAAAGATGACTGCCGGAGGACATAAAAAGCGACGTTGGCGTCCACTATCTATCTTCCTGTGGCACATACCCTGAAATATCAACAACTGGTTTACCTTGTCCGATTTCTCAATCGGGTGAGTCTATCCCGCACTAGAGAAACCTTCACCGGCGCCGCTCATGGTACAAGCAAAGAGAGACACACTATCTCTCTTGTTGAAGATGGTCGAGCTGTACAGCAGCGTAGATGGCGGGACAGCATCCAGTCGCATCAAGCGAAAAGACGATCCGCACAACCGTCGCACTGAACGTTCAACCAGCGTCGACCGCATCATGAAGTTGTTGGACGGGTTTACATTGCTGATCACCGGCGACTCAGGAGGCGCGGTGGCCGCCGCCTTCGATGACGCGTCAATGTCGCGGTTACTCCTTTGCGCCAGCAACGGGCCTTCCCCGTCCCAAGAGAAGCACGCCGAGGAGATCTTTGCCCTGCTGCGCGCCTATGCACCTGCGAACGCGGCAGAGACGCACGTACAGCTTCGTAAGATGACCTACACATACGGCGCCGCGAGCATCAAGGCGCGGATGTCGGGAATCTGGAAGTCCTTATACGGCGATCAGCATACAATGGAGGAGTTAGGGAGGGCCATTGAGATATGGGAGAAGGAGGATGACAAACCTGTCTCCGCGTCCGACTGGGTCCCTGGTTGGGACGCCCTCCGGGGGGTCTACGGGGAGGTAGCGAGCCTGCGCGCCGCGGATCTCGCCATGAGGATGCTCGACGAAACGTACACGCGGGTTGAGTGGTGCGAAGAGGCGAAGGACATCGTCCTGCCGGGCGAGGACGAACTCGAGCCCATGTGCCTCGTCGCACACGTCCTCGGCTCATCCCGCGTCCTGAGCGGGGACAATAAGTCCATCGCGCAACTCAGGAGACGCCTGCTAAAGCTAGGTATGTTCTGGCGTGGCTCGCGGGACGTCCTGGACTGGGCGAGATGCCAATCGGAGGCGGGGAGCGTTATCGGACACGGCTGGGTTCCCAACGATTCTGCATCAGAGGAACACATTCCTGCTCTCCCCGCAGGTGTTGATCCTACTATGCTCATGGATTCCCTTGCGAGACCCTGGGAAAGAGAATCCTCCGTCACCCTTGAAAGGAAGTTTGCGGCAATGTTTCCGTCCTGGAATCTGCAGTATTGAGCTATTCGCACAGTAGACCACTGTCATACTTATATAACGAGCATCCAACAGATACCAATGTAATTTGTATCCATTGAGTCGATATCCGGATAGTTCTGCGTGGCGGAGGTTTAAGGTGATTCGAGCTCGCCAGGTACTAGGTAAAACTCTCTGGGTAGGTGTTGACCCTACCGAGAATGTTGGTGGAATCCCCTGTAAGCGCCTGGGACAGAAGATCCCTGTCCCATTCGAAAGAAGGGTTGCGCGAATCTTTCCGTCCCGGAATCTAAAGGCAGTGTTGAGCTATTCACTGAGTAACGCACTGCCATACATACGAACGACACGCAATTGTAATCTGTTTCCATCAAATTTCATATCCGAATCCCACTTCGTGGCGTAGGTCCAAAGTAGTCCGAGCGAGACTCAGCGAGTCAGTATCCCGCACCTCGTGGCGTCCACCGACGCTGAGGCTGACAGCACCAATGGTAAACTTCCTCGACGATTCACAAAGCTCGAGTACCTCGCTATGCACCTGCAAGTTCGCATTTAGCTCGGACCTGAAAACGAGGTAAGAAGGCTGGTGGGCGCGTGAGAATCCGAGCCGACTCCGAGTCCAAATCCGATGTCATGAGTTTGGACTCAAAAGTGCACACGACAAAGTACCATGCGCTATGTAATTTTGATCTTCTCAAGACTGACAACAATTTTGATCTTCTCAAGACTGACAACGCCTGGTCGTAGGAATTTCCACCAAGTATTATGATGGTTAGTCTCATCCTTGTGCTGCCTATGCTCACTGCGAACCACTGGACTATAACAGACGGTACCGAAGTCCTGACACATCCGCCACTTGAAAGCATTGAGATGGGTAATACAGCAGGATGTGAAGATACCGAACTGGCGACAACCGTGTGACATGCCAATGAGTCGACCAATAGACGGCTGCAGAGCGTTCGAAGCAACAACATCCAATAGACCAATAACTGTCCTAACGACAACTTATACAAACACTACAGTACGTTTTGAGCTAATGCATGCTATCCTTTCCTCTGACGAGTGCAACTCCACTGACGGGTTACAACACAGCCAGAGCACCAACGACCGCACCAACGACCGTAGTGACAACCCCCATCCACACGCCAGCACTCGTCAATGCAGTCGCCTGCCCAGCAGCACTCGAGTTTGAAGCTGTGTTGGTGGCAGCCGTGCTGAGCGAGCTCACGCGGCTGCTGACAGATCTGGAGAGCGAGGACCCCGCGGCAGACGCCGACGACAAAGCCGAAGACAGCGCCGACGACACGCCCGAGGAGATGGACACGGAGGCGGACGAGGCGGCGGAGGAGAGCGAGGACGCGCCCGAGGCGGCCGAGGACGACGCGGGGGAGGTGGCGGTAGAAGAACCGCTCGCGGCGGAAGAATCTAAGAATAGCATGACGTCAGACCCAGACTCACTTCACGGAAGTCGGTCGGGGAGAGAAGACTCACATCCAGCGGCGGCGCACTGCGACTGCTCAAGCTGAGTGGCGGTTTGGACCTCCTGCTGCGAGCAGGACGACTGAAGGCAGGACAGCGCGGACTGCTGGAAGTTCGTGTTCGTGCAGACGCACGTCAGGTCAGTGCTGCGGTCATCGCGGTCAGCGTGTGGTGATAATCATCCCAAGACAGCTTGCCGATACTCACAAAGACGAGCAGCCGTTCTGCTGGGCAGCGGTAGTGACACAATTAATGATGCAGGACGTAAGTCCTGCAGTGGCCGACGGGGCCGCGCTGCTCTGAGCGAGGGCGCCGAGCGAGGCACTGAGGACAACAACGGCGGTCGTAAAGAACTTCATGGCGTATACAGTGGTCGTCGAGTGAGACGTCTAAGGGGCGTTATATGGGTAGGGGTGGTACGACTTCACGAAGGAAGATGCAGCATGTCCGGCGCATGACCGGGTTTATATGCAGGCGCGGGGGGACGTGGGAAGGCTGGGGGCGCCTGTCATCCGCCCGTTCGTTCCTTTGATCTGTTTCGCTTCGCAGTCAGCCCGCGTCCGAACTTGGCTCACTTGACCAGGGCCCGGTCTGCAATTGGTGCGGGTGCCAATTTAGGAAGGACGGATGACGTTTTGGGACAGCTGATCGCTGTGCCCACGTGCGTTCGCGGTGCGGAGAGGGGCCGAAATTCAATCCTGCGTGGGGGGGCGAGCCATTCCAGACACGCAGTTCCCCGTCCCTGCCTCCGGTGCTTGCCAGGGTGAAGGCTAAAACGCTTCTGAAGGCAAACTTTCAGCGGATTTGGCTGTCGAAGCTGCTCGCGATCGCTTACGTCAGGTGACGGCTCGGAGTCAGCTGGACAGCTGTCATGAGTTCATATACTCATCCTCCCGCTCTCTCGCCCTCCAATGACGATCACCCGACGTAAGTGGCCCCACTGCCTGCCCTGACTGCAGTCGTACGATTGCGCGGAGGGAGTTCCTCGCTCCGGAGTCCCAGACTTTGAGCATATAGAATGGATATGTTTTCCTCCAGAACCTGATTAGCTCTTCTTATATTACAACGGAAGAACATACGGAACCCTTCGTAGGAATAACCGCGAGTTCGTTTATGTACCGCGGGCTCTGGCCCAGGCTGGGCACCGCATGGTGATCTCATCGACTTTCACATGGAGATCCACAGCGTACCTGTACTAATAGACGTCCCTGGCGGTCACGTCAAAACAGAAAGTGATGCGTGCGTCGGGATGCGACGCGACTCTATGGGTGCGCGTCATCGGATGCACATGGCAGCCACCATGAAGGAGGCGTGCGGGGTGCGCCTCGTGTCGACGTCGGGCCAGAGAGCGTCCGGGCACCCAAAGATGCACGGCGCGAACAAACGCGCGCCCGCTGGGAGTAACGCTGGAGGGCTCGGCTTCTTCGACTGCACCTCCCAGACGCACGTCGTGGAGCCCGATACGAAGCGGAAGGCGAAATAGACGCGGCCCATATCCAACGCGCAGGATGATCCGAGGTTACCCAGCCACGCAGCCGCCCGAACAGCAAAATGTAGGTCTAGACCTACCGTAGCGAGTCTGGATCGCAACGCTGAGCATGGTGGTCGCAGCACTTGATCGACTCTGCGTTTGTTCCATCAGGTATGACGAGTACGGAAAAACGGAGGGTGATGGTGTACGACGGCCCGTCGATGAAGCTCGAGTGAAGCAGCGCAGAACAAGAATCTACGCCGCTACATGGGCACATCGAACACCTTCCTGTGGGCCTACCTGTCCTAGGTTCGTCCGGTTTACGAGTGGGCGATAACTTGGGGGCTATGCCAAGGAGGGTCGAAAAGCGTGAACATTGTGCTTGATCTCGAGTGACTGATCTGTGACTGATCGCTCACCGCAGACAGCACGTATATACGACACCGGGACCAGGGATAGTTCGCAACCTTGTTCAGCCTGGATTATCCTGTCCTTCAAACGAGACCGCACATGTAGTGTAGTGACTTGATCTCGAACATTTGGGAGTCGGAAGAGGGAGAGTAAAGGAAGAGTAAGACAGGCCAACTCGACAGAAGAGGGAACAGCCAACACGGCGATCAAAGGTCCATCACACGGCGCAAGCCCATCAAAATCAAAAGCTCCTGGGCTCACTCTGGTATATTTCCGAGGTGCACAAATTCAGGCGCGGTTGCGCATATCGAACGTACCGGTATAGACGCACCTCGCACCGTCCTTCTAATCCTACACGTCACTACTTGAGCCCTTCCTTGCTCCATTATGACCTTGTATGGCTGAAGGTATCCCTTGCACAAGCATTTCACCCTATTGTGCTCCGCTGGGTAGGGTCGTCCGCACGAATCAATGTAACGCCGACAGAGGATTATCACCATGCGTAACCACTGGCGTGCCCGACGAAGGTGAAGCGGCCCACCGGCAGAGGGGAGATGGCGTACGTTGCGAGCACAGGAGGTGTGCAACAAGGTTGGTGATACGCAGACGCAGGATGAGTGGTAAGACGAGAGCTCTGATCATGAGTCTGAGTATCCTGAGTATGCGGGACAGATCTGATTGGCTGATGGCGAGCCGAGTGGCGTGGCAACGGTTCTCGGCCTTTGCCCGTACCCAACCTGAGCTATACTTCCTCGCATCTCGAGTCTGGTTCAGAAGAGTGACCATCCCGTCCATGTCCGACGTTGGAGCGTGAGTCGGCTTGGATTTTTACGAGGTTGGGTAGCAAGTTCGTGAAGAACAGACCTACCGCGGAACCTAGGCTTCAGGCTGTCTCTTCAAGTTTGCCTTCGGAAAAATCCGACTATGTGTATGGTATCCTCGGACCAGAGTCTCTGGGGTGCTCACAATCATGCAATGCTGCGATATCTATCTTCCTGTCCAGAGGACTAGGACCGCAGCTATGGTACGGAAGTAGGGAAATACAGATGTCATGCGCTGAGTAGATGAGCTCTGACCTCCAGTCAGCCATCCCGTCTCAAACTTCAAGTACAAGTCACGACGCTGAATACTATGCAATCCTTTCCTCGGCAGCATGCCCGACTTCACCAGCCACAGGCCGTGTCAGCTTGCGAGAGTCATAGGAATCATGGCGAGTTCGTATTTGGATTCAAGTTGCAGTACCAACGTTAGCGCATCATCGGATGTAATTGGCAGTGCAAGCCCATGTACGTCCAGCGTCATGCCACGATAAGACGAACACCAATAGTGCCCAACTATACAAATGGCTCTTTCGCGGCACTGGGTGGGCCCGACGACCGAGTCGTCTGGTATAGGAAGCGTACGTATAAGCATAGAACTCATATTGACAGCCGCCACGCTCCCTACCCTACGCGAGGCCGAAATACACGACGCGAAGACCAGGGGAAGTGTATTACACATTAGTAATCGTGATCGCGAGGCCTCATCTCGTCGTTAACGGCAAGGCCCCTCATATTTTCAACTATATCGTAGACCTTGTCCTCGAATGAAAATATATGTGTCAGAGCGAATGATGGGTCGGATTCTCTCAAGGACGGGCCGAACCGCCACTCTGTCTTCTTCGCCAAGTTATATTCCTCTATCCACTCTCCGGTGGTGAGACAGATCCCATCACTGCAACCTATGAGTTGGAGATGAGACCCTCTGGTCCCAAGAATGAGCCGGAGAGCGGGGTGAGTCGAAACTAGAACCGTCTTCTTGTATTTTGGACATTCTTTCCCCAAAATCATGTCTGCCTCCTCTCTGTCATCGTCATCCATCCACTGGGGCAACCCAGATCTAATGATTTCCAGATGGGATCGACGCATAGTAACCGGGTAATCGTTGACGATCCCCGCACCAGTTTCGCAGTACCACTCCCATGATATATTCCCTCCAGCGTAGTGGACAAGTGCTTTCAGACGCTCTAGACAGCCAAAGTATCTTCCGAGCATGGATAGCCTATACCTGAACAAGCTGAGGAAACGCGTATTCCCTTTGCATTCTGGGTGGCTGGCGAGGATGGAGAAGACGGAAGCTCGAGCCAGGTAATACGCAAAGAGGATAATCGAATTAATCCACTTCGCATGCGAGGGGGAACCGCCGGCTGATTCATTTGCTGGCTCAGAAAGCTTGGCGGCGGATTCGTGGAGGTGGCTGAATACCATTGCGAGACATGTGGGCATGGAGGCACCTTCAAGACGTGCAAGCTTTGTTTTCATGAATTCGAATCCCGGCAATTGGTCTTTGTGAGGTCCCCAGCTGCAGTCCTCCAGCAAGTCTATAAATCCACCCCCGAGGAACATCTCGGAGGCGTCGGTGACTTTCTTAGCCAGGCGCTCAATGCGCGGCATGGCGTAGCTTCTTATGGTGTTCATCATGTGTACCTCAAACTGCTCCTCTGGGTGAAGCAAGGATCCAAAAAACTGCTCAGCAGCGGCTTTGTCGCGTGGCCCAGGCAGCCCGTTTACGGCCAGCGTGAAGTGTACAGCACGGTTGTCCCTTTCTTGCACTACGACAGCTACCGTCTTGCCACTCTCCCCCGTTGAGACAGC
Source organism: Gloeophyllum trabeum ATCC 11539 (assembly GCF_000344685.1). Lineage (NCBI taxonomy): Eukaryota > Fungi > Basidiomycota > Agaricomycetes > Gloeophyllales > Gloeophyllaceae > Gloeophyllum > Gloeophyllum trabeum. The sequence goes on along the minus strand of NW_006920416.1, from coordinate 1,811,163 downwards.
CATGGCTATGTCATCAAGGAGCTTGAGCTTCCGATCGTTGGCCGGCATAGCGGCGACACCTCTCGGCCGCGCGGGCAGCGCGATTCTAAGTCGCGGCATGATTTGAAGTATCTGTAGTTCTTCGGTAAGTCGCTGCTGCTTTTCGTCTTAAACATGACATCGTCTTTTCAGTACACTCGCAGATTGGGTAGCCATTGAACATCGTACCATTTGTGAGGCTCTCCATGGTTGAGGCTAGATAGTGCTGTGACTGGCCCGGCTTCAAAGCACAAGCCGGGCCAAACCAAGGCATATTTAGGTCAGGCCGGCCGGGTCAGGCCGCTGAAGCCGAGGCCCGTACTGTACTACCTACGCAAAACAAGGCTCTCTGGTGTTAGGACTAATATCCCATGCAAATATTGAACCACTCACAGCTTGACGAGCTTGAGTCACTTGTATAGCTTCGAGGGTCCAGCTAAAGGAAACCCCAAGCAAGTATACTTCCAGTGTGAGCCGCCGGGGGTCGAGTGAGTTAATAACAATGTGCGCGCTTTCTGCGCGTGGACGATTGTTTTGACATTGTCTTTGGTGAGTTTTCTCATTAGCACAAGACAACTTGCAGTCACCAGCATGAATCTTACCAATGGTGCGAAATCTCTAGTTCTCCGCAGCTCTCCATACACTCATACAGGCTTTCGCTCAGACCACAAGCACGCTCGACTCACTGAAGAGCTGCAGATCATCGAATTGGTTCCACCGCCTATAACCTCCTTCCCCAACGGAATCTATCACACAAAGTTCAAGGATGAGAAGCTCACTATCCTTGATGACATTGCTTCAGCTATTGCTACTGGAGAATGCAACAAGAAAGTAGGGGATGCAATGGAAGAAAGGGGTGCCAGTTCCGTCCACTTCATTTTGGTTGTTAATGGGCTGCCTTCCTCGCGCGAGGAGGCCGCCGCTGAGCGATTTTTCAAAGCTCTGTTGTATCCTGGAGACCATTTTGTGCCGCACATGCTGGAGGCAATGAGGAGTTATGCCATGCCTCGCATCGCGAGGCTGTCGGGACAAGTAGCCGAGTCTATCGAGCAGTTCCTCCAGGACGACCTCATACAAGACATCGCCGACGACGCCTGGGGTCCTCACGTACAAGAGGTACCGGGATTTCAAGCGTTTAGAAACCGTTTCCCAGAGCTTGAAATCGCATCAGTGCCGGAGGCTCTCACCATTCTTCTCGAGCGTCTTCGGGAGCGTACCTCAGAGGTGCACCAGTCTGCGGACAACCCATCATTCACCACACATGATGCAATGTTCGTCAACGGGCTTTTGGTCTTAGCACACCATCTCTCCAAGGCTCCCATATTCAATCGCCTCATCCGCCGCAGCACTCGAGCAGTCATTGTGCTTTTTGTGGGGGGGTTGAGGTATAAACTCGCAATGCTTGGGAGGTATCATGCCTGCCTTGAGCGGTTGCGTACCCTTGCGAAACGCACAGAAATGAAGATAACATATGAATGGTGCACCGATGATGTTGCGGGAATCGTCAATGATCGTCCTGTGGTCATGCATCGATCTGCTCTGGAAGTTATCAAGGCCGCCGAAGACAGGGCCACTCGTATCGCAATATCAGTATCAGATTCGACCTTTGGCAAAATATGCAGCCAGTACAAGCCTACCCTGACGGTCTCCACTCACCCCACCATCCGCCTCATTCTTAAATTGGGTTCTACCGCACAAACCAGGCTTGTAGGGTGCAGCGGCGGGGTCTGCTATGCTTGCTCAGAGTGGATCTCACGGTACAATGACGCACACCCAGGCGCCATGTGGACAGCAGGTCCTTCTCTGCAAGAAGTGGATTCAACGTGGGCTCTGACACATCGGTTTCCGTTCGAGGAGGATGTCTACCAGTCGATAAAGGAGGCGAAGGAAATAAGTCTCATCGATTGGCTCGACCCAAGTCCAATGGACTATTAGGTCCTCCACAACCTCCCTGTATACATACATTGTACCATGTGCTTAGTTAAATGCTCCTCTCAAGCAAACACCCGGTTTTGAACTAAAGAAGTGTCATAAGCGTGGACTAGCTCGTCACGATGTATTCAATGGCAGGGTCCCGGGCGTGAGCATGATCAGACACCTCAGCGAATGGGGACTGACTCGCCAGCTGTACTTGGTGCGTACTTAAGGACGTCTCTGGGGTCGTCGCCTGATACCGCGTGAGCTAAGCGTTGTAACATCCGCAGTGGCTGACGGCCCATGGAACAATCCCCTACATCGTGTCTCGATGACTCACAAAGCAAAGATCTACGGATACTTTACTCGAGTTCAGATGTATGGGAATCACTTACCTGACGCATCTTCACAGCGGAGCTTGTCGTTCTTTCGACTTATGACTATTTAGTCAGAACTATCCACATGTTCTAGGAGCGTGTCAGCGTCCGAGTCTGTTACCAATTTAGCTTTCACGTCTTTCTTTCGATGACCATGACAAGCCTAGCCAACGGTAGGGGTGCTCCCGAAGCGCATCGAAGCAAATATACTGATAAAATGCCAGGGAAAGACGAATTACAAGAACGCCTCACCGAAGAATTACAAATCCTTCATATTATACCACGACTTGCAGAATCACATCCCCCAGCAGTCGACACACCCCAGTATCGAGACCAGAAGCTTCAACTCCTTGATGACATAGCTATGGCAGTTTCGACGGGGGTGCCTGAGAAGACGGTGGCGATCACAATGGAAGAGCGGGGTAACGACTCGGATTTCGTGCACTTCGTGCTGGCCGTCAATGGACAGCCTACTTCGAGCGACGAAGCCGCTGTCGAGCGCTTCTTTGGAGCGCTTCGTGGTCCCGAAGAGCGGTTTGAGGAGCGTATGATGAATGCCATGAGGAGCTATGCAATTCCGCGGATCGCGAAGTTGGCCAAACAAGTGGCCGACGCGTCCGAGGACTTCGTTCGAGGTGACTACCTGGGCCTTATTGACGGGTACAGGTGGAGTAGGCACGAAAAGGAATTGCCAGGATTCAGACACATGAAGGAACTACATCCCGAGCTTCAAGTCGAAGGGGCCTCCGTACCCGACTGTCTCGTCACCATGTTCAAATACCTCGGCGAAGCCACTGGGAACTTCTGGCGTGCAGTGAATGACGCGGCCAGTCCTACCCCTGCATACGATGTGGGGCGGCTGAACTGGATGATAGTCGTTGCGTACTACCTCGCTCAGGTTCCGATTCTCACCCTCCTTCTCAACCACCGAGCTTGTCGAAGGCTCGTGTTCTTTCTGGGATCTTTCCGATACAGACTCGCAACGCTAGGAAGATATTGGGGCTGCCTCAGCCGCTTGAAGGCGCTTATGACGCTCTCAAACAGGAATATAACATACGAATGGTGCCGCAAGGATGCTGGAGGTGTCACCAACAATCGTCTCGTTGCTATTCGCCGATCCCACTTGGAGGTCATCACAACTGACCTTCCAGAATGGAGATTGGAAACCAGGACGGTGTTTCCAGAGTTCACTTTCGGGGGCGTACCTAGGAGGTACAAGCAAGCAATCACGGTCTCGACTCATCCCGCGATCCGTCTGATTCTTTCGGCGACGCAGGCTCAGCCGCAGCTCGTAGGCTGCAGTGAGGGGATCTGCCTCGCATCCGAGGCGTGGATTAGAGAGTACAATAAGGCGGAAAGCACGAACTGGGAATTTGGTCCATCCCTGAGAGACGCGGACCCGACGTTTGCTCTCACCCACCAATATGCGTTCGAGGGGAATGTCTATGAGATGGTGAGGAATTTGAGAGGTGTCACCGTTCAAAATTTGTTGTGGCCATCTTGAACTGCTTTCACGATAGTCGAGATGCTCCCTCGTAGTTTCATGTAATGTATAGACATACCTCGTTAAGGGTGGTAAGTACGTATCGGATATTGTATAGGTCTGTTAGTCGCGTTTCTATCCAGAGATACAGACAAACCTGAGCTTTTTTTGATACAAATGTTCGGGACAGCACTTGGGCTCGATGTCTGCCAGTGTATGAGTTCACTCCATCTGGAGGGATTCTCCTCATCTACATACGACGAAGGAGTGCGACAACAGGTGCCGGCAATCAAAGTACACAACATTACACACCGCATGTCATCTGCACCGCTGGCGGCAGGCCAAATAGAGCAGTCGCGCAGGGTGTCCGCGAAGAATAACGCCTATCCCTATCCAGAGAGCGCCCAAGCGCCCGAACCGTCCGCGCGCGCTCGACGGGGCTGCCAGGCACGACCTTGGGAACCTGTCTGGCGCCTTTCTGACAGCAAGACTGCCGGATCAAAACCCAGCTCGAAAGGTGTTTCGAGGTACATAACTGAATCACTTTCTGTCTTTGACAAAGTCATTGTCCATAAAGACCTAAGTAACCAAGAGAGAATCCGAGTCCTGAACGAATCACAGGTGTGACAGCAGCGGTGGATCCGTGGCCGTCATCATGATTGTTTATCCGTTGTGACGAGCGCGGAGCGATGGAGGAATGTGCATGTATGGTTACCAGTAAAGTAGCAGAGACGGAAATTACGAAGACGCAAGGCCAGCAGAGCGACAGCGCGAGCAAGGTCCCACCGATGTATGAGCAAGCGTTAACTTGATTCAGTGCCAAGACACTTTAAGGAGGTCGATAGAACGTGAACACTGTCTGATCTCGAGTGAGGGATCTGAGACCCATCGTTCACTGCACGCAGCACCGTATCGATATGCATACACCGGGAAGACGTACGGCTGTACATCTTCGACGACGCTTACCATTTCCCTCCGACTCCAGTCAAGACTTCAAGCGAGAGAGGTCCCTGTGCGCGAGCATTCAATCTTGTCGTGCTCCGCTGAGGTACGGTAGTCCGCCCGAATCAATGAACCCCGGTAGAGGACTATCATGATTCATGGTGCGGACAGAGTGCCGTAACCAAGGTGAAGCGAAAGTCAGGAGGTTCAAATGGTAGAAGGATGGTTCAGTCTGTTGCAAGTACAGGAAATGGGAGCAAGGATGATGAAAGGCAGACGCCGCATTGAAACAGGATGAGAGCAGAAGTAATCCTTTGCGAGTAGGACAGATCTCATTGGCTGATGGCGAGCCGCGTGGCGTGGAAACCGCTCTCGGCCATTGCTGCATTGTGAATTGACTTTCGCCTTATGATGTCGCATGTAGCCTATTTATGACGGACGACTCGCGCTCAAGGTCTGCAACGTTGTGAAGGTACATGGTTGCTAGGCGTCAACCGGAGGCAGATTGATGAAATGTCTGTCAATCGCTTTCAATTCGAGATACGTGGCTAAATATTGCGTACTGCGTCGGAAGATGATAAATATGTGACACACACACAGTCGAAGCACTTCACCCTAGAAATCACCATATCAGATCCCACACGCCGGACGACAGCCCCAGTACGGAAATTTCCAGTGACACGAACAGAACAGGACGAACAATTACGCGGGTCGCTGGGCTTGTATGGCTCGGCGCCGCACACTACCCCCGCCGGTCGTACTCGGCCCTGCGTCCCAGAAATGCTGGAAACGAACTGTGCTGGTAAGTGCACATCCCTGACCCCC
>NW_006920416.1:1793131-1805259 GCF_000344685.1 Gloeophyllum trabeum ATCC 11539 | reverse complement strand
GATGATGAAGGCAGACGCCGCATTGAAACAGGATGAGAGCAGAAGTAATCCTTTGCGAGTAGGACAGATCTCATTGGCTGATGGCGAGCCGCGTGGCGTGGAAACCGCTCTCGGCCATTGCTGCATTGTGAATTGACTTTCGCCTTATGATGTCGCATGTAGCCTATTTATGACGGACGACTCGCGCTCAAGGTCTGCAACGTTGTGAAGGTACATGGTTGCTAGGCGTCAACCGGAGGCAGATTGATGAAATGTCTGTCAATCGCTTTCAATTCGAGATACGTGGCTAAATATTGCGTACTGCGTCGGAAGATGATAAATATGTGACACACACACAGTCGAAGCACTTCACCCTAGAAATCACCATATCAGATCCCACACGCCGGACGACAGCCCCAGTACGGAAATTTCCAGTGACACGAACAGAACAGGACGAACAATTACGCGGGTCGCTGGGCTTGTATGGCTCGGCGCCGCACCACTACCCCCGCCGGTCGTACTCGGCCCCTGCGTCCCAGAAAATGCTGGAAACGAACTGGTGCTGGTAAGTGCACATCCCTGACCCCCCGCATTTGTCGTGGTGGTATTGAGAACCAGGAGCGCAAGGTGTGCCCCGACCTGTGGGCGCGCGCGGAATGCCTGTGCCACGCCCGAGATCGCGTCGTACCAGTCGCCTAATGGCTCGCTGTTGTTGCCAACGTTGTATGCGGCGTAGTTGTGCACGGATTCGATGAAGAGGTCGCGCGTCTGCGTGGAAGTGGCAAGAGCTGCCATCCAGATTTCCCAGTCTGGAGAAGACGCGATGAGCTGGGGTGAAATACGGAATCATAATTATACCTGATTCGGTGTATGTGTGCCTAGTGTCTAGGGGGACGCTGTACGTGCCTGTAGAGATATCCGTAAGTTGTAGTACAGCGGGCTCTTTCGATACTCACTGGCGACGGTACCGTACCAACAGTCCTCTGGACGGGACGCACATCAGTACGGGTTGGATACGCTCATTAAGGCCACGTACGCATCTGATATAACGACTTCGGAAACACCTGAGTGCCCAGGAGCACGTCGGCATACAGGTTGTACGCGAGGCCCCAGCTGGCAGACACAGAAGTCAGAATCAATGGTCATACATGCTTTCATACCATGAAAGAACGTACCTGCGTTCATCGCCGTACTGCAATACGAAAGGGTTAAGACATGGATACAAGTGAGCGAATGAACTGATTACATTCAACGTCAAGTGTCCCTCGGTGCTCGCCATAGCGAGCTTGCTAAACTGCTCAGCATACCCACTCGCAACAGACTAAATATCCATCATTAACAAACCTGGCTCCTAACCTGACCAAGCGTAAGGACCATGAACGTACGCTGTAATTCGCCGCCCGCCCCGCATCCCCCGTCATGTTCGCAATGACGCTCATCGCCTCGATGCCGACGATGCCCTTGATGGCGAGGTTGGTCTGGTTCGCCAGAGAGCTCGCGAAGGCGTCTGCAATGAGCTGGTTGGCCGGCATGAGAGAGTTGGTGACGAGGTACTGGGTCCACTGGTCGAGGAGGGTGTACTGTTGCAGTGTCAGCGGAGTGACGGGGCAGGGAAGAGGAGACGGACGTAAGGTGGTAATGAGGGAGTGGTCGCTCGTGGCGAGCGTGTAGGAGAGGGCCATGATGAGCATGTTGCCGCATTCTGGGATATAACCTCTGCGTGAGCTATCCTCCCGTTTCCGACGGACAAGACCCCGATTACCTTCCACTGGCATTGCCAGGTCCTTCCCTGCGCGCAGCGCAATCAGTCCCATCACCCAACCGGACCTCGCCAGCCCTCTCACCATCGTTATGCTCCAACGCCTTTGGATACGTCCCTAGCCCCAATTAGTATCCAAGTTTCCACTTCCACCTCCACTTAATGTAGGCAACACGCACCCAAACCATGCGCGCTCCACTGATTCGGATACATCCCGCTCGCCTGGTACGCGAGAAGCGGGCGCAGGAGATACTTCCCCAGCGCCGGATTGGCGTACAGCCAGAGTGGCCAGGAGGCGAGGATGACGTCGGTGGTGCTCGCGAGCTGTGTGTATTCAGTCCTCCCGGGAGCTTCGCCTCCATGGCCTCGAATCCGGGTGATTCCTCCTCGCGGCATCCCCAGGTATGCTTCCCGAGCACCTCCGACGCGATGAACCCCTCTCGACGAACTTCTTGCAGTCGCCTGCGACCTGCCGAGCCAAGCGCGTGATGCGCGGCATCGCATACCCCCTCACCGCATCCGGCACCCGCGCCTCGAGCCACTCCCCGAGATTACACAGCGCCGCGAGAAACCGCCGAAGGCGAGCGTGAAGCGCCCCGCGCCGCCCGTCGCGACCGTGACCGTTCGGCCGGTCGAGAGCGCGCTCACGACGTCGGCCAAGAGCCTCAGGACCTTGTCTCTCGCCGCGGTGGCGTACACGCCCGCGGGGCGGAGACGTACGAGGTGCGGGACGATGTGCAGGACCTGGAGGTCCTCCGAGAGGTGTGCCTGTTTCTCGTCTTGCCAAAGCGCTCTTTCAGTGCACCCCCAGGATCGTATATTACGGTAACATCGTACCGTTGGTAAGACCAGCAGCGTCCATATACAATCGAAGATAGAGTCGGATGGGTTGACTCTGAGTGCCTGCTGCAGTGTTTCGCTTCCCCTCATGAGTTCGAAACACCAAAACCTGGCGTACTTCACAATGGCATCTTGGCCCGAGTGTTTCGTTCAGTTTCCATAAGTAGAAGATGGCGGCGATCTGCGCATGATCAAGCTCTTCATAGCTGGAGCGGAGTCACTCACTTCTATGAGGTACTTGATGACCTCAAGCGGTTCAACGTCCAACTTGAAGGGAGGTATGTTCAGATCCGACTCAGAGCTCTCCGGGATCCAGCCATGTCCAATGCTGTTCCCCACGATCGGATTGACTGGCTGCCCACAGGGTATCGATTGCGCGCGCGCCGGGAAGAAAAACGGAAGTACACGCACGTTCTGGATGCGAGGTACGCGCCACGCCTGTACGCGACGCCGGATGAGTGCTTCGGCGGATCGTGTGCGCAACTGGGGTAGGGAATGATAGGGGACTTAGTCCGGCATAGATCAGTGAATGCCGACAGAGGCGTAACGGACGGACTGCTATAACTAGTCCCTTCAGCGTCTACAACGCGGGCAGGATTCCGTACATGTTGACGTACACGAGACAGCGAGAAACGCTGTTGGTAGGACGATCGAGACAGGATGAGAGTGCTCAGGCTAGCAGGGAGCAGTCAGCAGTGAACATCCTTTGTACTAGTACATGAGCAGGGGCGGATTGTGATTCGCTGATCGCGAGCCGAGTGGCGCGGCGACGGTTCTCGGTCTTTGCCACAGTCAACACCGGCGGTTCACTCTATCACGCAACCTCCACAGACGGCGATGGAGCGGAGCGCGCGACTGGCGAACAGCCTGCAACTCTTGCGGTGCTTCTGGCTTTCCAAGCTGCACCTCCCACGGGGCGTCGTTCCGAGCCTGGAGGACGAAGAGGGGAGCGAGAGGGATCCGCGCCTCACGCTGCGCAATGATGTGCCCACGCTGCTGTGTACCGGCGAGCAGGGCCGTTCGGTGGCGGTCTCGATGGAAAATACGGAGGAGGAGGGGCTGCGGTTAACGCTTGCTACCGCTGCCGACCCTCTGGATAGTGAACGTCGCGCTGCTGAAAGGAGGGCCACCTAAACCTTTGATGCAGACTTAACTCTTCATCTACCTAGAGGTGAACATGATTCGTGATGAACAGTACGTGGATCTTGATTACGTCCGGAGGTCTGGCCAGTGCCAATCTCCAAATGAGGTTCGTTCAGCGAAATATATGATATTGGTTATGTTATTGATACTTGGTCTCCGGCGGTAGTACTAATGTTCCTATAATTCATGAGCCCCTACACACGCAAACACAAAAATGCCTGAGCTTGCGTTGCGGGACTCTATTCCATTAGCTCCAATGCCAACGTCGGCGAGCCTTTGGGGAAGCTCGCCTCGTCATCCGATCGCATAGGCGGCAATTCCTGGGTGATCACCCTCTGGACTAGATATGAAAATAGCATTGCCTCCATTATGTCGATCACCTCATCCTCAATATGGGTATAGACTCCAGGAAGACGCCAGTTACGGTAGGGCTTGTAGTGGGACCCGTTGGTTGCCCATGCGGTTCGTTCCACCCGGTTGTAGCATTCGATCCAGAGCTTGCACGTGAGGCAGCTTCGCTTGTTGCACCCTATGGAGCCGGGTTTATTATCATGCCTTCGCTCGGCCAAGATCTGGCGCACTTCACAGTGACAAGTCGGACATATCATCTCATTCGGATTTAGTTTGGCCAGGATTGCATTCAACCGTGCGTGGTCAAGTTCCTCATATGTGAGAGAGGATTGCCTCACTTTCATGAGGTATTGGATGATTGCGCTGGCTTGCGTGCCCAGCTTGAAAGACGGTATGGGTGTGTCCAATCTGGGGTCATCAGGGATCCATCTGTAACGGATACTGTTCCCCTGATCAAATTGATTGGACGCCCACACAATGACCATCTCAAGACCGTGCCAGAATCTACCCAGCTTGCGCAGACGCGAAGATAACTTGATGATGGGCGGCAAGTCATCCTTCAGGATCGTTGCACCACCGAGGACGTGCGCAATCAAACACCTGCGCTGAACTTCCTCGTCATCGGGCAGGTTCGTCTCATTCCCTGTACCCCAGTTCTGAGACCACCTCAAAGTGTCATCCAGCATCCTAGAGAGCAGGTCTGAGGCGTGAAGATTGTCAACATTCTCATACACCAATCGAAGGTTCTTCCAATCACGGATGGGAGGGTCAGACCACTGAGATATGGGTTTGTCGCCACCTGCTTTCAGCTCCTCTATCACCCGCCTCAATTCCCGGGTCGTAACTGGTGAGCCGTGCAGGGATCTGCGGATCCTCTCCATTCTGGCCTTGATGGTCTCGGCACAGTGGCTGTGCGCAAATCCGCGCAGCTTTCCCAAGCTTTCGATTGTGTTCGCCTGTGTCGTGCCGCGTAGTAGGTCAAACAACTCCTTCGCCTGCTTCTTCTGTCCCGCAGAAGGTGGCTCATTGAAGGATATCTGGACCTCCGACAAAGTCATGTCTGTGAAGATCGTTGCTACCACCTCCCCTCGACGCCCAGTTGCCAGCAAGAGCGCAAGCTGGTCTAAGAGCTTCGCAATCATGTCTTCCTGCTTTGAGCGCATCTCCATGTTACTTCGTCCGATGGAATGTGGACTCTTGGCTGAGGCATTGCGATTCGATGTCGGGCGCCAATTATACCCCATGTATAATTCCATCACCTTTAGGTAAACAGACAGCTTCTCCTGCCTGCTGCGCTCTGTATGTGCCAGTGAGTGGAGTGGGTCACAGTGTATCCGATTGACGTACTGGAAAATGCCTCCATTCTTTACAGTGTGTGTATATTCGTCGTCCCACGTGAAGTACGAATGCCCTCGAAGTACTGTCATGATTTATATTTTCGAGTTCAGTCTTCTGTTCACTGCCTTATGCCCTTTCAGCGCACGTCTGGAGGACTTACAATAACTAGGTCGGCCTACTTTCAAGTGAAACTCAACGCTGCTGGCGATCGGCAGCCCCGGATGTTTGCCTCTATAATTGATGCAACTGAGTTCACTCGGAACAAATGACAGCCGTCCCTTGTCGCTTGACTTTCTAATGGCAAACATTGTAAAGATCAGACTGTTACAGTCTCCGGGCTCTCCGGTACAAGGATGCTCTTGTACCAAGAACCCGGCAAGGCGATTGCAGCGATTACTCATGAAACTCGAACACTAAAAAGAATGAGTCCCGTCGAGGCCGATGGTAGTTGTCTTGTGTTGCTTTGATCTTGGTCTCCCTTTCACTTCCGTTCGCCCAGTGACAGGGGAAGGTTGCATTGTCACATGACAACTGCCTGCCCCAGAACACCGTCATGCCAACTGAGAGATGGGATACTTAGTGTATATGGGAGGGACGACTAGCTTTACTGTACACATATTACATTTTATTCTCTCCATTAGACACTTTTCCTGTATGCTGTCCATCCAGCTCGTAAGTATCTTCGATATGATCCGAAGTGCGGCCGAGTCGGATGCTTCATGATCAACATTGTGAGTCGGATGACTCGGATCAGATTTATCACATCCTTGTAGCCACATGCTTGTAGTGCAACGATGACACAGACTTCTGCCGTGAAACGACTTGGGAATAAGACCTATGACTGTATTTAAGCCAGTGCATGAAAACATCCGGGACAACACGAATACTCAGCTTCTGTCTTGTCGATCATGGAGAGTCTTACGAACGGTACGATATTCCTATGTTCCGTGGATTTGGCCATATACTGAAAGGCCTGGTATGGGTAAGAAGAGAAACAGGGACGACTCACCGAAGAACTACAAATCCTGCACATTGTTCCACGACTTGTATCTGCCCGACCCACTGCGGTGTACACAGCAGAGGCCGCAAATGGGAAGCTTCAACTCCTTGATGACGTAGCCATGGCTCTTTCGACCGGGGAACGCGGCAAGATAGTGGCTGCAGTAATGGAGGAAAGGAGTCTCAGAGCCATCCACTTCATGCTGGCCACCAACGATGTGCCGGGGTCAGCTGACCGGAGTGCCGCTCAGCGGTTTTTTGAAGCATTGTGTCTCCCGGGAGAGAGATTCGAAGCACACATGATGGACACTATGAGAAGCTACGCGATGCTCCGGATTACGGGCTTGGCTGAGCAAGTGGCCAAATCCGCCAAAAAATTCGTCGGAGGCGGATTTACAGAGCTCCTAGAGAAATACAGCTGGGGGCGCCACGAGGACGAATTGCCAGGATTCGAAATCATGAGAAAGAAGCTGCAAGACCTTGAAGGAGCATCGGCTCTCGAATGTCTCATGATTGCGTTCCGTCACCTTCACAAATCTACTTCCGAATTCTGTGAATCAGCAGACAAACGAGATGGGAGCCCCCCCTCGCACAGTGCGGGACAGATCAACTCCATGATTATTTTTGCGCATTACCTCTCTCGTGCTCCTGTGTTCTCTGCCCTGATCGACCACCCAGCGTGTCAAGGGATCACGCTTTTTCTCGGGTCTTTCAGGTACAAACTGGCCATGCTCGGAAGATACTATGGTTGTCTCGAACGTCTGAAAGCATTGGTCAGATATTCGGAGAGGAAAATATCTTGGGAGTGGTGCTCCGACACCGATACGGGGATCGTTAACCATCATCCCGTCATCATGAAGCGATCCTACCTGGAAGTCATCCGGACTGATTTGCCAGCGTGGATGGGAAACCCTGAAACGTACTTCGGGACAGAATGCCCGAAGTATAGGGAGAAGATGGTCGTTTCGACCCACCCTGCCCTCCGGCTCATACTGTTGGCACCGAAGACGTATCTCAAGCTCATAGGCTGCAGCGATGGGGTATGCCTCTCGACCGAGGCATGGGTCAAAGAGTACAACGTGGCAGAGAAGACGGACTGGGACTTTGGACCATCTTTGGAGGAAGCGGACCCGACCTTTGCCCTGACTCACGCATACGCCTTCGAGGAGAAGGTCTACAGTAAGGTACAAAACCTGAGAGGCATCAGTATTTCCAATGTAATGTGGCCTAATGATAGGGACTACTAAATTGCAGTAGTACACGTATCATGCTCCTTGGGTACTGCTAGATCGATCCTGCCAATATTATGAGAATCGACCTATGACGTAGAGAAGAGTATTGTGCTAAACGACCCTGATGATGGACGCGTCACTAAAGGCGCTTCACAGCCCGAAGTATATGAAGAAATGTTGATTAATTTTATAAGAGCGGATCCACATAGGTTGAAGAATGAAGAGTTGTACCGTAAGTAATGGGCGTCTGTGCTTCTGGGCTGGGAGAAGCGGGTAGACTACTAGTGAGCATCTGCAACTGCACAACTTGCAAGGGAAAGAGAGATGCAGTCCATTTGATATATAGTGAGTTACAAAGTAAATTAGCGGGAGAGGAGTGCACCTGAAGGACAGCAGTTATGAACCGTGCCTGGGAATGAAACTAACAATTGGACAAAGATTAAGTTTCTTAACTTCTTCGTAGGCCCTCGAGGTCGATGCCTGGATGACTTCATGGGCGCGATAACCCTCATGCGGCAGTGAAGGAGCGCGACAACTTAGACCGGTAATCAAGATACTATAGCTCCCGGAGGTCTGTAATCTGAGGTTGGGCGCTAAAGCTTGCTTGACTTGATGGGAGCCGAACATTATGGTTACACTGGACAATAAAGTGATGAGCCTTAGGTGCTCACCCATGCCCGGCCATAGCACCCCCTAGCACCCCCTAGCACGCTCCTGCACCATTGAGCACGCAAGTATGACTCCACAACCCATGCTTACTCATGCTACCACGTGCGGCACTGAGCCCTGGCATGCCTGGGCCACAGTTCGCTACCCATGCTCGCCATGCACTACTGTCAGCCCATGCCACACAGTGCAGCACTCATGCCAGCACCCGCCGGCATTCTCCAGCATTTCACCGGGATCCTGCTCGATACTTCTCCGGCACGCGTGCGGATCCGTGCCGGCGGGTGCTCAGGCACTGCCACAATCATCCTTCCTCGACTAAACTAGATCTCACATTTAATCCACAGAATTAGCCACATTCTATCACCCCTTCCCTATCTGATATCAATTTAATTGCATTTCCTAGACACTTAGCAATAGTTCATAATTTGTCCTGTTACACCTGTGTCACGTATACACCCTTCTCAACATATTTCCTGTCTTTGCAACGTGCTCTACCGCTCTTAGTTTATTTCCGTTCCACACTATCAATGAAACCAATAAATGTTTAACCCTTTGCAACTGAGACATCATCCCTCCTCTCCAATTCCTATAACACTCCTCGGTGATGGATATTCTTCGCAACTTCTGCACTGCTTACTGCCTTCTATGTGATGATGTTTGTCTCACTGTTCTTACCCGAGTTGGAGATCTACCCCACCTGGACATGCAGCAGCAGGAGATCCTAACGTTCCTCGCTGCAGCACAGCAGGTCAGTTTCCAACTTCTCTCGTATTTGACTTTTGAACAATTGTTTCTCCAATCGCATTAATATTAAAGCACTCATATCACTTCCCCATGTCTGAGTTTGCCACCCTTTCCTCCAGTATTGTGGACATGCTGCAATGCCTTGACGAAGCGAGACACGCCTCTGCCAACCCTATCCCTCCCCCTCAACCATCTGTTACCTACCGTGATCAACATGGATCTCGCAAGTGCCCCAAGATCCACATCGAGCCTTCATTTCTCGCAAGTGCCCTTGAACTCCGAAGCCCCAGCAGCATTGCAGACGTCTTGCATGTTTCGTTCCACACCGTCAGACGTCGTGCCTTGGAATACGGCATTGTTGAGCCTGCCCCACCTGTCTCTTGCATTGAAGTCAATGAGGAAGGCAACACTCATCGCACATGGACCTCCCGCACTGCGGCTTTCTCTGTGATCTCTGATGAAGATTTGGATGCTCACCTCCTACATATCTTGCAGTCCTTTCCCAATTTTGGTCGTCGCATGATTGCCGGCCACCTGCAGTCCATGGGCCTTCACATCCAGTGTGAGAGGATTGTAGTACCATACCTCCGTGTCCATGGTGTCCCTCACCTCTTTGGTGACAGGCGCATTCTCCGGCGGAAGTACCATGTTGCAGGAGTCAATTGCCTCTGGCATGGTGATGGTCAGCATGGTCAGTTTTACTGCACAACACCCTAATTCAGATCCTCACCAACTCCCATTATCCAGCGCTCATACAGTGGAAGCTCATCACCCATGCGTTCATTGAGGGAATGGCCCGGCTTGTGGTAACCATAGGTGTACACAACAATAACCAGGCCAACACCATCCTAGCTTTATTCCTCACCAGCATTGAGAGGTATGGTCTTCCCAGCCGCCTTCATGGAGACCATGGCACTGAGAATGTTGCTGTCGCCCGCTACATAGAGCAAAGCCCTGGCGTAGGTTGAGGGTCTTACATCTGGGGCCAGTCATTCCCCTCACCCACTTCCACTGTCAATGTCTCTGACCTCTCACCTGTATATACAGCAGTGTTCACAATACCCGTATTGAACATCTGTGGTATGATGTCACATGGGGATACAATACAAAATGGAAGAATCTTTGCATTGATCTTGAACTCTACTATGGCTTGGACGCTGAAGACCCCGCCCACATCTGGCTGCTCCACCTCCTTTTCCTCCCTTCCATCAATGCAGACACCCAGGATTGGGCTGAGGCTTGGAACAACCACACGATGTCCCTCGATGGTCAATGTGATCGCAGCCCTCGTGATCTGTTTTTCTTCGGACTCCTCCAGTATAGTGCAAGGGGTCTTGAGTCTATGGTCCATACCATAGATGAGCCTCTCGCACCTGAGGATATCCTGGCCTACGGCATTGACTGGGAAGATATCAACAATTCATGCCTAATGGAACACCTGCTTGACTATATCTTCGCATCTTTGCCATATTGTAATACATGAACACCTTTTGACTGAGCCAAATGCCAACAAAGGGAGAGGGGTTTGTAGGCAGTGCCATCCAGCCCAGCTGTGTCTGCACTCAAATATGGGAAGCTGTGTCTGCCCTCCAAATTGGGAGATGTGGTGGCAGCCTGGCTGCTGGTTAGCCATAACCGGAGAGCCGAGTGGCTGCCATCATCACATTGTCACGTCACAGTACCATATCAGTGCATGAGTCAACAGCCCGGCTGGATTTTTCTAACCAGCAAACCTGTGCCACTTGATTTCATGTGGCATCCACCATAAGTATAAGCCGTGCACGTATGTTCTTTCAATTCAGCTATGATAATAACTAATGAGCTGATCCTTGTCACTTAGCTTGCTTGTGTTGGACTGAATCATTGCATCATATTGTGTATACACCCCTATCAACACACTGGCCATGGGTGGCCACTTTTAATGCTACAACCTCTGTCATTTGACTGAGTTATCGTGTGACATCGACAGTTTATATGGAGATGCCACTACCAATCAGTCTCATCCCGCCGCCCAATGATTGATCCACAACCTTGCACTGGCTCTGCCCAACCTGATAAGACTCTCCCCAGAGTCCCCTTCTTGGCTCTTGCACTGATGGTCCTTGACTCCAAGACGTATGAAGCACCAACGAAGGGGTGAGGCTCTGCTCAATATTATCCCGAGGGCTGGTACCTTTGCGAGGTCAGAGGCGAAACCGCATACGCTCAACAGGTGGTTACCGCTGTGCTGAAGGGGAAACACATCACATCTGATGTCAACAAGATACGTGAGATGGTTCACAAACGTCTGGGCAGTGAGCTTCTGGATCTTGGAAACTCTCGCATCAGTCTCTCTTGTCTGAAGAAGTTCAAATTTGTGGATATCAAGGTACAGCCGGGCTGCTTGGTGGCCACGTAGGTTGTCATGGTCTCCCCTCCTTGGCCTAGCCTAGCACCTACCTGACCACTGCACAAAAGAATATCAAGTCTCACCCGGCTGCACTGGTAAATTTGAGTGGCGAACGAGGGCTGGGTTGAACCTGGGGGAAATTGGACTAAAAGGCCCAAGTCCCAGAGAACAAGATGACCCGCCTTGCATGGGTCAAAGTGCCCCAGTGCGGTTGTTGAACTCCACCCAAACGGGCAGTTGAGGTGATCGTGATGACGGTATGTCCAAACTTGCTTGCCCATGTTGAAGCAGCAAGACACCCATGGACTGAACTCAAAAGGAGGTCTGAGACGAGGATCACGGTCCTTTAGTGTTATGATTTTCCCATGCTTATCTCATTCCATTTCCCTTCCGAGCATTGCTACTGGACAGTACCGTTCTCTGAGTAGAACTTCCCATGGACGCTATCTTCTTCCCACACGTTATCTCCCTTGACTCACCTTCTACCAATGGGTGCCCTTGTATTTCTCATTTCTCTGAGTTACGTTCTCACAGGATAGCTTACGCGTCCTTTCTTATTGTTCTCTTCTTTGGGTATCAACCCCTATACCAGTTACTATATATACTGTAGGAAAACCCATGTATTCCTTAGTTCAACCTCCTGTTGAATACAGCGATTACCTGGACTCTTGACTTGACCGTTGGC
>NW_006920416.1:1775298-1792796 GCF_000344685.1 Gloeophyllum trabeum ATCC 11539 | reverse complement strand
TCAAATTTGTGGATATCAAAGGTACAGCCGGGCTGCTTGGTGGCCACGTAGGTTGTCATGGTCTCCCCTCCTTGGCCTAGCCTAGCACCTACCTGACCACTGCACAAAAGAATATCAAGTCTCACCCGGCTGCACTGGTAAATTTGAGTGGCGAACGAGGGCTGGGTTGAACCTGGGGGAAATTGGACTAAAAGGCCCAAGTCCCAGAGAACAAGATGACCCGCCTTGCATGGGTCAAAGTGCCCCAGTGCGGTTGTTGAACTCCACCCAAACGGGCAGTTGAGGTGATCGTGATGACGGTATGTCCAAACTTGCTTGCCCATGTTGAAGCAGCAAGACACCCATGGACTGAACTCAAAAGGAGGTCTGAGACGAGGATCACGGTCCTTTAGTGTTATGATTTTCCCATGCTTATCTCATTCCATTTCCCTTCCGAGCATTGCTACTGGACAGTACCGTTCTCTGAGTAGAACTTCCCATGGACGCTATCTTCTTCCCACACGTTATCTCCCTTGACTCACCTTCTACCAATGGGTGCCCTTGTATTTCTCATTTCTCTGAGTTACGTTCTCACAGGATAGCTTACGCGTCCTTTCTTATTGTTCTCTTCTTTGGGTATCAACCCCTATACCAGTTACTATATATACTGTAGGAAAACCCATGTATTCCTTAGTTCAACCTCCTGTTGAATACAGCGATTACCTGGACTCTTGACTTGACCGTTGGCATTGGCCCGGCCAGACCTACCTTTCAGTACGCTTACTGAGGTAGTGACAACATAACTGTTGGCACATGGCCCAGTTATCTCAAGATGACTAGTTAGGACATCACTTCCTAACACTTGCTTTACATTGTGCTTGGAACTCAACCGAATATCAGCTATGCAGTGACCAAGTTAGTGCAATTCGCTGCTAATCCGTCTCAAGCACTGTATCTCTGCCGCTATCTAATTGGGACTCGTAACTATACGCTAGCTTTTGATGGTGCTAGTGGACTTGGTATTACTGCGTGCACTGATTCGGACTGGGCATCAGATCCCAGTACCAGGAAGTCCCAAACTGGTTACTTCCTTAAATTAGCCCATGGCGCATTCAATTGGCAGTCGAGAGCGCAGAAAACTGTTGTGCTATCCTCCACTGAAGCCGAGTACATGGTGCTCAGTGATTTTAGCCACCAATGTGTATGGGATAGACAACTCTTCGATAAGTTAGGCTACCAACTCGGTCCCATTCCTATTTGCGGTGACAACCAAGGATCTATCTTCCTTGCATCTAATCCAGTCACCGAGCAAAGGTCTAAACATATTGACATTCGCTACCACTATATCAGGGAAGTGGTCAAGCAGAAGAAAGTAGAAGTATTCAACATTGATGGTGAGAATAACCCTGTAGACTTGTTCACTAAGAACTTAGGGCATGTCAAATTCCTGCACTTCAGAGCGCAACTTGGACTTACGTTCTACAAGTAATCTAAGTCAGCCCAATGCTTGTGTGCGTGATTATCCGCGACAGTTAGCGAGGGGGAGTGTTGAACTAGGCTCTGACTTAGCTGCCAGGTTCTACAGCATACCAGAACATACTGGAACCCTCTGGAATATTCTGGTATATTCCACCAACTGTATGGAGATACAAGTGTGGCACAGAGCTCATGTGGGTCAGTGACATCATAGGTGGAGCTCAGTAGGATTAGGGATATTCCACGTAACTTAGTCAGCCTATGGGCCACAGTGTATATAAACCCTGCAGCTCTCAAGAGGGGGTCAAAACACTACTTTCCGACACTGACCTCCCTTAGTGACAAGGACCCCGGAGACACAAAGGGGTAGGACCACCTTCCGCAGAAGGTCTGCCGAGAGCTCGGCACTGACATCATGTATCCGTAGTCAGCCTGACTTCCTCCCACGTCTGCTTATTCTCCTCGACGCGTCTGTGGCGCAAAAGCAGCCAGCATATGATAACTTGATATATGTATATACACTAAAGGAATCTGAACCATTATACTGCATGTACTAGAATCATCGGACTGCTGCTGAAGGTCTCGCTTGCAAAGCTCATGTAGCAGCGGCCTAGATAATCGCCAGTATCGCCAACCGGTTTCGCGGAGAGGGTAAAGTACGCGGATATGTGTAAGAGTACGTGCGGAGTATTTCGTTGAGTCCAATATCGCGAGGACGCGTCTGTCACGTGACCCGATGGATGGTCGGTGAGATTTCTATTCACTCATTCTCGGGATTTTATGGCGGTTTTTTGGTGCTATGGTATATTCTACATGAGAGGACTCCCTCTGCAGCATTATATATGATATCGAATGAGGGAAACGTCTAAGACGCAGAATGACCGCTTTTAACGCGATTTGGGACCCCAGACACTGACGAGGGGCCTACTGATGGTGAGGTCCGTGTCAGAGATCCGGATCTTTGCCCCCTCTTGGCAGCTCTGCTGCCTAATGACAAGGGTCGTTCATACAAGCTTTACCAGTAGCTGTAGCATCCACTCAATACAGGTGAGTTGTGTAGGGTGTACTGTGTGTGCTCTTGCCTCCATAACTCTTCATCAGTTGCATTGGTTCAATGTGCTCTTGACAAATTGATAACTGGTCAACACATGGATATCCAATTTACGGAATCGGCCTATGCTCAGAAGTTTGATGCGCAGCTTACCGCCCTTGAGACCTTTGACTTCAAGACCAAAGATCTAGATGTTGTTGCCAGGATCCGAGTAAACTTGCTGAAACATGCACGGTGAGTCATTATCTTGCTTTGAGGTGCATATGATTTGCTGAGCTTCTTTCGTAGGAGTTGCGCGAAGGTCACGGTACCAGAGACAAATGAAGGTGATGCACGCCCACTTGTCAACGATGACTACGCAACGGCGAGGAGGGAGTGGGAGCTGCACGGGGTAGAATACGACAGCGAATGAAGCATCCGGTAGATTATTGCTAGAGACCAATTTATTATATGAATGTTATATGATTGAACCCTTCTATGCTGACTATGCGGCCTATACTCCAACATCTATGCGACTATATTACCTATTTGCCTCTACCTTCGAGCCATATAAGACCTCTCATATATCCTTGCATTTTATAGTGACCTATGGGGAGGGGGGGAACCAAAAGACCACTCTGCCCTCTGTAACCTACATTGACCTATGCTGGCTTCCGCGTGTTTCCTGATGTACCCGTGGGAACTTATCATCCGCGGCTAGATTCCGCTCCTTCAAACTGAAGGGCGCAAGAGACGAACACGTTTCATTATTGTATTCATTCGCCACTCAATCACTTTTTGGAATCGGAAACGTAGTCTTATCTCTCAGTACGTATAAAAGGTCTAAATTGATATAAAAGGCGGTTGAGCGGGGCACGGTGCCTCAGTCCCACTTTACAGTATCATCGAAGTAGAGCACCGGAGGAAATCAACGCAGGTAAGTGTTAGTTCTTTTACTCATATGCGCATCTCTGCTTACATATGTGAGGAATAGTTCAGTCATGGAGCGGAATACGCGGCTTGCGAACGATCTGCAAATCTTGAGGTGCTTCTGGCTCTCTAAATTACCCCTTCCCGAAGGCGTTGTTCCCAGCATCGTGGAGGAAACTCTGAGAGAGAAGGACCGAAACATTACGCTTCTGAATGATCTTGCTACACTGCTGTGTACCGGAGAAAAGGGTCATTCATTGGCCATCACGATGGATAAAACTGAGGAGGGGTGGAGATTCACGCTTGCAACAGCGGCCGAGCCTTTGGAAAGTGAGCGGCAGGTGGTCAATAACCTCTTTCGGCTATTTCAAGACAAGAACACCCACATGGAGAGCCTTTTCAACACAGCCATTTGCACCGGCGTGGAGCGGGTCAAGAAATTGATCGGAGACGTAAAGACGCACCTCAAGTTCTTCACAGAGGCGTCATTCATACGCGAGGTTGACATGTGGGGAGACTGCAAAACGGAGATACCGAGACTTGAATGGGTCCAGGAGCAATTTGAAGCAAGAGAATCCCTTTCCCCCGCTGACTATCTGAAGCGACTTTTCATGGCGCTGCGTGAGGATATACATTCACTGGTCGGCACCATCACGCCCGAGAATATCAAGGAGGGAACGACGTTGACTCGAGTATACCGCACGTGTTGCCTCTGTGATGTCTTGGGGCGATCGCGATTCTTCCGCCGCCTCACTCAACTCCGCAGATTCGACGTCTGTCGGCACCATTCCGCTAGCCTGATGTCTGCACTGTTGGCTCTCGGTCGATACGCCGGGGCGGCAGCTCGGACTTCGAACTTGATTCCTACCCTGGAAGGAACCATTAGCTATATGTGGGATACAGACATCGCAGTCCCTCCAGCGTTCCGAGTTCTCGATCTTCAGCCTACCGTCTACGACGCTTTGGCAACCGGGGGATTCATCGAACAATCGTCCGGCGAGGAACAGGAGGACGACAGAGCAGAAGTCGACTACGTGCTCAAGCTCACTTCAGGGCTCGGGAACGACACAGCCACTGTATGGAACGACCTAGCCACTGTCTTCCTCCACCCGGAGGTGCGACTTATCCTCCTCGCCAACGCCACCACCGAGCGCATCGTGGGCGCCAGCGACGACCTCTGCTTCTGCTGCAAGCGGTGGGTGGAATACCACAACGAGTCGACTGAGCGCAAGTGGCACGTCCGCCCGGGGCTTGATATGCCGGACCCTACCTGGATGTATCCACCCGAGCACCCATGTAACTCAAAAGTCGGTGCGCTTGTTGTCGAATGGACTCATCGACTGGTGTCATTCCGCATCTATGGCCTTTCGGTTCGTGGACGGCTTCTAAGGTAGTGGTATCTCTCAAACTGGATGAGCTGGTCTTGACAATCATATTCTGAGAGGGACGGGTCCGAATTGATAATGAATGATGTCCATAGGGGTGTGTGACAGTGCCATGACCGAGTGAGAAGGTACAGAGAATATAGTTCCAGATACTATCCTACGGTAGCTCTGTAGCGGGTCTTACCAGATCGGCTACAAATATCGGGACTTAGGGAGGTCATCCGACGTGACTGGTGATGTTAACGGCACTATCACTCTAAAGAGAAAATTTAATCGCCTACGGAACTCCCGGGTTTATTGTTTCCCATCTCATTGGAGTGACGCAGGCTCTGGACAGCTAAAGCTGCAATAGCCACTGGTCTACTGTAATTCGAGGTACGTGACTAAATATTGCATACTGGGTCCAGAGATGATGACTATGTGACACACACATCGGAAAGACTTCGCCCTACACCCACACACAAGACCATAGCGCCAATACCGGGATGATTAATGATACCAGGAGGATCTGGCGAGCAACTACGCGCGCCGCTGCGCTCGTATGGCTTGGTATGGCGCCACCACTGGCAGTCGCACTCGGCCCCTGCGTTCCTGAGAACGCTGGAACAGAACTGGTACTAGGAATAGCACACCCCGCGCTGCTTGTATTCATCGCGGTGGAACTGACAACCAGGAGCGCAAGGTGCGCCCCGACCGGCGCGCGCGCGCGGAACGCCTGCGCCACGCCCAACTCCACGTCGTACCAGTCGCGCCTTGTGTCCAGGGGGACGCCATACGTGCCTATGGAGCAATTGGTGAGTTGTTGTGCCTTGAGCACATTCCATACTCACCGGCCACGGTGCCGTACCAACAGTCCTCTGGATGGGACGCACATAAGTACCGGTCCGACAAGCTCATTAGAAACACGGACGCATTTGATACAACAAATGCGGGACATTTGATACAACCACTGCGGGAACATCTGAGTGCCCAGGAGCACGTCAGCGTACATGTTGTATGCGAGGCCCCAGCTGGTGGACGCAGCGGTCAGGACTTCTGCTCACGCATGGACCTATACCATGAAAGACCATACCTGCCGCCATCACCGTACTGCAAAATAAGTGGGTTAATGAAGGGATGGATACAAGTGAGTGAACAAAACTAAGTGTCCCCCGGTGCTCGCCACCGCGAGCTGACCAAACCGCTCCGCATACCCACTCGCAACGGACTACAGACCCATCATTAACAAACCTCGCTGCCAACGCGAAATGCGAGAAAGGACGAGCGTACGCTGTAATCCGCCGCCCGCGGGGCATCCCCGGTCATATTCGCAATCATACTCATCGCCTTGATGCCTACGATGCCCTTGATGGCGAGGTTGGTCTGGTTCGCCAGCGTGCCGGCGAAGACGTCCGTGCTGAACTGGTTGGCCGGCATGAGGGAGTTGGCGATGAGGTACTGCGTCCACTGGTCCAGGAGGGAGTACTGTGTGTCATCGTCAGTCAGTAGGGGACAGGAGGAGAAGGGGACAGAAGGGACGGACGTAGGTGCTAACGAGGGAGTGGTCATTGGTGGCAAGGGCGAGTCATGATGAGCATGTTGCGGCATTCTACAGGTGACGTCCTTGTGAGCTTTCTTCTCTTGTGGGCAGGTTAAGAGACAGGATACCTTCCACGGGCATCGCCAGGTCCTTCCCTGCAGGTAGAGCCATGATCCGCACATCACTAACCAGAAATTACTAGCCCTCTCACCGTTGTTATGCCCCAACGCCTGCGGATACGCCCCTACACCGATCAGGATTTGCACCTCCAACTTCACTCGATATACGCAACACGCACCCAAATCATGCACGCTCCACTGATTCGGGTACATCCCGCTCGGCTGGTAGGCGAGCACGGGCAACAGGAGATACTTCCCCAGCGCCGGGTTGGCGTACAACCAGAGCGGCCAGGAGGCGAAGATGACGTCGGTGGTGCTCGCGAGCTGCGTACCGCCAATCAATGCTCTGCCTGTCACAAGGCCTCAAGCGAGGTTACTTACACCGGAACTCGATATCTCTATGGTAGCGGATGAGATAGAAAGACGAGGTAGCGGGAGACGCACGCACCCTTGAGGAACATCATAGTATCGCTCGTGTTCCAAGCGCCATCGCTCCCTTTGGAGATGGTGAGCTCGGCCGTCGCCAGCGCCTGGCGCACCGAAAGCGCTGCCATATCGGCATAGTTGCTAGACACCTTGGTCGCGTCGGCTTGCAACCGCGAGTCGAATTTTTGCGCAGCGGTCAGTGCGTTTGGGTGGTCGGTCAGAAAATCTGAAATCTGCATCGAGGTAGAAACGGTGGACACGCGCTGAGGTCGATGGGCGTAGCGCGTACCGCGTCGTTCTCGTACTGCCTCCAGAAATGCACGCTCCGATTCTGCGTCCCCGCTCCCGCTACATACTCCACCACCGGATCCCTGACATGCCCGACAGCAAACTCCACCGTCCCCGCGCCCGCCCCGCTCACCACGCCGAGGTCGCGCTCGAACGCGAGTACAGGCCAGCGGTCCGAGACCGCGCGGAAGGCCGTGTCTTGTGCGCCGGGGAGTGTGCCGTTGGCGAGGAAGTACGAGCGGACGAGGGTGTCTTCGCCGGTTTAGTAGGTTGTGTTAGGAGCCTGGGTATCAGTTTCCAGGGCGTGAGGATGTGAGGATAAAGGGAGAGGGAAGAGAGGAGACGTACCGCGACGGTGGAGTAATACGCGGACCCGTCTGGAGAGGACCAATCAGACATTCGAAGCGCAACTCGAATGTTCGGGGCACGGTGGGTACACTCACATTGCGCGCGGTCGCTCACCTCCGCGTACACCTCCTGCTGGGAGAGCTGTATTTGGTGCGTCCACACGCCCCCACTGTCCCCTGTATTCGTACTCCAGTTCGCGACGAGGCTGTCGTTGCTCGTGAGCCACTCGCCCGTGATGTCGGTGTACACTTGCACGGCGTGCTCCTTCCCGTCGTTCGGGTGACGGTGAGCGCGAGGTAGGAAGGTTGACGAGGTTGGTAGGCTAGCGGGCAAGGGGGCTGGATGAGGGGTGGCAAGTACAAGCAGGGGTGGGCTACGTACGGTAACGGGGCTGAGGAAGGTGGCGGTGAGATCGATACTGCCCGCGCTGAGGACGCACGTACTCTGCGTCGCGGTCCACTATGGAGTATGGACCGTTTCAATCAGCATGTACCAAGTTTGCGATGGAGAGGAGACTTAACATACGTTCAGGCTCTTCTGTACCGCTTTAGCCGGCACGGGTGTCGTACCCCCGGGTATACCCATGAATGTATACGGCGTGCCATCGACGCGGACGTACCCCGCCCATCCCACAATCTAAACTTCCTCCATATCAGCATCAGGTGGGAAAGAATTAAGGAGACGGACGCACCGAGCCAGTCCAGAAGGTCGACCAGCCGTCGTTCAGCGCGGCTCCTACGCCTTGGGCGAGCCACGCGCTGAGGTATGGTGAGCGCACGGCGAGCGGGACGGCGTCTGGGGTGAAGGGGGTTGCGGTCCAATTCAATGACAATGAACATACCGGAGCGCAGAGGAAGGAAAGAAATGAAAGGAACGTGAGGGTGAGGTAGGATGGAGGATGAATGCGCATCTGTGTAGAAGTGCTGTGCAGAGTGGGGAGGAGGGCACGGGGTGTATATACTACTGGGGCGGGGTGGCTCCGTGTGCGTATGTACGTGATGATCAGCATGGATGGACAGACAGGATCAATATCACTGCGCGCGGGGCTGCTGATACTTTATCGCATATGACTTCAACAATGAGTTCAAGGCCGGGGGCAGCGAACATCCTGAGCTGGACCGCGACATACTGTCTACCTGTGTTCCGAGTCTACGCATCGCTGGTCGCCATGTGGGAGAGCCCCTCCGCCTGTCTGCAAAAGCGCGGGCTCGGAGAGATGCTCACTGCAACTTGCATCACTGAGCATGATACTACCCATAAATAGCGTCCATTGGGAGATGGATGCTGTTCAGGTCAGCTTATGGTCACCGAGAGAGGCAAAAGAATGATAATTAATGGTAACTTCAACGGTCCACTTCGTCATTCAAGAGAGTAACCTTGGAGAGTAAGGGAGGACTTCAACGCGAGTCGTGTGGTAAGATAGATCACTAGCGAGCTGTACGCAGTTGTGGTATTGCGGCAAAGACCGATGACCGTTGCCACGCCACTCGACTGCTCACAAGGAATGCTGAGAGTCACTGGTCGTCCTGTCATGATCATCTACTCCGGTGCGCAATACCGGGTCACGTATCGTATCTCGAACACGAGCATACATGTCATTGATGACTGTCACAGCAATGATACTCTCAGTGTCAGCACTGAGCGTGATATCAGCTTACATCCCGCTGCGAAGGCAGATACAGCAGGTTGGAATTGCGGCGTCCGTGTAGAACACTGGCAAAGACGTAGCTCGGGTACCGGGGCTATGTCCGCCCATGGACCCATGTGGTACTGGGGCAAAGGGGGCGCCGGATGAGGAGCAGGCATTCCAGGCATGAACTGAATGATCTCAGTCTAGGAAGAAAAGCCGCGGGTATAATCTCTCACAGGGACAGTATGAGAGGGAACAGTAATCACAGATAATTATACGCTTTCGGTGTATTGACAATTCACTTGAGTCATTCCGAATCACTTCACTTAGCATCTCAAAGAACAGCTCTAGTACATACCAGTCCACACGGAGCACGGTATCTCAGGAGCATATCACTACCATAAGAGCAATGCGCGGCGGAACGTTAGACCACCAAGACGGAAATGGACCAGTGTGTCGGTCCACTCGGAAACAAGTGGCTCAATCTGCTGCTCCAATGGATGCTGCTGGGGATACATCCAAGTAGGGTCCGGTACGTCAAGTCCCGGGCGGACGATCCACTTCCGCTCGGTGGATTCATTGTAATATTCGATCCACCGCTTGCAGGAAAAGCAGAGATCGTCGCTGATACCTAAGATGCGCTCGGTGGTATCCTTGGCGAGGAGTATGAGTCGCAGCTCGGGGTGGAGGAAGACCGTGACTCGGTTCTCCCACGACGCGTCCTTGAATTCTGACTCTACCATAGCTTCGTCTGCGTCTCGTTCCTCGCCCGAGGTGGCTTCTACATAATCACCCGCCCTCAAAGCTTCGTAAGCCGTAGGGTGGAGGACCAGCTCCTTGGGCGCTGGAGGGGCAGCAATCGCTGTGTCCCATACATAGCTGATGGGCTGTCTGATGTTGCGAACCCTTTTCGACAGTCGCGTGGCGGCACCAGAGTATCTCCCGAGAACCAGCAGTGCGGACATGAGGCTGGCGGCATGATGGCTGAAGGGCTCGAAGTGATTTAATCTAGTGACGCGGCGGAAGAACCTCGAACGCCCCACGATGTCGCAGAGGCAAGAAACGCGGTATACTTGAGCCAACATTATTGTATCCCTGATGGTCTCTGGCGTGATTATACCGACCAGGGAATTTATTTGTTCGCGGAGTGCGATGAAGAGTCGCTTCAGAAGGTCTGCCGGGGGCAAAGATATCTCCGCTCCGCATAGCTCCCGCGCCCGACTAACCATTGGTATCTCCTCCTCGCATCTCCGCCACGGTTTGACCTCATCTATGAGGGACATTAACGGGAACAATTCAAGATTCTTCTTTACCTCTTCAATAAATCTCTTCACCCGCTCCATGCCGCTGCATACGGCGGTATTAAAAAGACTCTCCATGTTGGTCTTTTCATCTTGCAATAATCGAAAGAGTTTATCGGCGGCTTCACGTTCACTATCCAGGGGATAGGCAGCGGTTGCAAGGGTTAACCGAAGTCCATCCTCCGTGTTTTCCATCGTGACGGCCAATGAACGGCCGTTCTCGCCGGTGCACAGTAGAGTGGCCACATCATTGAGCAGAGTAAGCCGTAGATCTCTCTCGCTAACCTCTTCCTCCTCCAGGCTAGGAACGACACCCCTTGGAAGATGCAGCTTGGAAAGCCAGAAGCACCTTAAAAGTTGAAGGCTGTTCGCAAGTCGCGTGTTCAGCTCCATGGTTAAGCTTAATAAATATATACATAAGCATGACTGCGTGGAAGAATCGATGTCATCCTGACCTACGCTGTATTTCTGAAGGATGAAAATGTGACTGTACTGCAGTTCTGGGGTCCAAGTTTCGATGTGGACCGAGCAGCGAGAGAGGCGTTACGAGTCCTGAGGTACGAAGGATGAGTCCTTACGCTCAAAGTTGAACGGTTTGCCGAACACCAACGGCGTGGGAATTAGATGCCGAGAAGTCGTGTGAATAATGTTCGGTAGTGGCTCATTACAAATTTCGATGTCCGATTCAGTATCTGTTTGTAGTGATGACTACAAATTGACTACAAATCCAGTTTTGTAGTGCCTATTCTGCTTCTGTTTCTCCCTCACTCAGCATAACTGCACCAAATCTTCCTGGCTTCCTAATATAAGTCTTTGGGTACATGAGCCATGCTCACAAATATTTTCTCAAATTTACATGCACGTCATGGTGCCCTATGAGCTTGCCCCTTTTGCCGCTGCTTCTTACCGTGAGAATCAGTGATGGGTGCCCTGTCCTTACCGTGGGAGAGTGTCGGCGGAGTTCTAATTTCAGAGTTCATCCCCAGTGGAAATCGACAATATTGTCATGCTTTTAGATATGTTCCTCTATACAACAGGTAAAATAGCTCTAAATACAGGGGAATGTAGTAAGTGGCACTTTAAATACATGGATTTATATTCTAGTGAATTGTGCCGCTATCGCAGCTAGCATGGCATATGTTGGTAATAGATCTAAATACATCGAAAATAGCTGCAAAATCAGGAGGATATATGGTTGTGGTGCACTGCGTATATGGGCTTCCCCGGTATCAGGATGAGCAGTAGGATATTCTTGTACTTTTACAGATATTCACATATGTTCTCATATATTGCCCCCTCCCATCCTGCTGTATTTACACATATTACTATAATTTTCTAGCTTTTCCATTGTGTCGTTCAGACCCCCACATTGCCCATCTGTGCTGCCAGTCCCCCAGCAATTGCACATCCCCCCACTTCACACCTCTCATATCTGATGCCCACTTCCACCATCTCTACTCCCCCCACCCCCCTGCGCACTTATTCTGGTTTGCCTGCGTGACCTGTCTCCCGTTCCATATGCTGTGCTTAAATGGGGACATACCTATTCAACCTGTCCTCAGGATCACTTCCTGCATTGAAATTGAAGTCATAATATTAAAATTTTGTGATGCAACTAACAATTACTCACTATATCTCTACATTCTTGTGCATTCTGCAATGTACCCCCCGCCTCGAGAATCCCATTTAGGCAGACAAGTCATATTGGTAAATAATTCAGAGCGCAAAGGGGACGGCGCCGCAGTAGAGTCTGCAATTCAATCCGAGGTGGCCGACACGCTCACACAGGTGACACGCAAGGCATGCACTCACGTGACGCACTTGACAGCATCGTGTCCCTGTACGACGCGTACCTAATGCAGGTAGAGTAGGTCGAGGGAGTGTCATGCAAGTGTCATTCAGCAGTCTGTGGCCTCCAAAATATGGAGGTAAATATATGCAAATATAGTTACATTATCTAAAGATACAAAAATATTGTTGATTCCCACTGGGGTTCATCTCCTGCATGCTTTGTCTGGGTGGCAGGCGAGTTGCACAGAGAAATCTTTGCAAAATTCTTAGTGTTTTATTGTTATGATTTTCCCATGCCTCTTTCATTCTATTTCCATTCCGAGCATTGCTATTGGACAGTACCTTTCTCTGAGTAGACCTTCCCATGGACGCTATCTTCTCTCACACATTATCTCCCTTGACTCACCTTCTACCAATGGGCGCCCTTGTATTTCTCATTTCTCTGAGTTACGTTCTCACAGGATAGCTTACGTGTCCTTTCTTATTGTTCTCTTCTTTGGGTATTAAACCCTATACCAGTTACTATATATACTGTAGGAAAACCCATGTATTCCTTAGTTCAACCTCCTGTTGAATACAGCGATTACCTGGACTCTTGACTTGACCGTTGGCATTGGCCCGGCCAGACCTACCTTTCAGTACGCTTACTGAGGTAGTGATGACATAACTGTTGGCATGTGGCCCAGTTATCTCAAGATGACTAGTTGGACATCACTTCCTAACAGGTGCTGGAGACCACAACTTCATCAGTGATGAAGAGTTATGGAGGCAGCAGCACACACAGTGCGCCCTACACAACTCACCTGTATTGATTGGATGCTAACACTACTGGTAAAGCTCATATGAACAACCCTGTGTCATTAGGCAGCAGAGCTGCAGGTTTTATATACACAGTGGCCCATAGGCTGACTAAGCTACATGGAATATCCCTAATCCTACTAAGCTCCACCTATGATGTCACTGACCCACATGAGCTCCGTTGTACAGTTGGTGGAATATAACAGAATATTCCAGAGGGTTCCGATATATTCTGGTAACGCCTAGTTCAACAATCAGGATACAAGTACCTCAGGACTCCGAAAATGCCATGCAAAGCAGTGGCCCACTTCCCCAAGTTTTATCAGGACGCCAAGCCTTGTACTTATACGAACACTGCTCTTTCTCCTGACATAAAGACAGAGGAGGACTACAATAACAATACCAAGACCTGATCCCCTTTGCGCCGCATAATGCAGTACTGGTGACGTGAGACTGATCTCGGGCGCCAAGGTTTGTTCACATGAGTGGATGCCACTTCTGGTCAATCCCATATGACCTTGAGTGAACAAGGGTTGATGTTCATGTCCTCGCTAATAAGGACCTTGGACATGGACTGACACTCATTCCACTACTGTATTCCAGACGCACTTGAAATTCCTGCTGTACAAGGTGCTCCAAAGCCAAACAACCACAAAACGGCCATAAAAGGTGAGATGTCGGCTTATAAAGCCATCAGTTACTCGTTCGAGGGCAATTGAGCGTATTAGTTGCATATTAGCACCCAGCTTACCCCGACAAAAGTGGAGTGGCAGCTGCCATGCGCTCCCCTTCTTCTGCATTAGGCGGTTTTGATTGGCAGGCGCCCCAGCAGTAAAAGTATTAGGTGCGTCTATCGTTCTGCAATCAGCTGTCATGCCGAGCTTTGGCCCGCATGTCTGCAAGTCATATCTTGACTATTTAGGCAGGCGACGTTAAGGCAGTTATCAGAATCAGGCACTTGGCATCTGACCCAAACTCCCCAAGTTACAGCTCGTGGCAAATTCCATACACCTATGGCATCCCCAGCAGTTGCATCGGGTAAGTCCCATGATGATTATTTCATGATGCCTTACAGCAGTGTTTCGCCTGAATAAGTGAACTTTGACGCTGACCCCACCCGTCAAAACATCTCCGCATGCAGACATCAATGCCGCCTCCCCTGCGGGGTGTCTCGGAGCGTGAATTAGGCTATGTTAGTATGTCCTTTATGCTATGTTTGTACCGACTGCGGCGAGTTAAAGAGCACACAAATGGCAAGTTGGCTTGCCTCTCGTGGAACGCAACAGCAGTTCATGGCTCCGTATATGTCTGCTCATAATGGCCGTGTGGAGCGCATCCATTGTACGCTGCGCAACAAGGCTCGCACCATGCGGCTACAAGCTGATCTCCATGTAAACTGATGGGATGAGTTCATTGTTACCGCTTGCTACCTGACTGTCCATACACCCTCACATTCTCTCATCGGAAAAACACCCTTCGAGGCATACTATGGCCGCAAACCCGACCTATCTAATCTCCGCAAAATTGGTTGCCGAGCGATTGTCCTCATTCAAAACCAATACAATCCTAAGGTCAATGCCCGCTCCCTCGAATGCATCCTCATCGGTTACAGCCAGAACTCAAAAGTGTATTGATGCTATCATCGGGCTACCCATAAAATTGTTACATCCTACCATGTCCAGTTCATTGAATCACATGAAGAGATACTACAATCACTGTTTCCAGGCCATGTTGTGCCTCAGGTCTTGCATGACAAATCTACGGAGTCGCCTGCACCTGAAGCATCATCACCACCTCCCATCTCACCACTCATCTTTTTCCCACCAACTGTCACGGAACCTCATCCCCAGAACCTGTGGTACCTCCACCTCCTTCACCCGTCCCCCCTCTTCTTTGTCGTTCCGGGCGTGTTCCTACTCCAAGCGAAAAATGTGCCGCCAAAGAAGGGCTTGCGAAAATCGATCCCGTTCAGCGTGCTGTTGCTGAGTCCACTGCTGCCGGGCACGTCTTTGTGCTCAGTATCTTGCTGCTCACCCCCCTGAAACTCTTGAAGAGGTTGTTGCTCTTCTTCATGAGTCCTTTGCGGCGCTCAAGGATGGCCCTATCGATGTTGAATTCCCTGATGATCCGAAGAACCTCTGAAAGGCTATGGAGTCTACTGATGCTCCATCCTGGCGCAATGCTCTCCTGGAGGAGTTCGCATCCATCAAGGAACTCGGAGTCTACAAACTCGTCCCACCATCTGCTGTCCCTCCTGGCTGCAAACTGATGCGCGGCCGTCCTATTTTCCGACTCAAGTGCGATCAAACGGGTGCCCCCGTACGCTATAAGGCGCGCTATGTCTGCAAAGGGTACGAGGCTGTTTTCAGGTTGGACTATGACAAAACCTCTTCACCCACCATGCGCATGGAATCCTTCCGTGTCTTATTGCACCTTGCTGCTGCTCTGGACTGGGACGCCCAACAGATTGACATCAAACAGCATTCCTCTATGGTCTTCTCCCTGCCGATGAAACTTGCTATATGCAACAACCGGAAGGGTTTGAGGAACCTGGCAAGGAGGATTGGGTCTGGGAGCTACAGAAAGGTCTCTACGGCATGAAGCAAGCTGGTCGCATATGGAACCGGATGATGCATGAACGGATGGTGGAACTGAACTTCACTCGCTTATCTTGTGAGCATTGTATCTATTATCATTCTGATGACTCTGGCACCATCCTGGCTGGCGTTCACGTCGATGACTTCCTGTCAGTTGCCAGCCGGACTGACCTCAATGAACGGATCAATGATCAGCTCCGATAGAAGTGGCAAATCTCTGACCAAGGAGATGTGAAATTCTGCATCGGTATCGCTATCGAACGTGATAGCCCTGCCCATACTGTTGCGCTATCCCAAATTGCCCTCATTGACCAGATCGTTTCCCAATTCCAACTCTCCAATGCTCACCCTGTATCCACTCCCATGGACAGGTGAGTTGTGTAGGGCGCACTGTGCGTGCTGCTGCCTCCATAACTCTTCATCAGGTTATGAGCCCAAATAGGCAGCTTGCACCTGCGCGGTAACTCGCTGCAGCGCGTTGCGCCTCGCTCACCTGTGCATCGCCCTATGCACCCTCACAGGCTGCAGTGTGGCTTGATGCGTGATCATCGCCGTAGGTGCTGTTATCAGCAGCCATCAGGCTTGATGATCGATCCTGGGGTAACTCCCTAATGGAGCCAACAGCATGGAGCAGTGCGCCCTTATCGGGCTGCATAGCTTTGCTGATACTGATGAGATCTCGATACAGATTTCAGATCTCTCAATCGCTCCACAACAATGTCGGACAATCTGATCACTGTTGTCCCCGTCCTCGATGGCTCGAACTGGCCACTCTGGTCACAACAGATGAAGGCGTACCTGATGTCCCAAGGCCTTTGGGGGCACTGTGACAGTACAATTACTATGCCTAGCCCTGTTGTAACCACCTACAAGGATGGCAGCACCAGTGAAGATACCTCTGCACGAGACGCCTGGAGACTGAATGATACCAAGACGATCGGTACTATTCGTCTTCGATGCTCCCCTGCCGTTGCCACCCTTATTCAAAGCAAGACAACGGCTAAAGAAACTTAGGACGAGCTTGACGACACATACGGTATCTCGTCTCTTGCCTCAATCTATAATGAACTGCGTGGGGTGTTAACTACCAAGATCCCAGCCGATCAACATCCCACTCCCGCCTTCGCCAAGATCGCTGTTAGGAAGCGATGTCCTAACTAGTCGTCTTGAGATAACTGGGCCACGTGCCAACAGTTATGTCGTCACTACCTCAGTAAGCGTACTGAAAGGTAGGTCTGGCCGGGCCAATGCCAACGGTCAAGTCAAGAGTCCAGGTAATCGCTGTATTCAACAGGAGGTTGAACTAAGGAATACATGGGTTTTCCTACAGTATATATAGTAACTGGTATAGGGGTTAATACCCAAAGAAGAGAACAATAAGAAAGGACGCGTAAGCTATCCTGTGAGAACGTAACTCAGAGAAATGAGAAATACAAGGGCGCCTATTGGTAGAAGGTGAGTCAAGGGAGATAACGTGTGGGAAGAAGATAGCGTCCATGGGAAGTTCTACTCAGAGAAAGGTACTGTCCAATAGCAATGCTCGGAATGGAAATGGAATGAGA
Source organism: Gloeophyllum trabeum ATCC 11539 (assembly GCF_000344685.1). NCBI lineage: Eukaryota > Fungi > Basidiomycota > Agaricomycetes > Gloeophyllales > Gloeophyllaceae > Gloeophyllum > Gloeophyllum trabeum. The sequence continues at coordinate 1,775,617 of NW_006920416.1, read as the reverse complement.
CAAGCATGGGAAAATCATAACAATCGCCAAGCACTTTAACGCTTTGGCTTCTGAGAAACAGACCATCCCTAATTGTCTCCAGGGACTGATCTGTCTCAATGCACTCCCTCCTCGGTATGACTCCCTCGTTCAAGTCTTAGTCCAGGGATCGACATCGACTATGGACATTGACAAAGTCCGGGAGGCTGTCGTCACTGCCTGGGAGCAATCCCAGAACAAGAAAACGGCGCAGCTAGGTGCGCACAAGATCTCGGCGGTGAAGCGTAAGCCGGGTGATCCCTCCTTTTCTTCGCAGCAGCAGCAGCACCCTCAGGGCAGC
>NW_006920416.1:1765307-1772711 GCF_000344685.1 Gloeophyllum trabeum ATCC 11539 | reverse complement strand
AAAAGGCCAGGAGCACAAGGTTTGTAGACTGTGCCGTGCACTCTACGGACTTAAGCAAGCAGGGCTTGCCTGGTGGCGCACACTTGCTGAGTCTTTAGAGAAATTAGGCTGCAAGCGTCTAACTACTGATGCTGGCATCTTCTTATTTAAGGAGAAAGATGGCCGCATGGTCATTATGGTCGTCTATGTTGACGATGCCTTGTTCTTTGGCAAGGCCAAGTCTCTCATGTCAGATGTTAAGTCACGGTTCATGAAGAAGTAGGAATGCAGGGACCTTGGTGATGTCAAGGAATTCCTACGCATGCACAATACAAGGCAAGGCCAAGACATTCATCTGGACCAGATCACCTACCTTAATAAAGTGCTGCAGCGTTGTGGCATGCAGAATGCAAAATCTGCGCCAACTCCTCTTCCTGCAGGCTATCGACCTGAGCCTCACAATGGCCCGGTCAATCCTACTCTTCGTAGCCGGTTCCAAACCGTAATCGGTTCCTTACTCTATATCATGCTTGGAACTCAACCGGACATCAGCTATGCAGTGACCAAGTTAGCGCAATTTGCTGCTAATCCATCTCAAGCCCATTTAGATAAAGCGCTGTATATCTGCCGCTATCTAATCGGGACTTGTAATTACACACTAGCTTTTGATGGTGCTAGTGGACTTGGTATTACTGCGTGCACTGATTCAGACTGGGCATCAGACCCCAGTACCAGGAAGTCTCAAACCGGTTACTTCCTTAAATTAGCCAATGGCATATTCAGTTGGCAGTCGAGAGCGCAGAAAACTGTTGCGCTATCCTCCACTGAAGCCGAGTACATGGTGCTCAGTGATTGTAGCCGCCAATGTGTATGGGTTAGACAACTCTTTGAAGAGTTAGGCTACCAACTCGGCCCCATTCCTATTTGTGGTGACAACCAAGGATCCATATTCCTTGCGTCTAATCCTGTCACCGAGCGAAGGTCTAAACATATTGACATTTGCTACCACTACATCAGGGAAGTCAAAGGTTGAAGTATTCTACATCAACTGCGAGAATAACCCTGCCGACATGTTCACTAAGAACTTAGGGCATGTCAAGTTCTTGCGCTTCAGAACGCAACTTGGACTTAGGTTCTACAAGTAATCTAAGTCAGCCCAACGCTTGCGTGCGTGATTATCCGCGGCACTTAGCGAGGGGGAGTGTTGAACTAGGCACTGACTTAGCTGCCAGGTTCTACAACGTACCAGAACGTACCAGAACCCTCTGGAATATTCTGGTATATTCCACTATTGTACAATGGCAGGGAGCTCATGTGGGTCAGTGACATCATAGGTGGAGCTCAGTAGGATTATAGATATTCCACATAGCTTAGTCAGCCTATGGGCCACTGTGTATATAAACCCTGCAGCTCTGCTGCCAAATGACAAGGGTCGTTTATACGAGCTTTACCAGTAGCTACAGCATCCAACCAATACAGGTGAGTTGTGTAGGGCGCACTGTGCGTGCTGCTGCCTCCATAACTCTTCATCAGATAGCCTATACCTGAACAAGCTGAGGAAACACATATTCCCTTTGCATTCCGGGTGGCTGGCGAGGATGGACAAGACGGAAGCTCGAGCCAGGTAATACGCGAAGAGGATAATCGAATTAATCCACTTCGCATGCGAGGGGGATCCGCCGGTTGATTCATGTCCTGGCTGAGAAAGCTTGGCGGTGGATTTGTGGAGGTGGCTGAATAGCATTGCGAGACAAGTGGGCACAGAGGCACCTTCAAGACGTGGAAGCTTTGTTTTCATAAACTCGAATCCCGGCAATTGGTCTTCGTGAGGTCCCCAGCTGCAGTCCTCCAGTAAGTCTATAAATCCACCCCTAAAGAACACCTCGGTGGCGTCGGTGACTTTCTTAGCCAGGCGCTCAATGCGCGGCATCGCATAGCTTCTGATTGTTGTTCATCATATGTACCTCAAATTGCTCCTCTGGGTGAAGCAAGGCTCCAAAAAACTGCTCAGCAGCGGCTTTATCTCGTGGCCCAGGCACCCCGTTTACGGCCAGCGTGAAGTGTACGGCACCGTTGTCCCTTTCTTGCACTACGACAGCTACCGTCTTGCCACTCTCCCCCGTTGAGACAGCCATGGCTATGTCATCAAGGAGCTTGAGCTTCCGATCGTTGGCCGGCATAGCGGCGACACCTCTCGGCCGCGCGGGCAGCGCGATTCTAAGTCGCGGCATGATTTGAAGGATCTGTAGTTCTTCGGTAAGTCGCTGCTGCTTTTCGTCTCAAACATGACATCGTCTTTTCAGTGCACTCGCAGATTGGGTAGCCATTGAATATTGTACCATTTGTGAGGCTCTCCATGGTTGAGGCTAGATAGTGCTGTGACTGGCCCGGCTTCAAAGCACAAGCCGGGTCAAACCAAGGCATATTTAGGCCAGGCCGGCCGGGTCAGGCCGCTGAAGCCGAGGCCCGTACTGTACTACCTACGCAAAACAAGGCTCTCTGGTGTTATAATCAATATCCTATGCAAACATTGAACCACTCACATCTTGACGAGCTTGAGTCACTTGTATAGCTCCGAGGGTCCAGCTAGAGGAAACCCCAAGCAAAAAAGATAAGTATACTGCCAGTGTGAGCCGCCGGGCGTCGAGTGAGTTCATAACGATGTGCGAGCTTTCGGCGCGTGGACGATTGTTTTGACATTGTCTTTGGTGAGTTCTCTCATTAGCACAAGACAAGTTACCAGCATGAATCTTACAAACGGTGCGAGATCTCTGGTTCTCCGCAGCTCTCCATACACTCATACGGGCTTTCGCTCAGACCACAAGCAGGCTCGACTCACTGAAGAGCTGCAGATCATCGAATTCGTTCCACCGCCTATAACCTCCTTCCCCAAGGGAATCTATCACACAAAGTTCAAGGATGAGAAGCTCACTATCCTTGATGACATTGCTTCAGCTATTGCTACTGGAGAATGCAACGAGAAAATAGGGGTTGCAATGGAAGAAAGGGGCGCCAGTTCCGTCCACTTCATTTTGGCTGTTAATGGGCTGCCTTCCTCGCGCGAGGAGGCCGCCGCTGAGCGATTTATCGAAGCTCTGTTGTATCCTGGAGACCACTTTGTGCCGCACATGCTGGAGGCAATGAGGAGTTATGCCATGCCTCGCATCGCGAGGCTGTCGGGACAAGTAGCCGAGTCTATCGAGCAAGCCTCCAGGACGACCTCATACAAGACATCGCCGACGACGCCTGGGGTCCTCATGTACAAGAGGTACCGGGATTTCAAGCGTTTAGAAACCGTTTCCTAGAGCTTGAAAACGCATCAGTGCCGGAGGCTCTCACCATTCTTCTCGAGCGTCTTCGGGAGCGTACCTCAGAGGTGCACCAGTCTGCGGACAACCCATCATTCCCCACACATGATGCAATGTTCGTCAACGGGCTTTTGGTCTTAGCACACCATCTCTCCGAGGCTCCCATATTCAATCGCCTCATCCGCCGCAGCACTCGAGCAGTCATTGTGCTTTTTGTGGGGGGGTTGAGGTATAAACTCGCAATGCTTGGGAGGTATCATGCCTGCCTCGAGCGGTTGCGTACCCTTGCGAAACGCACAGAAATGAAGATAACATATGAATGGTGCACCGATGATGTTGCGGGAATAGTCAATGATCGTCCTGTGGTCATGCGTCGATCTGCTCTGGAAGTTATCAAGGCCGCCGAAGACAGGGCCACTCGTATCGCAATATCAGTATCAGATTCGACCTTTGGCAAGATATGCAGCCAGTACAAGCCTACCCTGACGGTCTCCACTCACCCCACTATCCGCCTGATTCTTAAATTGGGCTCTACCGCACAAACCAGGCTTGTAGGGTGCAGTGGCGGGGTCTGCTATGCTTGCTCAGAGTGGATCTCGCGGTACAATGACACACACCCAGGCGCCATGTGGACACTAGGTCCTTCTCTGCAAGAAGTGGATTCAACGTGGGCTCTGACACATCGGTTTCCGTTCGAGGAGGATGTCTACCAGTCGATAAAGGAGGCGAAGGAAATAAGTCTCATCGATTGGCTCGACCCAAGTCCGATGGACTATTAGGTCCTCCACATTCTCCCTATATACATACATTGTACCATGTGTTTAGTTAAATGCTAGCGAACACCCGGTGTTGGACTAAAGAAGTGTCATAAGCGTGGACTAGCTCGTCACGATGTATTCAATGGCAGGTGAGCATGATCAGACACCTCAGCGAATGGGGACTGACTCGCCAGCTGTACTTGGTGCGTACTTAAGGACGTCTCCGGGTGATACGGCGTGAGCTAAGCGTTGTAACATCCGCAGTGGCCGACGGCCCATGGAACACCCCCCTACATCTTGTCTCGATGAGTCACGAAGCAAAGATCTACGGATACTTTACTCGAGTTCAGATGTATGGGAATCACTTACCTGACGCATCTTCACAGCGGAGCTTGTTGTTCTTTCGACTTCCGACTATTTAGTCAGAACTATCCACATGTTCTAGGAGCGTGTCAGCGTCCGAGTCTGTTACCAATTTAGCTTTCACGTCTTTCTTTCGATGACCATGACAAGCCTAGCCAACGGTAGGGGTGCTCCCGAAGCGCATCGAAGCAAATATACTGATAAAATGCCAGGGAAAGAGCAATTACAAGAACGCCTCACCGAAGAATTACAAATCCTTCATATTATACCACGACTTACAGAATCACATCCCCCAGCAGTCGACACACCCCAGTATCGAGATCAGAAACTTCAACTCCTTGATGACATAGCTATGGCAGTTTCGACGGGAGAGCCTGAGAAGACAGTGGCGGTCACAATGGAAGAGCGGGGTAATGGTTCCGCACACTTCCTGCTGGCCGTTAACGGTCAACCTGCTCCCAGCGATGAAGCGGCTGTAGAGCGTTTTTTTGAAGCTCTGTGCGGTCCCGAAGAGCGGTTTGAGGAGCGTATGATGAATGCCATGAGGAGCTATGCGATTCCGCGAATCGCGAGGTTGGCCAAACAAGTGGCCGATGCGACCGGGGAATTCGTTCAAAGTGACTTCATGGAGCTCCTCGAGGGGTACAGATGGAGTAGCCACGAGGTCGAGTTGCCAGGATTCAGACACATGAAGAAACTACATCCCGAGCTTCAAGTTGAAGGGGTCTCTGTACCCGACTGTCTCATCACGATGTTCAAATACCTCCGTGAAGCGACTGGGAACTGCTGGAGGTCAGTGAACAACGCGGCTAGTTCTACCCCTGCATACGACGTGGGGCGGATGAATTGGATGATAGTCGTCGCATACCACCTCGCCCATGCTCCGATTCTCAACCTCCTGCTCAATCACCGAGATTGTCGAAGACTCGTATTCTTTCTAGGGTCTTTCAGATACAGACTCGCAACGCTAGGAAGATATTATGGCTGCCTGAACCGCTTGCAGGCGCTTGTGACGCTCTCAAAGAGGAATATATCATACGAATGGTGCCGCAAGGATGCTGCAGGGGTTACCAATAATCGCCTTGTTGCTATTCGCCGATCCCACTTGGAAGTCATCACAGCTGATATTCCGGATTGGAGATTGAATAGCAACTTCAAGACAGTGTACCCGGAGCTGATTTTCGGGGGTGTACCTAGGAGATACAAGCAGACAATCACGGTCTCGACTCATCCCGCGATCCGTCTCATTCTTTCGGCCCCGCAGGCTCAGCTGCAGCTCGTAGGCTGCAGTGAGGGGGTCTGTCTCACAACCGAGGCGTGGATTAGAGAATATAATAAGGCGGAGAACACGAGCTGGAAATTTGGTCCATCCCTGAGAGACGCAGACCCGACGTTTGCTCTCACCCACCGATATGCGTTCGAGGGGAAGGTCTATGAGATGGTGAGAAATCTGAGAGGTGTTACCGTTCACAACCTGATGTGGCCATCTTGAACTGTATTCACGATAGTCGAGATGCTCCCTCGTAGTTTCATGTCGTGTCTAGACATACCTCGTGAAGGGTGGTAAGTACGTTTCGGATATTGTATAGGTCTGTTAGTCGCGTTTCTATCCAGAAATACATACAACCCTGAGCCTTTTTTGATACAAACGTTCGAGACAACACTTGAGCTCGATGTCTGCCAGTGTATGACTTCACTCCATCTAGAGGGATTCTCCTCATGCTACCTACGACGAAGGACCGCGACAACAGGTGCTGGCAATCAAAGCACACAACATTACACATCGCCTGTCATCTGCACCGCTGGTGGCAGGCCAAATAGAGCAGTCGCGCAGGGTGTTCGCGAAGAATAACGCCTATCCAAAGAGCGCCCGAGCGCCCGAACCGTCCGCGCGCGCTCGACGGGGCTGCCAGGCACGACCTTGGGAACCTGTCTGGCGAGCCTTTCTGACAGCAAGACTGCCGGATCAAAACCCAGCTCGAAAGGTGTTTCAAGGTACATAACTGAATCACTTTCTGTCTTTGACAAAATCATTGTCCATAAAGACCTAAGTAACCAAGAGAGAATCCGAGTCCTGAACGAATCACAGGTGTGACAGCAGCGGTGGATCTGGAGCCGTCATCATGATTGTTTATCCGTTGTGACGAGCGCGGAGCGATGGAGGAATGTGCATGTATGGTTACCAGTAAAGTAGCAGAGACGGAAATTACGAAGACGCAAGGCCAGCAGAGCGACAGCGCGAGCAAGGTCCCACCGATGTATGAGCAAGCGTTAACTTGATTCAGTGCCAAGACACTTTAAGGAGGTCGATAGAACGTGAACACTGTCTGATCTCGAGTGAGGGATCTGAGACCCATCGTTCACTGCACGCAGCACCGTATTGATATGCATACACCGGGAAGACGTACGGCTGTACATCTTCGACGACGCTTACCATTTCCCTCCGACTCCAGTCAAGACTTTAAGCGAGAGAGGTCCCTGTGCGCGAGCATTCAATCTTGTCGTGCTCCGCTGAGGTACGGTAGTTCGCCCGAATCAATGAACCCCAGTAGGGGACTATCATGATTCATGATGCAGACAGACTGCCGTAACCAAGGTGAAGCAAAAGTCAGAAGGTTCAATGGTAGAAGGATGGTTCAGTGTGTTGCAAGTACAGGAAATGGGAGCAAGGATGATGAAAGGCAGACGCCGCATTGAAACAGGACGAGAGCAGAAGTAATCCTTTGCGAGTAGGACAGATCTCATTGGCTGATGGCGAGCCGCGTGGCGTGGAAACCGCTCTCGGCCATTGCTGCATTGTGAATTGACTTTCGCCTTATGATGTCGCATGTAGCCTATTTATGACGGACGACTCGCGCTCAAGGTCTGCAACGTTGTGAAGGTACATGGTTGCTAGGCGTCAACCGGAGGCAGATTGATGAAATGTCTGTCAATCGCTTTCAATTCGAGATACGTGGCTAAATATTGCGTACTGCGTCGGAAGATGATAAATATGT
>NW_006920416.1:1751909-1765082 GCF_000344685.1 Gloeophyllum trabeum ATCC 11539 | reverse complement strand
CCGTATTGATATGCATACACCGGGAAGACGTACGGCTGTACATCTTCGACGACGCTTACCATTTCCCTCCGACTCCAGTCAAGACTTTAAGCGAGAGAGGTCCCTGTGCGCGAGCATTCAATCTTGTCGTGCTCCGCTGAGGTACGGTAGTTCGCCCGAATCAATGAACCCCAGTAGGGGACTATCATGATTCATGATGCAGACAGACTGCCGTAACCAAGGTGAAGCAAAAGTCAGAAGGTTCAATGGTAGAAGGATGGTTCAGTGTGTTGCAAGTACAGGAAATGGGAGCAAGGATGATGAAAGGCAGACGCCGCATTGAAACAGGACGAGAGCAGAAGTAATCCTTTGCGAGTAGGACAGATCTCATTGGCTGATGGCGAGCCGCGTGGCGTGGAAACCGCTCTCGGCCATTGCTGCATTGTGAATTGACTTTCGCCTTATGATGTCGCATGTAGCCTATTTATGACGGACGACTCGCGCTCAAGGTCTGCAACGTTGTGAAGGTACATGGTTGCTAGGCGTCAACCGGAGGCAGATTGATGAAATGTCTGTCAATCGCTTTCAATTCGAGATACGTGGCTAAATATTGCGTACTGCGTCGGAAGATGATAAATATGTGACACACACACAGTCGAAGCCCTTCACCCTAGAAATCACCATATCAGATCCCACACGCCGGACGACAGCCCCAGTACGGAAATTGCCAGTGACACCAGCAGGACAGGACGAACAATTACGCGGGTCGCTGGGCTTGTATGGCTCGGCGCCGCACCACTACTCCCGCCGGTCGCACTCGGCCCCTGCGTCCCAGAAAATGCTGGAAACGAACTGGTGCTGGTAAGTGCACATCCCTGACTCCCCGCATTTGTTGTGGTGGCATTGATAAGCAGGAGCGCAAGGTGTGCCCCGACCTGTGGGCGCGCGCGGAATGCCTGTGCCACGCCCGAGATCGCGTCGTACCAGTCGCCTAGTGGCTCGCTGTTGTTGCCAACGTTGTATGTGGCGTAGTTGTGCACGGATTCGATGAAGAGGTCGCGCGTCTGCGTGGAAGTGGCAAGGGCTGCCATCCAGATTTCCCAGTCTGGAGAAGACGCGATGAGCTGGGGTGAAGTACGGAATCATAATTATACCTGATTCGGTGTATGTGTGCCTAGTGTCTAGGGGGACGCCGTACGTGCCTGTAGAGATATCCGTAAGTTGTAGTGCTGCGGGCTCTTTCGATACTCACTGGCGACGGTACCGTACCAACAGTCCTCTGGACGAGACACACATCAGTACGGGTCGGATACGCTCATTAAGGCCACGTACGCATCTGATATAACAACTTCGGAAACACTTGAGTGCCCAGGAGCACGTCGGCATACAGGTTGTACGCGAGGCCCCAGCTGGCAGACACGAAAGTCAGAATCAATGGTCATACATGCTTTCATACCATGAAAGAACGTACCTGCGGTCATCGCCGTACTGCAATACGAAAGGGTTAAGACATGGATACAAGTGAGCGAATAAACTGCTTACATTCAACGTCAAGTGTCCCCCGGTGCTCGCCATAGCGAGCTTACTAAACTGCTCCGCATACCCACTCGCAACAGACTAAATATCCGTCATTAATTATAACAAACCTGGCTCCTAACCTGACCAAGCGTAAGGACCATGAACGTACGCTGTAATCCGCCGCCCGCCCCGCATCCCCCGTCATGTTCGCAATGACGCTCATCGCCTTGATGCCGACGATGCCCTTGATGGCGAGGTTGGTCTGGTTCGCCAGAGATCCCGCGAAGGCGTCCGTGCTGAGCTGGTTGGCCGGCATGAGAGAGTTGGTGACGAGGTACTGGGTCCACTGGTCGAGGAGGGTGTACTGTTACAGTGTCAGCGGAGTAACTGGGCAGGGAAGAGGAGACGGACGTAGGTGGTAATGAGGGAGTGGTCGCTCGTGGCGAGGGTGTAGGAGAGGGCCATGATGAGCATGTTGCCGCATTCTGGGATATAACCTCTGCGTGAGCTATCCTCCCGTTTCCGACGGACAAGACCCCGATTACCTTCCACTGGCATTGCCAGGTCCTTCCCTGCGCGCAGCGCAATCAGTCCCATCACCCAACCAGACCTCGCCATGCCTCTCACCATCGTTATGCCCCAACGCCTTCGGATACGTCCCTAGCCCCAATTAGTATCCAAGTTTCCACTTCCACCTCCACTTGATGTAGGCAACACGCACCCAAATCATGCGCGCTCCACTGATTCGGATACATCCCGCTCGCCTGGTACGCGAGAAGCGGGCGCAGGAGATACTTCCCCAGCGCCGGATTGGCGTACAGCCAGAGCGGCCAGGAGGCGAAGATGACATCGGTGGTGCTCGCGAGCTGTGTGCCTTCAGTCCTCTGCATGTCTTACAAGTTCAAAGAAACTCATAGTCACTTACACCGGAACTCGATATTTCTGCAGTAGCGGAATGAGAAAGAATGGTGAATTCAGGAGATGGAAAGAGGGAGGAGGAGGAGCATACCTTTGAGGAACATCATAGAGTCGCTCGTATTCCACGAACCATCGCTCCCTTTGGATATAGTGAGCTCGACGGTGGCCATCGCCTGGCGTACAGACAGCGCCACAATGTCGGCGTAGTTGCTCGATACCTTGCTCGCGTCGGCCTGCAGGCGGGCGTCGAACGCCTCCGCGGTGGTCAGCGCATTGGGATAATCGGCTATAAAATCCGCGATCTGTGTCTTTGCCAGTAAGAGAGGGGGCTGCTTGGGAGAGGGAGGACGCACCGCGTCATCGACAGAGTCGTACTGACTCCAGAAATACAAGCTCCGATTCTGCGACCCACCTGCCCCTCCCACTACATACTCCACCGCCGGGTCCCTCACATGCCCAACAGCAAACATAACCGGCCCCACCCCACCCTCATCGACAGTCCCCAAATCGTGCGCAAACGCGAAGACGGGCCAGCGGTCGGAGACCGCGCGGAAGGCCGTGTCCTGCGTGCCCGGGAGGGTGCCGTTCGCGAGGAAATAGGAGCGGACGAGGGTGTCTTCTCCAGTTTGGTACGTCGTGTTCGGGGTCTGGGGTTCAGTCATGAGGAGGGGATGTGAGAATATTGGGGGGTAGAGGGAGACGTACGGCGAGGGTGGAGTAGTAAGCGGACCCGTCTGGAGAAGCCCGATCATTCATGCGCGATGCCACTCGGATCATTGCTCCAAACTCACATTGGACACGGTCCTTCACCTCGCCATACACCTCCTGCTGCGCGAGCTGTACCTCGTGCGTCCACACACCCGCACTTGCACCCGCACTCGTGCTCCAGTTCGCCACAAGGCTAGCGTTGCTCGTGAGCCACTCGCCCGTGATGTCGGTGTACACCTGGACCGTGTGCGGTTTCCCGTCATTCGGTGCGGCGCTGAGCGCGAGGTAGGAGAAGGGGAAGGATTGGTTGACGAGCTTCGTAGGCTGGGATATGTTTAGTAAGGGCGTGGTGTGCAAGGCCAGGTATGAAGGGAGGGAAGAGAGAGGACGTACGGTGATGGGGCTTAGGAAAGTGGCGGTGAGGTCCACCCCGCCGGCGCTAAGAACGAACGTACTCTGCGTCGCTGTCCACTATGCTCAATCAATATGTGTCAATGGGCATGTAGTAAGTATGTGATATAGAGAGGATCAGGCGTACGTTCAAGCTTTTCTGGATCGCTTTCGCTGGAACGGGGCTGGTCCCCGCGGGGATACCCATGAAGGTGTACGGCGTGCCGTCAACTCGAACGTACCCCGCCCATCCCACGATCTAAACCCCTCTCCTCGTCAGCATGAGGTCGAAAGGAAGGCAAGGACACGCACCGAACCAGTCCAGAAGGTTGCCCATGCATCGTTTAGTGCGGCGCCCGCGCCCTGGGCGAGCCACGCACTAAGGTAGGGCGAGCGCACGGCGAGGGGGACGGCGTGCGGGGTGAAGGGTGTTGCTGTCCAATTGAGCGCTGCGGCTGGGTATGAGAGTATAGAAAGAAATATTAAGGAGAGGTACGGTAGAGGACCAGTGCGCATGTCGGTGGGAGTGGTATGGAGACCTGAGACTTTGTGAAGGCGAGAGGGTGGGGTGTGTATATACTACTAGACGGAGTGGCTCCATGTGTGTAGGTACGTGATGATCAGCATGGATGGACAGACAGGATCAGTATCACTGTGCTCGGGGCTGCTCAGATTCTATCACGTACGACCCCAGCAACGAGCGCAGGTCCTGAACGGGAGCACGAAATAGTGCCCTACCTGTATTCCGAGTCAATGCATCGCTAGTCGCTACATATACCTGGGAGGGACCCCTAAGCCTGCCCTCGAAGAGGCGACGAAGACGCGGGAGCAACGAGATGCTCAGTACAGTCTGCATCACTCAGCCTGGTACTTACCCATAAATAGCGTCCACCAGGAGATGGATGCTGTGCAAGTCAATGTTGGGTGCCCGGGTTGTAGGAAGCGATATTAATGATATCGATAGCCTCCATGGTCTACTTGATTATTGCAACAGTAGACTTGCACTCAGGGAGGCCTTGAACGTGAGTCGCGCGTATTCAGCAAGTCGACTAGCTCGCCATATGTACCATGAGGACTCGCAGTTACGAGACAAAGTGAACCGCCGGGATTGCCAGTGCGGAAGTTACCGAGACCCGTTGCCACGCCACTCAGCGAACACATTCTATCCCTGCTCACAAAGGACGCCCCGCCCTCTTGCATTCATCCTACGTCTACCGTAAACCTCACTCTTCATCTTCTGCAATTGCAACCTATTATCGACGTACGGAACCGTCACACTAGGTCTGCACTTGCATGGGTGTTTCCTGTCCAGCCTCTGTAAGTTGCGCACTCGGCTTGGTTAGTGCACACCGTGACGGGTTACTGTATGTCTTTATCGGCACTCAATGATTCATGTCGGAGAGCCCTACCCAATTTGAGAACATGGCACATCGAAATGCATTTGTCAGACGTGTCGCGCAGCGTTAGGCTTAGTCGCGTTGACCAGTGTACATGTACTAAGAAGGCTGATCTCTGCTAGGAGCATCTCGCTGGCCGTTCCGCGATCCTTGCTTTGATCCTTACGTGACTTATTGACGACACTGTCCTCTGATTTGTTTAAATTGGCTCAGACTGATCTCCAGGATGCAGTTCTTCGACCCCTAATTCACGTATTTTACTCACCACCTACCAACTTGAACCTCCAAGTTGGTAGGCGATGAATAAGACACAGTCTTAAACCCAGTGGGTCATGTATCGTATCTCGAATACAAGCACACGACGACGGTATCTGGCTACTATCGATGTCAGCACAGCGGGCCACATCCGCTTACATCCGGCTGTGAACTTGGAGCCAGATACAGCATGCTGTAATCGCAGCGTCCTGGTAGAGATGTCACTCGGGTATCGGGTCCATATGGGCCATTGTGGTACTGGGTAATCCGAGGCACCGGATGACTCGCGGCAGACGTTCCATACATGCATTGATACCAGTCTAGGAAGAAAAGCCGCTGCTAGTATGGTCTTTTACAGGCACAATATAAGAGGAAATGGTATTCGCAGCTAATCGCATGCTTTCGCCGTATTGTCAATTCACTTGCGGCATTCCGCATTACTTTACTTAGCATCTCGAAGCACAGCTCTGGTATATACCACACCATACCGAGTACGGTACGCTCAGGAGCATATCACTACCATAGGAGCAATCCGCGGCGGACGGATAGACCACCCAGACGCCATTGGACCAGTTTATGGGTCCACTCGGCCACAAGCGGTTCGATCTCCTGTTCCAATGGATGTTTCTGGGGATACATCCAAGTCGGGTCCGGCACGTCGAGTCCGGGGCGGACGATCCACTTCCGCTCGGTGGATCCAAGTTCATTGTAATACTCGATCCACCGCTTGCAGCAAAAGCAGAGATCGTCGCTGATACCTAAGATGCGCTCGGTGGTATCCTTGGCGAGGAGTATGAGTCGCAGCTCGGGGTGGAGAAAGGCGGTGGCTCGGTTCTTCCACTCCGCGTCCTTGAATACTGAATCTACTATAGCTTCGTCGGTGTCTCGTTCTTCGCCTGAGGTGGCTTCTACATAATCACCCGCCCTCAAAGCTTCGTACGCCGTAGTGCGGAGGACCAGCTCCTGCGGCGCTGGAGGGGCAGCAATATCCGTGTCCCACACATAGCTGACGGGGTCTCTTATGCTGCGCGCCCGTTTCGAGAGGCGCGCGGCGGCACCAGAGTATCTGCCGAGGAGGAGCAGCGCGGACATCAGACCCACCGCATGTGGCTGAGAGGCTCGAACATGTTCAATCTCGGGACGCGGCGGAAGAACCTCGAGCGCCCCAGGATGTCGCACAGGCAAGAAAGGCGGTATACTTGGGCCCGCGTGCCTCTATCCCTGATGTTCTCCGGCGTGATGAGTCCGGGAAGGCAGCCTATCTGTTCGCGGAGTGCGACGAAGAGACGCTTCATACAGTCTGCTGGGGACAGGGAGGTCTCCGCTCCGCACAGCTCCCGCGCCCGTGTCAGCAGTGGTATCTCCTCCTCGCATCTGCGCCACGAGGTGACCTCATCCACGAGGGACATCGCCGGAAACAGCTCGAGATTCTTCGACCAACCTCTTCACCCGCAGCACGCCGCTGCACACGGCATGATCGAAAAGACACTGCATGCCCGTCTTTTCGTCTCGCAGTAATAGAAAGAGTGTGTCAGCAGCTTCACGTTCACTCTCCAGGGGGTCGGCGCCCGGCAGCGGTCGCGAGCGTTAACCGCAGCCCCTCCTCCTCCGTGTTTTCCATCGTGACCGCCACCGAACGGTCCTGCTCGCCGGTACACAGCAGCGTGGCCACATCATTGAGCAGCGTGAGGCGCGGATCCCTCTCGCTCCCCTCTTCGTCCTCCAGGCTCGCCCCGTGGGAGGTGCAGCTTGGAAAGCCAGAAGCACCGCAAGAGTTGCAGGCTGTTCGCCAGTCGCGCGTTTCGCTCCATCGCCGTCTGTGGAGGTTGCGTGATAGAGTGAACCGCCGGTGTTGACTGTGGCAAAGACCGAGAACCGTCGCCGCGCCACTCGGCTCGCGATCAGCGAATCACAATCTGCCCCTGCTCATGTACTAGTACAAAGGATGTTCTGCTCCCTTCTAGCGCTCTCATCCTGTCTCGATAGTCCTACCACCAGCGTTTCTCGCCGTCTCGTGTACATGCAACATGTACGGAAACCTGCGCCTGCGTTGGAGAGGCTGAAGGGACTGGTTATGGCAGTCCGTCCGTCACGGCTCTATCGACATTCACTGATCTATGCCGGACTCTGTCCCCTACCCCAGTTGCGCACACGACCTTCCTCCCGTCGCGCAATGGACACCCTGTCTCGAGCGCTAGATCTACATACGCTGGGAGAGCAACCAAAGTGCGTGCAATCGTTTTATACTTTTATTCTGATGGGCGTCCGCGCGCGATGGGAGGCAGGAGCGTCTTTGGCTGCCGCGCAGCTGTCGCTAGGCGCTGGGCCGCCGTCTGGTACGTTTGCGGTCCTCCACCATATGTTTCATATATTCATCGCTTACGGACTCAAGTCTTAGCGAAGCACACGATGGCAGCCGCAACGAAACTCCGTATACATGGCCACCTGAGTGTGCTGCAGTGGTAAAGTCACGATTTCCTGTGACGGCGCCCAAGCTTGTTTTTAAATTTCAGCGCGTCCTTGTGTTCCCGACGTTTTCTTCGGCGTCTGCTAGCACCCGTTATACATAGTACTACTAGAGATCCGCGGGACGGCCCCGCGGCCAGGGAAGGATAGATGGACGGCGAGGCGACGTCATGGGGCTATATATACGTCTTCGTCTGCGGCTCGTTGTCCCAATGCGGCTCGCCGGAGAAGAGAAAGTTGGCAGTGACAGGAGAAAGAGGAGGTTTGCCGGTAGTAACCAGATCACCGTAATTCATGTATCGGTGTAGGCCAGCGAGTACATACGCAAATTCAGCACCATGACGAGGTCGACCGGGATCCCGAATAGTTTCCTCGGTTCCGTGGACGTCGCGGGGGCAAGTGGCGGTGACGTGCCTTGAGGATTAAGTGTCTTTCGCAAGCCGGAAGGGCAGCCCGGTGTCTGGTTATGGACGGAGAGCCTCTAAAGTAACCGTTAGGATCTGCGGCCCGGGGGAGTGGCGAGCAGAGGGTGATTTACAGGCCGCGGGGAGTGGTTCCAGATGCTGTTGACCAGGAAGGCGGACGAGGACATATCCAGCGCACAGAACGACCCTCGACTGCACTGCGAGGAAACACGCCTAGTAAGTCCCATATGCAAGAACCGTGTCGAATCCGGTGAGACACAGCAGAATCCTGATTGATTGCGCGAAGCCGCACACAGCGAGGAAGCCGATCGTCACTTCTTGTCTCGTCAGGTAGAGTTGAGGTTGATTAAACGGATGAAAGGTTGGATGTAGAGTGGAGTGGTCAGACGCATATATATCGAGTGCATTCGGAATGCCAGTGGAAGGAGGTACGATGTTCGCGAAGCACGCCCCAGGCAGAACCCCTCTCCCGCCATAAATTAAATCGCAGCATGGGCGTATGCATGTCTGACAGGCCGTGACTACAAATCGCCGCGGGAGGGCGCGGGGCAAGAGGATCAATAAGGACAGATTAAAGTGTGGCTGTGGATCGGGCCGGAGTCAATCTGCGATCGATCGAGATCGCGCAGGGGTATGCGATGCAGCGTCCCGCCGCCGCCTGCTGTGAGCGGTATGTCGGGGGTCGTTGCGTGTGGGTGTGGGTGTGGTCGTGGGCGCAGGCGTAGCGGTGAGGAGATGCAGAGGTGTGTAGATAATCACAGCGAATAAATGATAAATGACTTTTGATTGAATCCATGCAGATACAGGAACGGCGTGACGTGATTGTTGTGCTACGTCAGTCACATCAGGAACTAATTAGAGCGCGAGCGAGCGAAAGACGCACACGGTCGCCAACAGCTGTCTCCTGCTCTGCTTTTCCTGCCGCCGCCGCCGACGCCGCCGCCCACCCTCTCCCCGTCGTCCTCACCGTACTCGCCGACGCCCTCACCCCTGCCCTCCCCCACGCTCGCTGGCCCCCGATGGGCATATGCATGTCCGCGCCCGACGCCGCCGCGGCGAAGGCGCGCTCGGACGAGATCGACCGCACGCTCGAGAAGGACGCGAAGCGCCTCAAGCGCGAGTGCAAGATCCTCCTCCTCGGCGCGGGCGAGTCCGGCAAGTCGACGATCGTCAAGCAGATGAAGATCATCCACCAGGACGGCTTCTCCAGGGACGAGCTCTGCGCCTTCCGCTACACCGTCTACGCGAACCTGCTCGACAGCGCGCAGGCGGTCGTCCTCGCGATGCGCAAGTTCGGCGTCGACTGCGTCGTCCCCCAGAATAGGGTGAGTGGCGTGCGGTGTTGGATAACGCGGGGGCTGATGGGTGTGGGGCAGTCGAATTCGGATAGGATATTGGACTATAAGATTGAGAATTCGCCCGCGTTTGTGTTCTCGGAGGACGTCGCGCAGGCGATACACGAGCTGTGGAAGGACCCGATCATACCCCGCCTCATGGACTACAGCAGTAATTTCTACCTGATGGACAATGCGAGCTAGTGAGTCCTTTCCTCGCACGAACACTCGACCAACGCCATCCCTGCGCTGTACTGACGACGACCAGTTTCTTCCAAGAAGCACCGCGGATAGGCGCGAGCCACTACGTGCCGACGGAGGCGGACGTGCTGCGCGTGCGCGCGAAGAGCACGGGCGTGACCGAGACGCGATTCAGCATCGGGCAGCTATCGTGAGTGCCTGTCCCTGCCTCTGGAATGTGCACTGACCGCGGCGCCTGTGATCCCTGCTTACTTCGATCGCCACACTGTACTTCACGCCCACCGCCGAACCCCTCCACCTCGCCTGGCCTCCCCCGTGGCGTGGCGTGACATGGCAGAATACACATGTTCGACGTCGGCGGGCAGCGCTCGGAGCGAAGAAAGTGGATACACTGTTTCGAGAGCGTGACGAGCATCATCTTCTGCACCGCGCTCAGCGAGTACGACCAGGTGCTCTTGGAGGAGAACAAGCAGGTGCGCGTTGCTATCGTATTCTGCCGCTAGGATGCTCGGATCCTAACCCTACGGTGTGCGTGGCGGCGCAGAACCGGATGGAGGAGTCGCTCGTGCTGTTCGAGAGCGTGATCAACTCGCGGTGGTTCCTCCGCACGTCCATCATACTTTTCCTGAACAAGATCGACGTGTTCAAGGCGAAGATTCCAAAGGCAAGTCCTGTTCCTTCGTTTTTGCCCTGCCCTGCCCTTGCTCCTTTTTCCCCTTCGTCTCCCGCGAATATACCCATCTGCAGAGTATTCTGACGAGGTATGTTCATCAGGTGCCACTGGCGAAGTACTTCCCCGAGTACACGGGCGGCGCAGATATCAACAAGGCGACGAAGTATATCCTGTGGAAGTTCATGCAGGCGAACCGGGCGCGGCTGAGCGTGTACCCGCAGTGAGTGTTCTATCCGCCCCCAACTAACCTTTCTCCGTGCACTGCTCCTTTCCTTTGCCTTCTTGGCGGTAGTTCTTCTTTATCGCGTAGCAACATCTATGATTTGACATGGTGCTGATTCTACCCCGCGCAGTGTAACACAGGCCACGGATACGCGGAATATCCGGCTCGTGTTCGCAGCTGTGAAGGAGACGATATTACAGAACGCGCTCAAGGACTCGGGGATATTATAGCGAGCCCGGGTTCCTTCCTCTCCCCTCTTTCGTGTTTCCCGTCCCTCCCGTCTGCTTCGCCTCGTCCCTCGTCCATTTCGCCTGCTTCATTGTGACGCCACGCCATGACCGCCACGCTCCCACCCCCCTCCCGCCGTTGTGATTTGGTTACGGGTGCGTTCCGCCGCACCGTGAGTGGGCGCCGGGCATCTCAGATTTCATCCCCGATGATACATTACTGATGGTTGATAGTATCTAGGCTCCTCCCCCTCCGCTCTCCCCGCGATCACATAGAGCGCCTCGTCTCCTTCGCTTCGCTCGCTCATCCTATCCCATCCGTCTCGTGCATCTCTCCCTGTCTCTCTCTGTCTCTTCCCCCATCTCTCTATCATGTGTTGGCAATCGTTGTATCTGTATCATGCTGCATCAGTCGCTCCATTTCGTTTCGGTTTTGTTTTCGTTTACATTCTGATTCGGTGTGCATACGTTGGTGGTGGTGGGTACGCTAGTCTGTCTAATCGCCCCTTCATCCGTCATCCTTCATCCTTCCCCGCTTAGGATAGGCTTTACCACCTTACGCTGTTTGTTTATGCTATGTACGGCTTCGAGGGAGGACTTGTGATTGGTTTGGTTTCGGTTCTCGGTTGGGGTACATAGGGGCTGAAAGAACCGCGAAGAGTCGGATGAAGGAATGGAAGGCGAAGGCGAAGGCAGACAGGCGCCTTCGCGTCCTCGGTGCGGCGTTTGATTTCATTAACGGCGTTCTGCTCTCTTCCGCGTCAACGCTGGCGCTGTGGGTCCTTGTGTATCGAGACGTGCGTATGAGAGGAGTGCCCCTGGCTAAATGAACCCGTTTGCGTCCAGGTTGATGCGATCTCTGAAGCGCGGACTCGGATGGATTTAAATTGCAGGCTACATAGTGCCTGCTCGCACGCCTGCGCCAGTTTGCTCGTGTTCGAGTCCTCGGCGGTTCGACGTCATCACAGTAGCCGGCAGAGCGGCGCGCGTTCTGCTCTCTTCGCGTCGCTGGATGAGTTCGTGCGTTGATGGGGATCTCGAGCTCGGTCTCGAGCATAACCTCGGGTCGCGCACCAAGTTCCTTCTACAGTCCTCCAAGTTCCATCTCGTTCAGATGACCCTGTCAATGTCAGTGTCAGTGTCGACGTCGAGGGAGTGTGTAGTGATACGCATAGTGCGATCTATGATATCTGTCGGGCGGGTGATTGGCAGACGGGCCGCTGACGTCGGGCAGGCGTCCGTGAACGCGGAGGACGGGGGAGGGTCGCGGTGGTGGGCGCTTGGCATGCGCACTTCGGCTCTGCTTGCAAGAGGAGGATGATATTTGACTGCGACTGGAATGATCGCGGTGGCTGCTACTACTAGACAACGGTGGCAGGTTCAAGTTGGTGAGGTGCCAATATGTGTCTGCTGTCAATGTTAATGCTACTATTAGACGGGAGGAGTGATCTGGACGGGTTCCTGGGTTGAGAAACTCGAATAGAGCGAGCGAGGAACTTCAGGTCGGTAGGTAGGATTGGGGTGTATGCTTGGTGTACTTGAACTCGAGATGGCGAGCAAGGCTGGTGATAAGCACTGGCAGACGCAGGGCTGATATGTGCAGTCGCGTCCACGGTGGAGTAGTTTCTGAGCAGGGGCGGATCTGATTCGCTGATCGCGAGCCGAGCGGATTCGTTATTTCCCGCTACAGTACTTACTCGAGGTTCGAACAGTTGGACCGGGGTTGTTCTACTCGTCTGCATTCTGCCTACGCCTGACCTGGTTCGATAGCCCCCGACACGACACCTATTGTAGACCCCCCCCCCCAACACCGCCGCTACGCGCCACCCTCTCCGGCCCGGACCCCCTTGCTGTTCCTATGTAGGGACCTTTGACGCCCCCGTTCGCCGTTAAGCAGACGCCGGGCCACCTTTCCGACCCTCGAGTCAAGGCCTGTCAAGGAACGCTGCGCAGGTGCCACCGCCACTTGGCCCTCCCCGCGACGTCCACGGAGCCGATATAATTCCCGCTCGACATGAATGCTACGTTTGCGTCTTCGCTCGTTCGACGACCAAGAGAAGACATAACGGTATCCTCGTCGCTTAACTACTCACGGCATCAAGCAGCATGCCTCCTCAAGTGCTCTTTCTGCCACGGCGCATTCACCGCGAGCCGCATTAGGACGCCATACCCCCGAAGAAGTATATATCGCCCCATGACGTCGCCTTGACGTGCATCTATCCTTCCCTGGCAGCGGAGCCGTCTGCGGGTCGTCCGAGTGCCTGCGGATCCGTGCTACTACTCAGGCTTAGTACCAAGTACTACTAGTTGCCGGCATACTGCTACAGCCATTTGCAGGTCGATGGGCCCACTTTTTGAAAATCATTTACAGTCGGACCACGTCGGACAAGCAATTTCAAGTCCCCGAGAGACAGAGATCAGACCATCTGGACTTCTCTACCTTCTTCCGACGTCCCTGG
>NW_006920416.1:1712063-1751554 GCF_000344685.1 Gloeophyllum trabeum ATCC 11539 | reverse complement strand
CCCCCCCCCCCAACCCCGCCGCTACGCGCCACCCTCTCCGGCCCGGACCCCCTTGCTGTTCCTATGTAGGGACCTTTGACGCCCCCGTTCGCCGTTAAGCAGACGCCGGGCCACCTTTCCGACCCTCGAGTCAAGGCCTGTCAAGGAACGCTGCGCAGGTGCCACCGCCACTTGGCCCTCCCCGCGACGTCCACGGAGCCGATATAATTCCCGCTCGACATGAATGCTACGTTTGCGTCTTCGCTCGTTCGACGACCAAGAGAAGACATAACGGTATCCTCGTCGCTTAACTACTCACGGCATCAAGCAGCATGCCTCCTCAAGTGCTCTTTCTGCCACGGCGCATTCACCGCGAGCCGCATTAGGACGCCATACCCCCGAAGAAGTATATATCGCCCCATGACGTCGCCTTGACGTGCATCTATCCTTCCCTGGCAGCGGAGCCGTCTGCGGGTCGTCCGAGTGCCTGCGGATC
Organism: Gloeophyllum trabeum ATCC 11539; assembly: GCF_000344685.1. Taxonomy (NCBI): domain Eukaryota; kingdom Fungi; phylum Basidiomycota; class Agaricomycetes; order Gloeophyllales; family Gloeophyllaceae; genus Gloeophyllum; species Gloeophyllum trabeum. The sequence goes on along the minus strand of NW_006920416.1, from coordinate 1,751,079 downwards.
CGTGCTACTACTCAGGCTTAGTACCAAGTACTACTAGTTGCCGGCATACTGCTACAGCCATTTGCAGGTCGATGGGCCCACTTTTTGAAAATCATTTACAGTCGGACCACGTCGGACAAGCAATTTCAAGTCCCCGAGAGACAGAGATCAGACCATCTGGACTTCTCTACCTTCTTCCGACGTCCCTGGCACCCACTCCGACCCACTCCGACCCACTCCGACCATACGTGGTTTTCTGAATTGATGGTCTATCGATCTGCAAGCGGCTGTAAGTAGTGGCCCCGAGGAAGTGCTATGTTGGCGAAACGAACATTCTGACAGGCGGGCGCGTACTAGTATTCAGTCTCTCCATGTTGCAAATGCCAGTAATGTGCCTTATTTCTACGCAAGCACAAGAAAAGTTCCTCCATCGGGGTTGTTAGGAACCTGTATGTCGTTCGTCGTATTATTTAGGAGATCATGATCCACTAGCGTCCTGCCCAGGATGACGTTCGTGCATCTATTGGCAATTTGCGTGAACATTTCATTCGCCCACCATAATACGATTTCTTGCTCGAATACTCACTCTATTAACAGGGGATGCAGACCTTCCTCGCTGCCCCCATTCACGACTTCGAGGTTGCGGTCGCTTATGCCGAGAAGACTTGGTTTGATCTTCCCTTCTGTGGATATCGTACAGATGGCTCGCAGTTGCCTCTCCGTATTGCAACTAGGAGTGGTGTATTGTACCACGCATGTACCATTCCACATAGGTATCTGCCAGGGATTCGCATGTTAGAAGCTGTTCGCTCATGTCCAGTTCCATGAATACATTAACCACAGTCTGACGGGCTACGGATAAGCATCAGTATAGGTCGTAAAGATATTGATGAATTTTTCTTCTTCACTTTTCCTACAAAGGTTTCTCTTGCATGATCCACGCACACCTGACACTACGCCAGCTACAGCTCACACTCCTTCGTGCGCCGTTCTTCATCTCCTGCCTTTCGGTAGGTCTGCCATAGGGACTAATCAAAGTCCAATATGGCATCGCTCGGCGAAACGTACCTGCTATCATCTTGCAGTTGTGTCTGTAGACTCTCTGTGATATTGCCGGACTGAGGAATGCACGTCAAAGCTTATTTCTCAACCATCTCCGACGGTACCCAGCGAGCTGTTGTCAATACGAAAGTGAAGCAATTTGATAAATGTTTGGTCCGTTCTTATGACGACGACTCCAGCCAGGTCAACAATAGGCAGGCCAGTCAGATCAGGCAGCTTGCTGGTGAAATGAAGCTCGGTACATACTATACGAGGCTACGGAATCGTTCTAGGTATAGTGGTTCCCTCCCCGAGGGGAAAAACAGGTTTCATATCACGATGACATGCATAGGGCTCGGGTAGCTTCATCGATGCGCTTTCGTCGGGGCCTCACCGGCAGACAAGGCATATGCGTGCGTCCTCCGAGGAACCCCGCGGATCAACTACACGAAATTAAAGAGTACGAGTATGTTTCCAATGCTACAGAATCTAATAACGACCCGCAAGACGCCCACGAATCCCCAAGTAACATGCTTCTTTATTCTCACCAGGAAACACGGGATGTCTTCCTTCCATTGGTGGACACGCCTTACGCGAGGGTGTATTACGCCACTCGACGCTCCCGTCGCCCTACGTTATAAAGAGGAGTCAACAACCTAGACGGAAGAGCGCGCCCGTTCGTCCTGCTCGCACGTCTAAGAGTCTGGTCATGTGGGCGACTTGCTGGATGTAAGAGGTGCGGCACTTACCTACCTCTTCTTGATGTCATCGGCCCGTTCGGACGACTTCTCAACTCAAGTGGTATAAAGAGCAACTGCTCTTCCAGAGGAAGCCCTCTCACAGGTCTCCGTCAATCGCTTCCAGTATAACCAACTGTTTATCCGTCATGATCGCTGCGTTCAGTTTATTGGGCGTACTTGCCATACTGGTCGCTATATACCGCAAATACTCGACGGTATCATTGGATGACGTTCCGGGACCTCAGCCAGAGTCGTTCCTCTTAGGTACACCCATGCCCGAGATCTCCGGCGAGCGAGAGGTGCTTAACTATCTCCAGGTAACATGCGTGAGCTGTTGCAAAGTGGGGCTAGCGAAGCCGACTTCAGATGGCAGAGACAATTTGGAGGGGTCGTCAAATTCAAGGGACCGCTCGGTGTGAGATCGCCCTCCTCTCTGATTGATCTCCAGAAATCCCAAACTCATTAACACCCGGCCTGTGAGGTAATCAGGAAAACAGACTGATGATATCAGATCCCAAAGCGCTCCAGTATCTGACCCATAGCTCGGTATATCACTATACGAAGTCGAACGGGTTCCGCAAAGCCATTGGCCGGATTCTTAATGGTGTGGGTCTAGTGGCCGCCGAGGGCGACGTGCACAGGAGGCAGAGGAAGGTCATGCTCCCTGCCTTCGGAGGCCCAGAGTCCAAAGCACTCTTCCCAGTATTCAGGTCAATATCCCAAGATGTAAGGCTCCTTCCGCACTACCAACGAAGGGCGTTTACTGACTCCATGTAGCTCGTCTCTCGCTGGCAAGAGCTCCTCGGTTCCACTGAGAAAGGGTCAGCAGTTGTCAACATACCACGTTGGCTCAGCCGGGCAACGTTAGACGCTATTGGAGAAGGTAGAATTACACTACCTTGCCCCATGTCCTCGTTTCAATTCTAAACGAGCATTGGCAGCCGCGTTCGATTACAAGTTCGGCGCCTTGAGTGAGGAGGACTCGGAGCTGAAGAGGGCTTACAATAATATAGTGTACGTGCATTCGCATGCGATACCGTAACTAATTATTGAAGTCAAGCTCTGTAGAATGACGCTGTTCGGTCTCCCCTCCACCCCGCGCATTGTCGTCGAAGCCATTTCTGAGTGGCTGCCCACAAAGCCGCTCGTATGGCTCTTCCAGAAGCTGCCGTTCCGTCGCTTTGCCCGTCTGCGCGAAGCCAGTCGGGCCTCTATCCACACCGCAGCCAGGCTGGTCGAAGAGAAAGGACAGGCTTTGCTGGAGGGCAAGGGTAGCAAGGACGTGATGAGTCTTCTGGGTGGGTTCGTTCAGCCCATGAGTCTCCAAAGGTATTGATGGAGTCCATCGACGAGTATAGTCCAAGCGAACGCCTCGGAGAATCAAAAGGCCAGGTTGACTGATGAGGAACTCTATGCGGAAATGCGGTACGTATCTCCATTCATTGTTCTAGTCAGGCGGTCCCGCTGAGATCCGTAGCATCATACTCTTCGCCGGACATGAAACAACATCTAATTCTCTGACCTGGATGCTCTGGGAGCTCGCAAAGAACCCCAAGATCCAGACGCGCCTACGGGATGAAATCAGGGCCACTGAGACCGCTATCCGTACTCGTGGCGCCACCGAATTCTCCCTCGCTGATATTGAGAGCATGCACTACCTACAGGCGTTTTTGAAGGTTTGTACACACTCTTCACTATCGTAGCGTGTTGTTGACGGCACGCGCAGGAGGGACTGCGCTTCCACCCTGCTATAAGCAGCATGTTCCGCGTTGCGATCCAAGATGATATCGTACCCTTGTCGAAGCCGCTGAGACTCAAGTCGGGTAAGGTCGTCGGCGAGCTGGCGATCCCGGAAGGTACCAGCATAGTTATGTCAGTGGCTGCGTACAACAGGTATAATCACCCGATCCTGCGCCTAACGTGCGTGTGTTAACGCCTAAGTTGACAAGGGATAAGAGCTTGTGGGGCGAGGACGCGGACGTCTTCAATCCGGACAGATGGCTCGATGGAGAGGGGACGCACAGGAAAGACATCTCTGTCGGGGTCGTCGGAAATCTGTACGTTCTTCCTGTTCAGATCAACGAGACTATCTACTTACCCCTCTCAAGGATGACCTTCTCTTCGGGAGTTCGTTCGTGCATTGGCTGGCGCTTCGCGTCAGTAGCCCCGTTCAGTCTTCCATATACTTGATAGCACTGACCGACCTTCTTTTGAATTTATCCACAGTATGACGGAGATGCAGACGTTCCTCGTTGATCTGGTTAACAACTTCGAAATCGCGATCGCTTATCCGGAGAAGACCGTAAGGCGGGAGGGTTCCGGGCTGGTCTTCCCGGTTGTAGTTGGAGAGGAGGCTGAGGGGGTGCAGCTGCCCTTGAGGATTTCGGTTGCGGCTAGGGAGTAGCCGTGCACCTATACCTACGTCTGTCTGCTCAATAGGAACTGAATCTGTGTTAGTCGTAGTAGTTCGATCAATCGCATCCCGCAACGTATATGATCGACGTTGGGCGATCGCCGCATAAGGACACGACTTCACGCAGAGGCCCAAGACTACTGCAGCGGGTATCCATCGTAAAAGGATGTACATGCTGCATCTGCGGCTCCTCGAATATTTGTACACACAACCTACTTCTAGTCTTCCGTTATATATCTCCCAAGTCCTGTTGTCAATCGGTGGCCGGAGGGTGAGGTCTCGCGAGATTGATTGGTGCGGCTTTATCGACCGTGGTCTGCCAGAGATGAACGATTCGTCGGTTATCGCCCGAATCCCCTGCCACGGAGGAGTCGTGATCGATCCTGTTTTCAGTCAGTCCGATTAGAATTGGTAGGATCAGCAAGATCCGCTGTAAGTCACGCACTTAGCGCTGACAGCCGCTTGCAGATCGATAGTCCATCAATTCAGAAAACCACGTATAGTCGGAGTGGGTCGGAGTGCGTCCCAGGGACGTCGGAAGAAGGTAGGGAAGTCCTGATGGTCTGATTTCCGTCTCTCGGGGACTTGAAATTGCTTGTCAGACGTGGTCCGACTGTAAATGATTCTCAAAAAGTGGGCCCATCGATCTGCAAATGGCTGGAACGTAACCTGAGCGTGTCGCTGTGCGGGCGCCGCTCGGATACGCAGCTTCATCGTCCGTGTGACCGTAAAGAACCCAGCTACTATGCCCACCTTTTGAAGAATTGTAAGCACTTGCTGCATTCCAATATACTGAGAGTATAATGAGATACCTTATCATCGCCTTCTTTTGAGAGCGACGAGATATTCTGCCATTCCACTTTCGCGCTGTGTGCCGCGAACCTTCTGCTCAAGAGATTACTCTTGGCATTGTCTCGCGATACGTTCTCGTGGTTCATTATAGCCTCCGCATTCGATGCAAAACAGGAGTCGAAAGCCCCGTGAAATTCTTCTTCTTCTGTTGACTCCCACAAGGCTGTAATGTGGGACTGAGCCCAGGATAGGAGGTCGGGAACGTCGCCGCTACCAGCCATTGAGGAGAATTTATAGAGCGCGTTGTATGATGACAGGGATCTCGGTGCTGGTCTCAGGCGGGCCAACCCAACTCGCAATGTACGGGTTGGAGGAACCGCGATGGGCATCAACACTAAGGAGGAGAGTCTTGACGCCACAATGTCGCCACCTGTATCGAGGATTGGTGACGTAATTTCCAAGATGCGATTCATTAGTCGGCAACAACCCCAAACTTCGACTTTAGTCATGGCAGAAAGACGTTACCTATCTCTTGCCTTACGTGCGAACCCATGCAGAAGCTACTGGAAGAGACACGAATGGCAACTTAATTGATTAATACCATCATACCAGAAGGAATCCGAGACAGAACTCGAGATGACCGTATTTACTCTCTCGACAGACGATCTTTCGAAGTACAGCGTGAATGTATCGGTTTCGGGATGCACTCACTTCATATCCATTGTCGACGTGAACCGTGTTCCTAGTCTCTCGAGTGCACTTCGCCTGGCCGCCTCCCACCATCTAGAGAAGTTCACCTATGAAATGGATACATTGCCTCTAGTACGAGCTCACGCAACTTCGTACTCACGTAAGTCACTCGGACAGATGGCGATCATCGCACCTTCCGTACGTTGGTTCATGAGCCTCTCGCGATCATCCAGAGGGTGTCAACGACGAACACCCTCAGGCTCCTTACATGAGACATCGCGTACTCATTCCGCATGAGGTATGTAGAGTACAAGTGTCCATTCCCAGAAGAACATTGGTGCCCTCGTCATTAAGACATGCACTAGATCGGAGTGAAGGGGAGACGTCTATACAGCAGGGGTGTGGGGGGTCGTTCAAGAAAATGGCAAGAAGGTGAGTGCGTATCGCATGGCCTCCAACTTGTTGGCCTCAGTCTCGTAGTTGGGAAGGCGTGAAAGAGCTGCGGGGATCCAGCCTCTGTCGATGGACATGAATGCCTCTGGCGACCTAATGCACGCGTACTCAAAGTACGATGGATACCACCCAGCCATCCCCCAGTCTATTATCCACAGCCTGTTCGAATCATCCAAGATCAGATTCGTTGGACAAAGGTCCTGGTGCGTGAAGACGAGGGGATATTTATCGCTGAATGGAGGACTTGTACGCGCGGACTGCTGAAGCTTTCGATTCAGCCACGCAAGCAGGTCTCGGTAGGTCGTGAAAGGACCAGCCCCGTATTGCGTCCACCATTGCCCCTCGCACTTTCCGCCATCAAGTGGCCCGGGAGTGTGTCCTTCAGATGAGAGGGAGCCTAACTCGGCAAGATATCCTGCAAACTGGTCCATAACTTCATCTCTGAGAGGATTAGATAATTCTTCCCAGCGGTCTTGCAGCGTCCCACCACGAATCAGCCACATTACAATATAGGTGACATTCTCCTTCTTGAACACGAGAAGCACGGAAGGCACTGGGATATTGGTGTTCTCGGAAACGAAAATGATACTCCGAGCCTCGGTGGCTTTGACGAAATGGCCATACTTGACCACGAGATCGTGCGGTATCTGGACCACCTGGGTACTGTGGCTGCTGATAACCTGCCCCTGTGGTAGCAACTCCAGGACATGCTCTGGTGTAATTCCCGGTGTCAGGTCAAGGCGGGAAAAGATAACTTGCGGGGGCTCTGGCCTACAGGTAAACACAACTATCAGAGATGACAATCGGGGCACGTCAGCTTGAACACTCACTGGGGCGGAGGAGGAATGATATAGTTGCTCTGGTGAGGAGAATTCAGAACCAATACTAGGAGGGGAATTATTGCATACTGACTAGTATCACTTCTAATCCATCTGGTATAACAGCGTCATCGGACGGAGGTCTGGATATAATGAGTCCCCGGAGATCTCGAGGCAGTTGCACCGCACATCCGTTATCAGCTGTGCTACCACTATTGAATAGTTTCCCCAGGAAATCCAGTCGGCTCGGTGGTAATCCCAGATGAGTACACCCTATTGCATCGAGGCTTCCACCTGTACACCACTCTTCCTCTTCCTTGGGCATATAAAATATGGTACCAAAACGCTAGCAAACGGGTGTTAATACCTCGGGTCATTTTCATGAAGATATAGACTTACAGTGAAGACGAGCCACATGACGAGACATAGTGATTCATCCGTGGGGAGGCACAACGATAGAAATCGAATGGCGCCCACCAGGAAGAACTGAATGTCACGATCCAGTACAACAGCAATGGTGTCTTCGTGGGTCACAGCCTTCCAGTGCGTTTGATTAGTACCATCGCTCACTGGAATGTAACATGCGGTAGGCGATGGCTGGTCATGATCGTGAGATGCCAATAACTCTCTCTCGCCGTTCGACGAGGTCGGCTCTTGCGGCATCGGAACTAATGTGTAACTGTCCCCGTCAATATCGATCTCCACGGGCTCCCCGTGGCAAATAGCGCTGAAGAGGTTTGTCGAGTTGCATATCACAGCGCGACAGTTCGGAATTTCTGACCACGTGAAATCCGAGCGTTGACACCCATCGGAGCTCAGGACAACAAAAGCTGCACCACACAGCAGCGTGGCCAGCATGGACACAGTGAGGTGCGGCAAATCCTCGAGGAGTACGAGGACGGAATCACCCTTCCCAACACCCATATACGACAACTTCTCTGACAGTTGAGTGGCCCAGCCAAACGCATCAAGGTAGGTTACGGATGAGTGGAGTTGGACATTTCCGTCAAAGCGGCATAAGGAAATGGCAGGGCGTAGAGGATCGTAAGCAGCCCTCTCGTGGAAGATGTCTTGTAATCGACGATGGCTTGCAATTGAAGGTGGCACCCAAACTTGGTATCGACTAGTGCCATTAGCGTTCCCCAGTAATATGTCCTCCAATGAATTTTGAAACGTGAATCGCGGCTCTAGGGATCCGCCGAGGAGTAGAACTCTCAGAGCCTGGTGGATGTGGCGCAGAAACCAACTCGCTCGCGGTGTTTCTACTATCGTGGAGTCGAAAGTCACCTGAAGTACGTCTTGTTCAGGAGTCGCAACAATGGTAATGATAATGGGAACCGACAATGCAATAGCGCATTCGGACGGTGATGGCGAAGGATCCAGATATACCGCGACCGCCACTGGGGCAGTGCACTCGCGCAATTCAGGCGTCCATGCTTTAGACTGATTATCATCCAGCGTGGGCATGAAGACTTCCTGACAGGCTGAAAACCGGAAGAATTTGTAGGCAATCGGAGAGTCAGGATAATGGTGGCGTAGTGCGAGACCCACTGCTCTGCAAAGCACAATATCATCATCCCCTTTGAGGTCGACTTCGAGACTCCTAGAGTGCCACACTGGAGAACGAGGATCAGGCGGGACCCATCTGAGAGGAGTGTTGAGAAGAGTTCCGACCATAGACTGTGAAGGGATGCGAACAAGTTGGACAGGACTGCTGCGTGGCGTACGGTACTAGTCTTGTCAATCATGAAGTCCTCGCACCGTGGGCGTTGCACCATTTACACCATGCAAAAATGTTGGTCGAAAGATTAATCAGCCAATCAGAAATCGGAGAAATGGCATTCTAAGTCAGTAAATGAAATATAATCATATTTTTTACAGCAAAAATGGTGTAACACCACGATCCGAATGAACCTTCATCCGGGACCGGGTACGCCATCGGCTGGACTTACGAAGGAACGCTGCTCTTCCAGACTTCACTGCCCATTTCATATCGAAGTATGTCGGTGGCACCATGCCCAGTACTGTGTTTCATTGCCTATATGAGATCGTCACTCGACTAGCTCATGCACTACTGCAAGGAAGAAGAGAAAAACTTGTCGCTTTGAGTGACGCTGAACACCTTCATTTAACTGTAATATGGACGTGTAGAACATGCCAGCGAAGACTCACGTTCCTTCTGAAGGGATGAGGGCAGGATACAGGTACGATCCCGGCATCATAACGCATGTCCCCTCAAAAGCGTCCACAAGTGCTATCTCACCTACAATGGATCTGTGCTAGGGACTGGCCTCCTACTCGTCGGATGGACTATGCACTAAATCGGAGCAGCGACTCCTAAATATGCTCTTGACATATGAAGCAATTCCTATGGACAGAGAGCTTCTAGTGCAAACTGGGAGGTGGCGCGCCGCAGTATTAGCCGTGGCGCGTTTGTGGGCCCCCTCCCTGTAATCGTATATAAGCATGCCAGAATGCAAGAGAGACGGCCAGCAAAAGACGCACAACCAGTTTCTTCAGCACTTTCCAACATGTCTTTGTTCGGTTCCGACCCCAACCTCCCCAATCCCTATGTCGACGACCAAGCCAGGAGCTATCTCCAAACTCCTTGTACTACGGTCTACATAGCAGCCGATAGACCCCAGGTACGAGCCGAGCGCGGGGACGCGGTAAACCATTGGGAATTTGGTTTGTGTTACCGAATAACGCCGCTTCGATCAATCTGGACATGGTGAAATCAAGCGTCGAGCGGTTGGAAGGTACCCTCGGGGTGATCTGGAAACCATATGCCCTTACATTCAATCGAATGTTCGCCATCGAGGCCACTCCGAGACCGGGCCTCACAGTCAAACAGGTCTTGGACTACATAATCGAGAAAGGCCGCTTGCGATACCGGTTCACGCCCTCGGTCCAGGGGTGCACCTTTTGGGTCGAAAGTGTAACGTGCGACCTGGAAGAGAAGGGATGGATCAGGAAGCGGGACAATGCACCATACAGCAGCAGGACGGTGTCAGAGGAAGTGACTTTACGCACCCAATATTTCTACATGAAGGATCCGACCGGCCAGGTCGTCTGCGCACTCTTCCCATCCGTACATGGGACCTTCTTTGCTTGAACGGCTACACCTGTGAGGAAATCGTCCTTGCACGGAATTCTGTCGCTAACGACTTCTCTTTTCAGGTATCCGACAGAGATTTCTTTTGTTGTATCTTTTCTGTTGTACTTCTAGCGCACCATGTGTCGAATTGTTATCTTGCTGTCCCGCAGGCTTGTAAACCGTGTGCCATGCCTCTGTCGTCTATGTAAACTATCGTCAGCTACGTGTATTCGAAAAGTGAAATGTCACCATCGCACCTACAATGTACCTCTGAGACGGGCTGTGATACTGTCACGGCGGCGCCGTTGACAACGTTGAGTATCATATCTGGGCCTTCGAGGTCCTTACCTGGGTCGCTATCACGTTTGAAGGGATAAAGAAAGACCTGATGTGCGCATAGGTACTCAGAAATGTATCAGAGGGCATCGCTTTACCTTCCCCCTTAGACTTCGTTAGGAGTCGCCGAAGGCAAGACCCAGGTCATCCAATGCCTTGTCATAGATGAGTCGCTCACAACATTTCACCGAGGAGTTGCTCAAGATCGAACCCGCAGCCTCCTGCGAGAGAACCAGGTCTTAGGCTCGTACTCTTACAATACCTTGTCAGACCGGATAGTGAGTAGCTCACAACTTCGTTCCAAGAACTTCGCTGCGACCCGTGCCAATGTGAGTCATTGTATGAAGGAGGAACCAAGCGGCGGGACCTCGTAATAATAGTTCTCAATATTTCATGAAACTCCCTACGCACCGTGCCGAAGTCAATGTCTTCTTGAAGAGGAACCAAGCGGCAGTATGCCGAGACGTCACAGCTGATCGTATGTCACCACGTTTCCTGAAGCTGGCTGTGCACCGTGCCTAACTCAGGATATTTCTGCAGTACCCAGTCAGACCAGAGAGTCAGCGGCGCACAACGTTTGATGAAGTCCTTCACGGACCGTGCCAAAGTTAGTGCTCTTACGAACGATGAACCAAGCAGCAGTTCGATGTCACGCTGACAGTAGCTCGGAATGGTTCATGAGGCTCCTTGAAGTGACATGCCATAGTCACCGCCTTACCAAGCGGAAACCGGACAGCACCCCTACGTACATTGTGCACACCAGCTTCTCACTTGACCCTGGGGCCTGAGATCCGCCCGAGCCGCGGTCTCTGGTCCATGGGCGACGCCCATTTCGGGTTTGAACCTGATAAACCGAATCATAAGACAATGCAAGCTCTGTACCACCGTAGACATACTTTCGAAGAATGACTGGAAACAGATGCCCTTGACTTGAGAACAGAGATCGTCTCGCACGGTTAAGCCTTTCATCATTCTGCCTCACCCTCTGCGCAACAGCTGTGCCGTCCACCGGCCACGCTCAATGCTGAACACCCACCGAGGCCCCGATTCCGCGTTCCGCCTCGACTCGGGCATCACGAGTAGGCGGGCCGCGTTGGTGGCGGTCAGAGGGATATATGCGCACAGCTCGCCGTAGTCGTTTTCTCTGCGGGGTTAGATACACGCGCATCGGATTGAAAAAAGGGAGGAGACATACTGCCACATGAGCCTAAGATTGAAACGTTGACATCTCCGCCCACCCGCCCGAGCAGCGGTCTACCAGGTCTCGCGCTCCGCCGACTACGCCATACACACATAGCCCAATTCCTTCCTCGTCAAAACGTGAGAAAAGGAGATGATCTATATATCCCAGGCGTCCTTCCCCCTTCCGCCACCCGAACCCTCCTGGAGCATCCAGATTAACACACACTCACTCGTATCACTTCGAGGTATTGCTGCTTCCCCGGACCGAGGCCCGGCTTAGCGTCAGTCGGCCGAATTTTGAGGCAATCGCGTGCCTACAACGCGCTACCCACAAGGGACTCCAGCCGGCAACGGTCGGAAGGCTCCCTACGAGGGCGCGTTTCGAGAGAGAAACACTTGCGGGCAACATGGCAGCCAGAGAAATGGTTGGTGCGCGTTTGGTTGGCAATTATGGATTCTCAAGCCTGTAAACGCGCCACAGGGCAGAACGATGGCAAGCAAGCAGGCCAGACATGGCAGCTTCTTTCGAACGGCGAACTGGTGAGGAAATCATCGAGTTCTGTGTTGACGAGGGCTCTTCCTAGGTGTCCGATACACCTTGTTTTAATTGTATTTCAGCGCGCTGTGCACCGCACTATACCGGTCATCCTTTCCTTGTCGGATGTCTCCGTCCTGTTATCGTGTTTTCTACGTAGCCCACTCATCAGCTATATGTTATCGTGGTAAACAAGATGGATCGCCATTATCATACCTATGATTGTATACCTCGATAAAGCGATGGCTTCATTGTTATGCACATGAACCGCAGTCATCCGCAAAGTACGCACGCCACCACCCTCCAGCTTCCTCACTTCAGAATAGCACCAGACGCCCCCGCGAACCACGCCCTCTGGTCCTTGGGCGACGCCCACTCGGGGCTGGAGCCTAGCATACCGCATCGTAAGCCAACGCAAACCATCCCCGCCGCAGACGTACCTCCGAAGAACGTCTGGAAGTGCAAGCCCTTGACATGCGAGGCAGCGTCGTCGCGCAGGGTCAAGCCCTTCACGCAGATCACCGACGTGCCGTCGATGTACACCTCCACTCCCCCTGCATGCTACATTCGAATCCCACCGAGACACCCACATAACAGCAGCTTACCGTTCTCCTGCCCAATATCATTCAGCCTCACCCGCTGCGCCACCGTCGTCCACCTCCCGCCTTCAAAGCCGAATGCGCCCCGTCCCACCGAAAACTCGTAGTCCGGATTTTGTCTGGACCCGGGCACGACGAGCAGGCGGGCGGCGTTGGGCGCGGTGAGGGGGAGGTAGGCGTAGAGCTCGCCTTGCCCGTTTTCTCTACATGGGGTTGTACATGGACTGAATAGGGCTGAGGGGGGAGCGTACCTCCACATGAGGCGCAAATCGAAACACTTACACCGCGCGTCCGTCCGCCCGCCCGAGCAGCGGTACGCCAGGTGGCCCACCACGCCATACACACCCCCAATTTACGTCGATCCCTGGTTAAAACTTTGTATGAAGGCCGGATGACTCACATCCCAGACAGCTTCCCCCCCGCTCCCCCACGCGAAGCCCTCCTCGAACATCACCTCGCAGTGCGGGAGTTGCAGTCTTTAGGGGCAGGCAGAAGGTTGTACGAAAGGGAATTCCGCGGGCTCTGATTGGCTGGGAATTCCCTTTCGTACAATCTTGTGCCCGGCCCTAAAGACTGAAACTCCCGAAGTGTGGTACCCCATCAACACCTCCCGAGAAGCGGACCAGACGAAAAGAAACTCGAGAGCCAAGAACGCCGCGCGCAAATTCGAGTGAGGAGCCGGGACAGTCAAAACAGCTGATGACGATTGGCGAACGAACTTGTCTTTGCATTCCATCACTCTCGGTTATTCAGTTCTCTTCGCCGTTTCTACAACATACTGAACAACTGGGATCGGATCATCCTGTACGATTACGATCTATTCGTCAGTCACGGGTCACTGGCCTTCCTGACGTGCCGAATTTTACCACTTATCATGGGTCACGGAGGCCCTTTGGCCGACGTGGGACCTACTATATACATATGGTTGCCTGCGGCGCCTCTTTGCACCATATATGCCAACCTGACGAGAAGACGAGTCGGTCAAACAAGTCACAGGTCACACGGCCTGCCGAATAGATGGTAATCGTACTTGAGGACGGGTTCATCTCACGCGAACCCCGGCTTTACGATACTGTACTTCTATCGCCTCCTTCGCGGCACTTCAATTCTCATTCTCAGGACAATCCCCGGCAGTACATTCACGTCTAAGTACTTCCTCGTGGTTACCCGCCGGACATTGCGGGTAAGCAAGTATTATGACACACGTTCTTCAGAATACTCTTATTGGCGAAACGACTGCCTTACAGCAGATTCTATGACACTCGGTACAGGGATGCGCAGAATCTGTGAATAGTGTGCAGCCTTAAGCGTCAGCCCGAGGCTTGTCATCGCGCTCCGAGGATGCCGAACGTCTTTACTGCGAAGCAATAATACGCTCAACGACTTCCTTTGGGTGTATAAAAGGCGCACTGGCAAAGACGAAGCTAGGACACGATATATTCATCTCTTGAGAATCGTCGCTCAGGATGGATGCTCAGCTCGTTGGGGTCCTTGTTATATCGGTTCTCCTTCTAGTTCTCTACCGGCGACACACTAAGCTGTCAATTGCCTACGTCCGTGGCCCGAAGGCAGACTCGTTCTTGTTTGGTACGTGTTATGTTTGATCCGCGAGGAACAACCCACCTCACATATTCTGTCATCGCTTCAGGTCATCTTCGCCTACTCGCAAACAGCCCTATCGGCCAGGTTCATTACAAGTGGCAAGATGAATTCGGATCGGTTATCCGTTACAAGGGCTTCCTGGGTGTACGTTCGACCCTATCACGACGAACCCAAACTCACTTCTAACTACTTTCATTCTGTAGAAGGACATGCTCATGATCTCCGACCTCAAGGCCCTGCAGTACATCTTAAACACTGCTGCCTACAAATTTGATCGGCCAGAGGCGGTCCGGCAGGCGTTGCTTACGCAAGACGGTCCGGATCTCGTCTGGTCTGAAGGTGCGCACTTTACTGGTGGCTGGTGCATACGCTGACAGTCTTTACCAGGCGAACAGCATAAACGGCAGCGAAAGGTTATGCTTCCGGCGTTCGGGGGCCCCGAAGCGAAGGCACTGTATCCTGTTTTCAAGTCGAAAGTGGAGCATGTACGTACTCCCGCTTTCGGGAACATACTTGGGTCTGAATATACTCCCCGCGCAGTTGAAAACAATATGGAAGGATATCATTAGTGGCACCGACAAGGGTACTTCTGCTACCATCAACGTCAATCAGTGGTTGAGCAGGGCCACTTTGGATGCCATCGGCCAAGGTAGGTCGGCAATCTAGTTTCACAGCCTTTGTGACTGATTGAGACGTTCATTATAGCTGCTTTCGACTACGAACTCGGGATGCTAGACAACGGCGAGAACGAGCTGGGGAAACTATACCAGAACTTCTCGTCGGTATTCTGACCTTACTTGCTCCCTCACTTCTCACATTGTTTATTATGCAGGCTCGACACGGCACCTTCAGGCAAAATCATCGCTGATGCAGTGCTGGACTACCTACCTGGTCCTGTCCTCAAATTTATTTTCGAGACTCTGCCGTTCCGCACTTTCATACGCTTGAGAGAGCACCGGACAGTCACTAGAAAAGTAGCGAAGCAGCTCATCGATATTAAGGGACAAGAGCTCCTGGAAGGAAGAGGAAATCGGGACGTCTTCAGTCTACTCAGTAAGTTCACTTGGCACATAGATGGTCAGAGGCCGCGGAGACTCATCCGGCATGCCAGTCAAAGCCAACGGATCCGAGCAGAGCAAGAGTCGCCTCACTGACGAGGAGCTCTACGCAGAAATGAGGTATGTGTAAAGTGTTCCTCACCCCGACATGGACTGAGCGCACTCTTATCTGGTCAGCGTCATTTTCATTGCCGGCCACGAAACAACCTCCAACTCTCTCACCTGGAATTTGTATGAGCTGGCAAAGCGGCCCGTTATGCAACGCCGGATTCGTGAAGAGATCCGAGAAAGGGAAGCGGTCATACGGGCAAGAGGAGACACCGAGTTCAGCTTGACCGATATCGAGAGTCTGGCATTCTTTCAGGCGTTCTTAAAGGTGCGCTATCTGATCCATACCTCGGACGAATGTAACGAATGGTATCACAGGAAACGCTGCGCATGCACCCTGTGGTTTTTGCCTTGATTCGGAGGGCAGTGAAAGACATTGTCTTGCCCCTCGCGCAGCCCATCATGGACGTCTCTGGGAAGACCCGCTCCGAACTTGTTGTTCCCAAGGGTACCGATATCAGTGTACCTGTCGGGTGTTACCACAGGTTTGCAGATCCATCATTGTAACCGCAACGCATGCCAACTAATAATTCTCAGGGACAAGACAGTCTGGGGAGAGGATGCTGATACTTTCAATCCTGAACGTTGGATGAAGGGCGACGCCGTGAAGGCAGCCAGTCCTATGGGAGTCATAAGCAACCTGTGAGCCGGATTTACTGACTAACCATGTGCGAAAGCAGTGTCTGACCAGTCCCCTCTACTCTCAGTATGAACTTCGGAAGTGGAACCAGGTCCTGTATCGGCTGGCGGTTCGCGTGAGTACCCCTTAATAGACCGCGAAACTCCTTGGATTTCATCTAATGTTCCTGCGCTAGGATGACCGAAATGCAATGCTTCCTCGTGGAGCTCATCAATACATTCGAGTTCGGGTTACCCGCCAAAGACATGGTCTTCCACAAGGTGGGATCGATCGTCGTCGTGCCAGTACTAGCTTCAGAGGCGGGCAAAGGGGCCCAGATGCCGTTAACCATCTCCATAGCGGACAGAGATTGAGTTCGAACTGGAAGCATGTCGTGGCCTAGCCGTCCTAATGATATGTTACCACACGGGTTTGCTAGGTAGTTAATCGGTCTAAAGCGCGTATTAGCGCGTAGTTTATGAAACGTTTGCGCAGTCTTCATTGTGCTATCAATGAGAGGAAGCTTAGACAAGGACGGATGGCGGCCTCCAACAGGCAACATTCAATGGCACTAACCGCACAACCGATAGGAGGAACCCCACAAGTGCTCGGTACTCACTCCATCCAGAGAAGTGAACGAAAGGATACGAAAGGCTACGATTCAGATAGATATCATACTATACATTGCGTGGTGTGGCTACAGTCAATCCTATTCGATAGTCCGAAGAAGACGGATGAATAGACGGATGGATCGTCGAACGAATATACAGTGAAGGATTAAAGATCGCCGTAGAATACACATATCTAGACATGGTGAGGACGAGAGGCAGTTGGGTAAGTGTCCGCCGTGGAAGGTGGAGTGCGCCGAGTGCGTGGTGAACTGGAGGCAGGATGGGTGATCGGTCTGAAGACGGCGAAGACGGACGGCCAGCTGGGAGGGATACAGCGGGGAGACGGAGAAACGAAGCGCGGCGGACTTCGCTATAATACAGAGGGAGGGCTATAATAACTCAGACTCTGGGGGAAAAGGACGGACTTGTCGTGGACGCGACCCTACATCAACTCAGTCATGATCAAACAACGCCGCGGATCGAATCGAACAGACGTACCGATACATAGGACGAGATGGTCAGACAAACCAAGGACACCACATACACCTTACACCACAAACCCGTGCTGGAGGAAAGATAGATAGGACGAGAGGGCAGCCGAGGACGGAGAGGAGGAAGGTCTATAAGATGCCCGAGTCTTTCAGGGCGTTTTGGAGGATCGTCTCCTTAACGGCGGCGAACACCAGTCGGATATTGCTCGTATCCGTCGCACATGTCAGGCTGCACGACACCCAGGTCAGTCAGTGGTCCCGCCAGATGAACCGGGGAAAGGCAGGGACACGCACTGCGGGTAAACGCTTAACTGCGCGCGATTCGCCTGCATGTACCGCCACAGGATAAACTTGGCCGCCTTATTCACATCCGGCCCGCCCGTGTACTCGGGGAAGTACTTCTCCAGTGGTACCTGCACCGCAAGCACGAAACGCATTAGAGTCAGTGTCATTCTATCTAGACTACCTGATCGCACACACGCACCTTCGGCACCTTCGCCTTGAAGACATCAACTTTATTCAGGAAGAGGATGATTGACGTGCGCAAGAACCACCGCGAGTTGATCACGGAGTCGAACAGGTCGAGCGACTCCTTCATGCGATTCTGCGGTCGGTGCGCGTCAGTGTCAGCGCGATGAGTGCTACGCAGGACGGGGCATGCACACCTGGTTCCGCTCCTCGAGGAGCACTTGGTCGTACTCGCTCAGCGCCGTGCAGAAGATGATCGACGTGACGCTCTCGAAGCAGTGGATCCACTTCTTTCGCTCTGAGCGTTGTCCGCCGACGTCGAACATGTGTATTCTAAATTGGTATATGCGTTAGTATAGAGTCGCGAAAACGATGAAACGAGGAATGAGCGGGGCCCGACTGGTGAGGCGCATATAGTCACGTCGCGAGGAGTGTTCGCTTCATAGCCCACAGCAGGAGCATAACCGACAAGCAACTCACGATAACTGCCCCATATTAAACCGCGTCTCCGTGATCCCCGTGCTCTTCGCCCTGGCCCTCAACACATCCGTCTCCGTAGGTAAATAATTCGGCTGGCCGATCCGCATCACCTCCGAGAAGAAACTACACCTCATTAGTCAACACCATCCTCCGCACACGGGCGCAGGCGTGCACTCACTAGCTCGCGCTGTCCATGAGGTAGAACTCGCTGCTGTGGTCCATCACCCGCGGGATGACGGGGTCGCGCCAGACGTCGTGGATCGCTTGCGCGATCTCTTCCGAGAGGGAGAACGACGAGGAGGGCTCGACTGTGTAATTGATGATCCGGTCGGCGTTTTGCTGGTAAAATCGCAGTCAGCGCGCCCGCCATGGCAGCAGCAGTAAACTCGACCAAGCGTACCCGGTTCGCCGGCAGCTCGCAGTCGACGCCGAGCTTGCGCATGGCGAGCACGATCGCCTGCGCGCTGTCGAGCACGTTCTTGTAGATGATCGGGCGGAAGGAGGCGAGCTCGTCCTTGGAGAACCCACTCTGGTGGATTATCTTCATTTGTTTCACGATTGTAGACTTTCCGGATTCGCCGGAGCCTGGGGGAGGGGCGTTAGAATGAGATTGTAATGACGAGGCGTGGTCGGTGATGTGAATGCGGGGTGAGGTGTGCGGAAAATCGATCCCGCTGAGCGCATGGTCGAACTGCATCCTGAGTCCGACAGTGCTCCCGGCTTGGCGGTCTCACCCAGTCAATCTCTTCCAGGGTCGAGGGCCCATAGCAAAGAGACGCATATATGCAGGCTGTTGAACGTACAACCGAGCCCGGGCCCCTTTCACTGCACCATCGAGTCCGCATGTGAATCCCTTCCACAATCCAACCCCGCATGCACGCACTCCCAGGGGATATAAACACTTACCGAGCAGCAGAATCTTGCACTCCTTCCTGTACCTCCTCGAGTCGACCTCGATATCCCGGTCAATAGCGTCCGACCGCGCCTTCGCCTCCTTATCCTCCGTAGACGCACAATTCCCCATCGTCCCTTATACACACAACGCTGTCCAACTCTTGTTTCTTCGAACCTACGAGTGTCGTTTATCCGCCGCGGGTCGATCCTGCGGCCTGAACTCTGCCCGGTTCGAAGTGAACTGAATGGGTAAAGAACTCAAGTTCGCACTGTCTCAATAGCGGATCTGCTCAGTGGTGTGCGCTATCAAAGCTAGCAATATGTCGACGAAAGAGGGGCAGCGTAGCCTGGCGAACAAAGGTAGCACGCGTAGGATGGATGGAAAGAAACTGGGCCGTGCGGTGCGCTGGGGGCGGGCTGACAGGGTATGCTCTGCTATATTTAGCCGCCCTTGTTCTGCGGCTATGACCGGGCGTTCGCACGCCCCTGATCTTTGATTTTACTTCCGACTCAGCTTGCGCGACCATCGCCGGTTGGTTCGTCGAGCGGGAGTGCTGCGCGGTCAGTCCGAGGGCGGTGGGTTAGGGGATTTAAAGGGCTCGCTATTGTCTCTCTGCCTCCATATGACTACCTGCTCGAGAGGACAAGTGGTGATATGGTTGCAGGGATGCTAAGGCCAGTGGCCCTGGCGCTTGTCAATGCTCTCGGGGATATCGTCTGGTCGTCAAGAGACATGTAAATCCCCCGATGACCCGACAAGCTGTACTTCTGCGCTGTGCAGTCGCATCCTCTGATGGTCTTGACCCCTGGAGGAAGAAAGCCCGTTGAATACGCCGACGACATCGTAGCCATGCTCGGGGCTGTACGACGAGATCGTCAATGGTTCCGTGCTCGTTTCATGCGTGATGGCCGAGAATCGTCAGGAAAGGTATGTCTCTCCCTGAGTCTGCCTTACACCCCGAGCTACGTGATAAAGGGGTCTGCTATGTATGCTGACCTGGCACGTCCGTCTGTCCTGCTTGAACGGCATCTCTGCATAGGTGCTGCCGCACTAAACGCCGCGGGCATCACCCATTCGAGTAGACCGTATATGCACCGTTCTTGAGACGGTGGTACCTCGCCGTTTTTCCGCCGTTTTCACCTGGGACACCCTCGCAAGCATCTGTCTGCATAAATAACCGTCTATGCACTAGATTCCTCCCAAAATATTATCCTTTCCTCTTCCACCGCGAAGAGGATCGCCTCCGAGTCCGCGCATCCCATCTGAATCTGAATTCAGATGTCACCCGGCTCGTCCTTGTGGCGAGTCCCGCAGACGTCCACAGACCCTCTCCCGACAGTTCCGAGACCGCTTCCACACGCCCGCGCGACCACGTGCCGGACCAGATGCGCTACTTTCTCACCTCCCCCTCCAACAGCCCGGATGGTGTCAGACCGCAGAATCACCCAGCTCCTATAAAAAGTTCACATCGCGCTGGTCGACGCCGCCCTACTTATGCTGAGCCGCGTCTGAAGCTTGCCTTTGTCTGAACCTCTGGATTCGAGTCTCGGCACGCGTCGCAGGATACACGATCGCGATCGTTAATTAGCTTCGACCTGTCGGAGTGAACGCTGTGCTCACGCTAGTCTCGGGACACCTTTGTATCGAGCGCGCATATGTTCAAGTCGGTGGTGTTCGCGCTGTCAGTGTTAGCGCTGGGGTGGGCTAGTCCATTCGTGTCTGCGCAGTGTGAGTCCCGTATTCATTCGAGTCCGATCGACTCGAGTCGGGCATGAAACCGCGGGCACCTGACGATTCATTCCAATACAGCGACGACCTCGACTAACACGGACACGTCCATCTCAATACCGACGGCCACGTCGTCCGGCTCGTTCACTACCACCTCGGTGTCGTACTCTACGACCATCACCTCCGGCACGCCGGGGACGTCCACCGGTGCGTCGGACACCCGCCCTGCTCACACCCCCGTCTAACCGCTCCCTCCCCGCACACAGGCACTTACACCGGCCCGCGCCCCAGCTCCTCCTCCACCGCGTCCGTCTCGCTCTCCACAACCGTCATCACGACGACCTTCTCCAACCCGCCCGTCACGCTCACCTTCACCGCGACCGAGACGCCCTCGGGCACCTCCGTCAGCTCTGGCACGGCCTCCACCGCGTCCGTCTCCGCCTCTTCCTCTCCGTCCGCGAGTGCGGTCTCAACCCCCTCTAGCGCGACGACGCTGACCGTGCCCGCGTCGCCCTCGCGGACGGTCGCGCCCCAGCCGACGGGGACGGTCACGAGGTCGATCCCCGCGCCGGCGAGTACGGTGTCGAACACGTCTGGCGCGCTGGCGGCGGGGTGGAGGGGGACGGCGGTGTTGGGCGCAGTTGTGCTCGTTGGGCTGGTTGTCGGGAACGTTTTCTGATGCCTTGCATAATGCGCGTGATCTGAGACATCGATTGGCAGAGCTGTTTACTATTTATGTGTGTTCGTAGGGTGTATTCTGTACCTTCGTAGTGCTGTTTGATTACCTTCGTTTGTCTCGTGTACTCTTCCATCGTAGTTGGCTTGTTACATGTTATAATTCAACCCAAGCGTATCCGTTGCCCTCATTTCTGCAGCAAAGAGACTACACGAAGGAAGATCATTGCAGTGTCACTCTTGACTGGACCGCCATCGGACATCCACGGGGAGGTAAGGCCGACAGTTGGCCTTATTTCGCCCCTACAAAGCACGAATAAACAATGCTAAATGATGACTCGTGAATCGTGACAAGTCATGGTAGCATGGGGATATACACTATTGATGCCCCGACTCGACGCGGCGACTCGCGCCTTGCTGTAGGGGCCGAAAGGGGGACTTGGCAAATTTCGCGAGAGGACGAAGTCCGACAGCACGAGCGGTAGCGTCACATGACCGCGAGTATTACACTATCAAGGTGCGACGCCAAATATAAGTAGCGTGTCCGAATAAGGCAGTTGGGTGTGTCGGCCTTACCTCCCATCCACGGCCGCGCTCTGATTCTCATCATCCCATGCCTCCCGCCTCCGCCCTCTTCCCGATCCCCCCTTCTCGCATCCTCATAGGCTTCACCACGTCCCCCTCCCCCCCTTTCCCATCGGCCGCACCCCCCTCTCCGACGCCGTCCTGGGCGTACACAACTCCTCCGCGCACCTCCCGCACCCTCTCACTACCCCTCCCCTCCCCCCTCCGTCATGCGGTGAGGTGGCATGGGAAGCGTTCTACCCCGCGGGCAGCGTCAACCCCTCCAGCGCGATCCCCGGCGGGTTCGGGTTCTACTTGGGCGGGCCGGAGGGGTTCAGGTACGAGATCGCGGGGGCGCGGGAGGTGCTGATGGAGTACGAGGTGCTGTTCGAGGAGGGGTTCGCGTGGGGGAAGGGGGGGAAGCTGCCTGGGATGTGTGAGTCGATTTCTTACATTCAAGTATCGACTAGGATTTCGAATTCGATGTGAATCGGTGAATTTGGAATGGTGTAGTCGGCGGTGTGGGCGACCTGGCGTACGGCTGCTCCGGCGGGCGGACGAAAGCGAGGTGCCAGTGCTTCGACCTCAGGCTCATGTGGAGGTACGCTTCCCCCTCCCCCTGTTCAACGTCCACCTACAACCCCAGTAGAGACAACGGGCAAGGCGAGCTCTACGCCTACCTCCCCCTCACCGCGCCCAACGCCGCCCGCATGCTCGCCGTGCCCGGGTCCAGACCAAATGGCGACTACGGGTTCTCGGTCGGGCGGGGCGCGTTTGGCTTTGAAGGCGGGAGGTGGACGACGGTGGCGCAGCGGGTGAGGCTGAATGATATTGGGCAGGAGAACGGTAAGCTGCTGTTTCCCCATGTTATGTGGGTATCTGGGTGTGGTTTGAATGTGGGATGCAGGGGAAGTGGAGGTATACATAGACGGCACTTCCGTGATTAGCGTTCAGGGCTTGACTCTGCGCGATGACGCGGTCTCGCATGTCCAGGGCTTGCATTTCCAGACATTTTTTGGAGGTGCGTCTATGCATCGTTCGTTCCGCATGGTTTGTATTATCCTTATGATGCGGTATATAGGTTCGAGCCCTGAGTGGGCGTCCCCCAAGGACCAGAGGGCGTGGTTTGCGGGCGTGTCTGGTGCTATACTCATTTGAGGAGGACACAGGTATACGTATTTCGTGGATGTCCGCCGCTCGGGTTCTTCTTCGTAAGGGCACCAGGCAAACAGTTTCATGGGCTATTGCGAGCTATCACCGGCTCTGACGATTCGCCGCGTGTTTTCTCTTCCTGCCGACACTGACTGGGATCAACAGGACTTACTGAACGTCGTAAAACACTGTCAGGTGTGATGAGGTACCGCTACTTCGTTTGTCTTTCATAAAGCACTCATTTTGGCACGGTTCACGGCAAGGTGCGTGAATCGTTGTGGCATTATCCGGTGCGAAAAAATACTGCGCGAGCTTAAGATCCTAGGCTCGTGACCAGCCTGTCTCATCAGCATTGAGGGGAGAACATCCGTAGTTCTGCCCTTGATCAGGCTACAAGAGGGTGGTCATGAGCGTATTGCAACTCGCTCAGTGGAAAGTTGTGGGTAAGTCTCAGCTATGACGGGGTATTTATGACCTGGGTTTCGCGACTCGGAAAGACGCTTTCTCCTTCCGCGACTCTATCAGCGAAGTCTGGAGGGGAGACGTCCAGCATGGGATAGGTAGAGCTGAGGTCCTCTGATACATCTCTGAGTGCGTGTGCGCATGCTGGGGCCTTTCGCTATCCCTTCAAACGCGATGTCGACAGAGGCAATCTCTGGAGGCGCGAGACCGGTCTAAAATCCACCGACACATACGTTCGCTAGAAAAATTAATTGCGACCGGTAGAGGACTGAAATTGTACAGTTATCGTACGAAACACACCGTATCACTTTGTCCCACCAAATTGAATTTCGATCCCCATAAGGATGGCTGAACATAACATTTTCCGACTGTTTAGTGGTCTATTCTCGTCTGGTGATATAGATGGCCATTCCTGCGCTCTGGGGCCCCTTGGGGTCAGTTTACAACACGGCTGAGGCAGTAACTCCATATATTCTCTATGTAGAACAGTACGACACCGGCCCTGACACTGAATTATGCATCCCCCCCCAGCTTGCTCCAGGCTCCTTATCCATGTTCGCATTGACTACGCCAACACTAAGGCTTATGTGCAAGTTGCTATTCAGTGTAAGCTCATGCCACAGCCTCAGGGAGGGCCTCGCCTACTTACTCTCATAGCTAGATACTGGCGATGCTGGTGAGGTGGACGGGAATTCTATTAGGATATCTTAAATTCATTAAACATATTGTACAATGAGTGCCATCCTCACTGCGCAATGACCAATCAATTATGAGACCTACAACATGGACACACGTCAGACTTTGTGGAGAGACGGGATCCAGAAGTACATCTAGGTGACGGAGCCGCAGCCAGCATCTAGCCTACGACAGTATTATACTTATCTAGAAAGAAGGGACATAAATACCACTGGAACCGCTCATTATAGTATTTGCGGTGTCGCGGACGACGACGACCGGCGCAACAGTAAGTATATGGCGGTGGCAGGCGTCGAGGTCGTGGGAAGTGGGCTATGATTCCGAATCTTCAAACTCCGACCTGTACATTGTGTTCTCGCGATTACTCGACAGACGGAATTCGACCGTTTATCGTATCAAGTGTCCGAGAAGGGAACTCCAGCAGGTTTTATATGGGAAGGTATTCCGACCTCATTCGACCACTTTTCAGCCGAAAGTACAAAGGACGGTCTCTGTTAGGCCGACTCGCCACGCACCGTGGCAAGAACCTCGAAGGCTCAGATATGATACTCAATGCTGTCAAGGGCGTCGCTCTCACTGTGTCACAGCCCGTCTCAGACGCGGGGTATGCTATAGGTGCACTGATGACATTTCACTTTTCGAATACACGTAGCTGATGATGGTTTACATAGACGACAGAGACATGGTACATGGCTTACAAGCCTGCTGAGACAGCAACGATAACAATTCGAAACACGGTGCGCTAGAAATACAACAGAAGAAGTCTGTGTCGGATACCTGGAAAGAGGAGTCGTTAGCGACAGAACTTTGCGCAAGGACGATTTCCTCACCGGTGAAGCCGTTCAAGAGAAGAAGGTCCCATGAACGGATGGGAAAGGTGCACAGACGACCTGGCCAGTCCCGGGGTCCGTCATATAGAAGTATTGAGTGCGTTAAGTCACTTCCTCTGACACCGTCCTACTGCTGTATGGGGCATTGGCCGGCTTCCTGATCCATCCATTCTCTTCCATGTCGCGAGTTACAGTTTCGACCCAGAAGGTGCATCCCTTGACGGAGGGCGTGAACCGATATCGCAGTCTGCCTTCCTGGATTATGTAGTCCAAGACCTGTTTGACTGTGAGGCCGGGCATCGGAGTGGCCTCGATGGCGATCATGCGATTCGATGTGAGAGCATATGGTTTGTATATCACCCCCAGGGTACCTTCCAACCGCTGGAGACTGGACTTCACCATGGCTAGGTTTATTGACCCGGCGTTATTCGGTAACACAAACCAAATTCGCCAATGATTTACCGCGTCCTGGCGCTCTGCTCGTACCTGGGGCCTGTCGGCCGCGATATAGACTGTAGTACAGGGAGTCCCGAGATAAACCCTGGCTGCGTCGTCGACATAGGGATTGGGGAGGTTGGGGTCGGAACTGAACACAGACATGTTGGAAAGTGCGGAGGGAATTGGATGTGCGTCTTTTCCCTGGCCGTCTCTCTTGCATCCTGGCTTGCTTATATACGACTCACAAGGAGGGGGCCCACAAATGCGCCACGGCTCATACTACGGCGCGCCACCTCCCATGTTGCTCTAGAAGCATTCTGCTCATAGGAATTGCTTCATATGTCGAGAGCACTTTAAGAGTCACTGCTCCGGCATCGGGCATATTACATCCGACGAAGTGGAGGTCAATCCGTATAACAGACCCATTTCCGTAAGTGAGATAGCACCTGCGAACGTTTTTAAGGGATCATGCCCTTATGTTGTCGGGATTATACCTGTTCCCGCCCTCGTCTCTTCGAACGCGTCGGAAGTGTCAGCTGGAATTGGTCGACGCGGGTTTATATTCCGGTATAATAAGTTTTTGAAGTGTCACCTAAAGCAGAGTCTTTCATCTTTTAAGTTCTTCCCATGTAGTGCGCGAGCTTAGTCGAATTAGTGGTAAGGATCTCAGATTGGCAGAGAAACACAGCACTGGACATGGTGCCACCAAAGTGCTTCAATACAAATTGGGCGGTGAAGACTCGACGAGCAGCACTTCCTTCATGGCTGTAAGCGGTGGCGTCCCGATCCATTGCGGCTGAAGATTCTTCCGGGACGTGGCGAGGAGTTCAACTGGACTTACTACGCCACGCCGCAGCCTGCCCATTCTGTCCGCCTCCTTTCACTCCGTATGGTCGGAACTCTTCTCGACATTCCTCCCGGATGGGTGACACCTGGTCCGCGTTCTCCAGTGTGGCGCTCGAGGACTCTCAACGTCGATCTCAAAGTGGATGATGATATTGTGCTTTGCAGAGCAGTGGGTCTCGCACTACGCCACCATTATCCTGACTCTCCGATTGCCTACAAATTCTTCCGGTTTTCAGCATGTCAGGAAGTTTTCATGCCCACGATGAATGACAATCAGACCAAAGCATGGGCACCTGAATTGCGCGAGTGCGCTGCCCCAGCGGCGGTTGCGGTATCTGTGGATCCTTCGCCATCCCCGTCGGAACGCGCTATTGCGTTGTCGGTTCCCGTTATCATTACTGTTGTTGCAACTCCTGCACAAGACATTCTTCAGGTGACCTTCGACTCCACAACAGTAAAGACGCCACGAGCGAGTTGGTTTCTGCGCCACATTCACCAGGCTCTGAGAGTGCTGCTCCTCGGCGGATCGGTAGATCCGAAACGCACGTTCCAAACTTCGTTGGAGGACACATTGCTGGGGAATGTTGATGGGCCGAGTCGATACCAAGTCTTTGTGCCGCCTTCAATAGCAAGCCATCGTCGACTACAAGATATCTTCCACGAGAGGACCGCTCACGATCCTCTGCGTCCTGCCATTTCCTTATGCCGCTTTGACGGAAATGCCGACCTTGATTCGTCAGTAACCTACCTTGACACTTTTAGTCGGGCCACTCGATTGGCAGAGAAGTTGTCGTATATGGGCGTCGGGAAGGGTGATTCTGTCGTCGTACTCCTCGAGGACTTACCGCGCCTGGCTGTGGCCATGTTGGCCACGCTTCTGCGCGATGCTGCCCTTGTTGTCCTGGACTCCGATACGTATCAACGCTCGGATTTTACGTGCCCCGAAATTCCGAACTGTCGCGCCGTGGTATGCAACACGACATGCCTCAGCACTATTCGCCATGGGCAGCCCGTAGAGATTGATATTGACGGGGACGGGTATAAGCTACTTCCGATCGCGCCAGACTCGAACTCGTCGAAGGACAGGCGGGACTTGCTGGCCTCTCACGATCATGACCAACAGTCGCCTATCGCATGTTACATCCCAGAGAGCGATGATACCAATCAAACGCATTGGAAGGCCGTGACCCACGAAGACGTCATTGCTGTCCTACTGCATCGCGACATTCAGTTCTTCCTGGTGGGCGCTACTCGATTTCTAGCGTTGTCCCTCCCCACGGATGAATCGCTATGTCTCGCCATGTGGCTCGTCTTCACTGTAAGTCTCTGTCTCAATGACAATGATTTGAGGTACCGACTCCCGTTTACTAGCGCTTCGGTACATTGTTTTATATGCCTAAGGAAGAGGAAGAATGGTGTACAGGTGCAAGCCTCGACGCGATAGGGTGTACCCACCTGGGTTTACCACCGACCCGATTGGATTTCCTCGAGAAACTGTTCAATAGTGCTGGCAGAGCCGATAACGCATGTGCGGTACAAGTGCCTCAAGACCTCCGGGGACTGATTCTATCCAGACCTCCGTCTGATGACGCAGTCATACCAGAGGGATTAGAAGTGATACTAGTCAGTGTGCATCAATTTCCCTCCAGGTATCGGTTCTAAATTCTCCCTGTCAGAGCAACTATATTGTGCCTCCTCCGCCCCAGTGAGTGTTCAAGTTGAGGTGCCCCGATTGATATCTCTCTGATATCTGTGCTTCCCGTAGGCCAGAGCCCCCCCAGGTGATCTTTTCTCACCCCGACCTAACACAGGACATTACACCCGAGCGTGTCCTGGAGCTGCTCCCGCACGGGCAGGTTATCAGCAGCCACAGTACGAAGGTTGTCCAGATACCGCACGATCTCGTGGTCAAGTATGGTCATTTCGTCAAAGCCGCCGAGGCTCAGAGTATCATGCTCGTCTCCGAGAACACCAGCATCCCAGTGCCCTCGGTACTCCTCGTATTCAAGAAGGAGCATGACACCTACATTGTAATGCGACTAATTCGCGGTAGGACGTTGCAAGACTGCTGGGAAGAACTGTCTAATCCCCTCAGAGAAGAAGTTTTGGACCAGTTTACGGAATATGTGACCGAGTTGAGATTCCTCTCGTCTGAAGGACACACTCCCGGGCCACTTGACGGCGGAAAGTGCGAGGGGCAGTGGTGGACGCAGTACGGCGCTGGCCCATTCAAGACCTACCAAGACCTGCTTTCATGGCTGAACCGAAAGCTTTCGCAGTCCTCTCGCACACATCCTCTGTTCAGCGACGAATATCCCCTCGTCTTCACCCACCAGGACCTCTGCCCGATGAATCTTATCTTGGATGATTCTAACAAGCTGTGGGTAATGGACTGGGGGATGGCTGGCTGGTATCCGGCGTACTTCGAGTACGCGTGCGTCAAGTCACCAGAGGCATACATGGCCACTCGAACAGGCTGGATATCTGCAGCTCTTCCACGCCTTCCCAACTACGAGGCTGAGGCCAGCAAATTGGAGATCATGCGATTCGCGCTTACGTTCCTGCCATTTTGTTGAACGACCCTCCAAACCCCTGCTGCATTAAACATGAGCTCAATCGGAGTGAAGGGAGAATCTTTGCGATGGGGATACTAATATTCTTCCAGGAATAGTCTAAGAGATGTGTATCTTACATACTTCACATGATAACATGACGACTGAGCACCCGCACCTTAACTGAGTACTGGACGGCATCACGTCGTCACCAATTCAAGGAGGGTGTTTGCCGTCAGCACCTTAACCAACGTACGGAAGGGGGCATGATGCCATGATCCTCATCTGTCCGAGTGACTTACGTGGGTATAAAGTTGCGACAGTCCTATGTACCGGGGCTTGAATTCTGGTGTAGTGATATAAGACCAATGCATTACCTTTCACGTCTCTTCCAGTGGATTGTGGGTTCGCACATATGTAAGACAAGAGTGAGTCAGCGTCTCTGTCTTCCGTGACTGAAATCGAAATTCGGGGTTGCCGTAATGAATCGCGATATTGGAAATTACGTCACTGATGCTCGACGCTGGTGGCGACATTGTGGCGTTAAGACTCTTCTGAGTCTTGATGCCCATCGCGTTTCCTCCAGCGCGTACATTACGAGTTGAGTTGGCCCGCTTGAGACCAAGGCAGCGCCCTCTGTCATCATACAACGCGCTCTATAAATCCTCCCCAATGGCTAGCCAAGTTCCCGATCTCGAGTCCTGGGCTCAGTCCCACATTGCAGCCTTGTGGGAGTCAACGGAAGAGGATGCATTTCACGGGGCTTTCGACTCCTGTTTTGCGTCAAACGCAGAGACTCTAATCAACCACGAGATTGTATCGCTAGACAAGGCCAAGAGTGATCTGTTGAGCACAAGGTTCGCAGCTCAAAGCGCAAAAGTGGAATGGCAGGATATCTCGTCGCTGCCAAAGGAAGGCGATGATAAGGTATCTCACTTCGTTTTCAGTATATCTAGGTGTAACAAGTGCTGATAAGTCTTTTGAAAGGTGGGCATAGTAGCCGGGTTCTTTAACGTCACGCGCAAGATGAAGCTGCGTATCCGAGCGGCACCTGCACAACGACACACTCAAGTCACGTTCAGTGCTAAGTGCGTGACTCACAGCGTATCTTATTGACTCCAGCCTTATCGGACTTCTGCTCGAAACAGGATCGATCACGACTCCTCCGTGGCAGGGGACTCGGGCGATAACCGACGTATCATCCATCTGTGGCAGACCAGAGTCGATAAAGCTGCACCGATCAACCTCGCCAGACCTCACCCTCCCGCAACCGATTGATAAAATGGCTTGACAGAGAGACAATGGAGGACTAGAATCAGCGACTATGTACGAATACTGGAGGAACCGCATGCGCAGCAAATACATCTTTCCGGCTTCCTGTTGCGATGGACACCCTCAGCAGTAGTGATGTTCTTCTGAATGTCACCGTTTTCTTATGCAGCAAGAGCCCAAAGTCGATCATATACGTTACAGGTTGGGATTGATCAAACTACTACGACTAACACAGGTCCAGGTCCTACCGAGCAGACAGACGTAGATATGGCACGGCTACTCCCTAGCCGCAACCGAAACCCTCAAGGGCAGCTGCACCCCCTCAGCCTCCTCGCCAGTTACGACCGGGAAGACCAGCCCGGAACCCTCCCGCCGTACGGTCTTCTCCGGGTAAGCGATCGCGATTTCGAAGTTGTTAACCAAATCAACGAGGAACGTCTGCATCTCCGTCATACTGTGGATAGATTCAAAAGAAGGTCGGTCAGTGCTATCAAGTATATGGAAGACTGGACGGGGCTACTGACGCGAAGCGCCAGCCAATGCACGAACGAACTCCCGAAGAGAAGGTCATCCTTGAGAGGGGTTAAGTAGATAGTTTCGTTTGATCTGAACAGGAAGAACGTACAGATTTCCGACGACGCCGACAGAGATGTCTTTCTTGTGCTTGCCCTCGCCATCGAGCCACCTTTCCGGATTGAAGACATCCGCGTCCTCGCCCCACAAGCCCTTGTCCCTGATCGCAGTGCCATGCGGGTCAACAAACGTACGGGAGAAACAGGATCGAGTCGTACCTGTTGTACGCAGCCACAGAGAGTACTATGCTGGTACCTTCCGGGATTGCCAGCTCCCCGACCACCTTACCAGACTTGAGATGCAGAGGCTTTGACAGAGGTACGACGTCATCTTGGATCGCCACGCGAAACATGTTGTTTGCAGCTGGGTGAAAACGCAGTCCCTCCTGTGCGCTCCGTCAACATCAGGCTGAGAGAGTGAGGAGAGTATACGAACCTTCAAGAACGCCTGCAGGTAGTGCATGCTCTCGATATCGGCCAGGGAGAATTCGGTGGCTCCGCGAGCCCGGATGGCAGCCTCAGTAGCCCTTATTTCATCCCGCAGGCGCGTCTGGATCTTGGGGTTCTTCGCGAGCTCCCAAAGCATCCAGGTTAGGGAGTTGGATGTCGTTTCATGTCCCGCGAAGAGGATGATGCTTCGGATCTCAGGACTGCCTGACTGCAACAACGGATGAAAATACGTACCGCATTTCTGCGTAGAGTTCCTCATCGGTCAACCTCGCCTTGTAGTTCTCCGAGGCATTCGCTTTGACTATATTCATCGATCAGTGGCTCTTCTGGCACTCGTCGAGTGAACGAACCCACCTAGAAGACTCATCACGTCCTTATTTCCCTTACCCTCTAGCAAAGCCTGTCCTTTCTCTTCGACCAGCCTGGCTGCGGTGCGGACAGAGGCCCGGCTTGCCTCGCGCAGACGGGCAAAACGACGGAAGGGCAGCTTCTGGAAGAGCCATACGAGCGGCTTTGTGGGTAGCCATTCCGAAATGGCTTCGATGACAATGCGCGGGGTAGAGGGGAGACCGAACAGCGTCAAGCTACAGAGCTTCATTTCAGTAGTCAGTTGCCGTGTCACATGCGAACGCACGTACACTATGTTATTGTAAGCCCTCTTCAGCTCCGAGTCTTCCTCGCTCAAGGCGCCGAACTTGTAATCGAACGCGGCTAGGTTTGCTCATTCAGAATCGAACGCGATCGTGAGGCAAGGCAATGCAATCGAACCTTCTCCAATAGCGTCCAACGTTGCCCGGCTGAGCCAACGTGGTGCGTTGACGACTGTCGATCCCATTTCACTGGAGTCGATGAGTTCTTGCCAGCGGGAGACAAGCTACATGAAGTCAATGAACGCCCTCCATTAGTGTGAAAGGAACATTACGTCTTCGGATATGGACTTGAATACAGGGAAGAGTGCTTTGGACTCCGGACCGCCAAAAGCAGGGAGCATGACCTTCCTCTGCCTCCTGTGCACGTCGCCCTCGGCGGCCACAAGACCCATACCATTGAGAATCCGACCAATGGCCTTGCGGAACCCGTTCGACTTCGTATAGTGATATACCGAGCTATGGGTCAGATACTGAAGCGCTTTGGGATCTGATATCATCAGTCTGTTTTCCTGATTACCTCACAGACCGGGTGTTAATGAGTTTGAAATTTCTGAAGATTAATCAGAGAAGCGGGCGATCTCACCCCGAGCGGTCCCTTGAATTTGACAACTCCTCCAAATTGTCTCTGCCATCTGAAGTCGGCTTCGCTAGCCCCGCTTTGCAACAGCTCGCGCATGTTACCTGAAGATAATTAAGCACCTCTCGCTCGCCGGAGATCTCGGGCATGGGTGTACCTAAGAGGAACGACTCTGGCTGAGGTCCCGGAACGTCATCCAATGATACCTTCGAGTATTTGCGGTATATAGCGACCAGTATGGCAAGTACGCCCAATAAACTGAGAGAAGCGATCATGATGGATAGACAGTTGAATATACTGCAAGCGATTGACGGAGACCTGTGAGAGGGCTTCCTCTGGAATAGGTGTTGCTCTTTATACCACTCGAGAAGACGTCCGAACGGGCCGATGACATCAAGAAGAGGTACACACCTTATCTGAATTTCTGGTAAACGCAGCACCTCTTACGTTCAGCAAGTCGCCCACATGACCAGACTCTTAGACGTGCGAGCAGGACGAACGAGCACGCTCTTCCATCCAGGTTGTTGACTCCTCTTTTATAACGTAGGGCGACGGGAGCGTCGACTGGCGTAATACACCCTCGCGTAAGGGGTGTCCGCCAATGGAAGGAAGACATCCCGTGTTTCCTGGTGAGAATAAAGAAGCAAGGCATGTTACTTGGTGATTCGTGGCGCCTTGCGGGACGTTATTAGATTCTGTAAGTTACGTAGCATTGGAAAAATACTCGTACTTTCGTGTAGCTGATCCGCGGGGTTCCTCGGAGGACGCATATGCCTTGTTTGAGGCCCCGACGAAAGCGCATCATGAAGGCACCCGAGCCCTATGCATGACATCGTGATATGAAACCTGTTTTTCCCTTCGGTGAGAGAACCGCTATACCTAGAACGATTTCGTAGCCTCGTATGGTATGTACCGAGCTTCATAGCTGCCTAATCGGACCAACCTTCCTGTTAACCTGGCTGGAGTTGAAGCGGGCTCAGGCTGACTCTGGCAAATTGCACAAAAGGATACGTCGCGTCGTCCCAAGAACGGACCAAACATCCGTAAAATTGCTTCACTCTTCGCATTGACAACAGCTCGCTGGGTACCGTCGGAGATGGTTGAGAAATAAGCTGTGACGTGCATTCCTCAGTTCGATGACACAGGGAGTCTACAGACACAACTGCAAGATAATAGCAGGTACGTTTCGCCGAGCGATGCCATATTAGACTTTGATTAGTCTCTGTGGTAGACCTACTGAAAGGAAGGAGATGAAGAACGGCGCAGGAAGGAGTGTGAGGTGTAGCTGGCGTAGTGTCAGGTGTGCGTGGATCATGCAATAGAAACCTTTGTAGGAAAACTAAAGACGAAAAATTCATCAATATCTTTACGACGCATACTGATGCTTATCCGTAGCCCGTCAGACTGTTGTTAATGTTCATTGAACTGGACATGAGCGAACAGCTTCTAACATCCGAATCCCTGGCAGATACCTATGTGGAATACCTATGTGGAATGGTACATGCGCGGTACATTACACCACCCCTAGTTGTAATACGGAGAGGCAACTGCGAGCCATCTGTACGATATCCACAGAAGGAAAGATCAAACCAAAATCTTCTCGGCATAAGCGACCACAACCTCGAAGTCGTGAATGGGGGCAGCGAGGAAGGTCTGCATCTCCTGTGAAGAGAATGAGTGTTCGAGCAAGGAATCGTTTTACGGTGGGCGAATGAAATGTTCACGCAAATCGCCAATAGATGCACGAACGTCATCCTGGGCAGGACGGTAGTGAATCACGATCTCCTGAATAATACGACGAACGACATACAGGTTCCTAACAACCCCGACGGAGGAATCCTTCTTGTGCTTGCGTTCGCCATCGAGTCGGCCTCCTGTCCCCAAAGATACTAATGCCTAAGCAACCACGAAAGGCTCGAGAACATCTACACTGACAAAAATAAGGCACATTACCTCTTGTAGGCAGCAATGGGTATGATAATACTGGCGCCTAACAGTATAGCGAGCTCGCCGAAAATCTTCCCTGACATAAGCCTGATCGGTCGCAGAAGAGGTCCGACGTCGTGCTAGAGTGCGAGTCGGAACATACTGTTGACAACCAGGTGAAAGGCACGGGGGGGGGGGACGAATTCCCTCCGGCGGTTGGCGTTCATATATATTCCAGAGAAGAACAACAGGCGATCACGGACCCTCAAGGCTCCATGCAGGTAGAGTATATTTCCTATATCCAAAGCTGCGAACTTGGTCGACGCGGCGCAGGCTCGAGTGACCGTCTCGGCGGCGCGATTCGGAGCCGCGTCGCACTGCGTCTGGACCAGGCGATGCTTCGAGATTTCCCAAGGTATTAATCTGAGAGTGTTGGGGGTAGCTCCTGCCCGGGGAAGAGCATGCTCGCTGGAAAAAGAAAATTGAAGGGGGGCTTACCTCCTCACATACGGACTTGAATATGGGGAAGAGTGCCTTCGCGTCCGGGCATCCGCATGCGTGGAGCATGTTCATCCATAGCTCCCTGTACATCTCTCGCCCTCGAAGGAAACCCGATCGGGGCCATCAAGATTCCTGCTGGTGACGCCCTTGCAGAATCTATTCGATGGAACTCCGGTAGACTGCGCTATCGAAGAGAGATTGCGGCGTTCTGGGACCGGAGATCATAATCCAACTTTCTCCTCCGTGCGAGCAGGTCAATGGCTGCGGAGGTCAACGATCCGCAGAGACGCCGAAGAAGCGGACTGACACCCAAGGGCCCCTTAAATTTGAGCTCCTGTGAAATGCCTATGCCTACATAGATCAGTTTCGCTAGCCCTGCCTTGGCCTTCAATTGTTTCGCGTGTGTTACCTGCAAATAATTAACGGACCGCTGGTCGGTTTCCTGTCTATGGAAGACCTACCCGATAGGCACGACTCTGATCTAGGTACAGGGACATTATTGAGGAATATTCTGGAACACCTTTGTATGGAGAAACCAGCAGGGTTCTAATACCAAGGCACTAAGAGCGGTGATTATGATGAATAAATGGAGAGTTACACGGCGACCTGTTCGGGAAAAGGTCTTCCTCATTTCACCTTCCTGAAATCGTGGACGGGCCGATGACATGCAAAGCAAATATGCAGTCAGTTGCATTCAGTCTTTTCATAGATCGGACACCCCCTGGTCCCGGCAAAGACGAACAGTAGGTCGATGCTGTGATGTCATTGAATCCTCTTCATGTCGATAGCGACGGGACCGTATACTCGTCTCTCGTAAGAACTAGGGGCAGGTACTTCATCCTATGGAGACGGAAGCGACACATTAAGCTGTAATACCTCCGTGATATCTGCAAACCATAGACGTTGTTGGAGGTGGATTCCAGGTACTGACGCATGTCGAACAGTAATTCCTTCGTGCGGCTAAGCTAGGTCAATTCAGCGCGAGACTCTGAGTACAAACGTTGCTACAATATCAGTTCTTTCAATACAGAAATTCGTCACGCGCCGCTGACTGCTGCTAATGCTTTGGGGGGGGGGGGGGGCAGCTCCCGGTATGTTCAGTCCAATTACCACCTAGAAAAAAGAAGGGTTACTAGGACTGGTTCGAAGATAGACAATGGCGCACACCGCAGCCAGCCAGAAAGAATGCGTAGTGCTGGGAGGAACTCACAGCCTCCAAGTATCCCAACATTAGGAGGCCTAGGTACGAGCTTTATGATTCCATTGTTTTAATCATGGTCCCAGAGAACGAAGTTGAATCGCAGTGGGGCATCATGGGCGCTAATTTGTGCCGGAGAATGCCGACTGACCTTGCAATGCCAATTCCGACTCGAGCTAGCTGATTCGCGTCGTTTGCACATCCTCGAGACTCAAGCTAATATGCCTCGAGTGCACGCTCTCCTATCCCGAGATACCCTTTGCCTGATACTGTTGTGGCCCGAAAGCGCGAGTGAAAGCTTCTGGGCTCCGTACTACCGCTTTCCTCTCCGCCAGAATCTGAGCGACGGTCGTTCGGGCAGGATCAGACTGGACTCAGTATACACCCAGAGCGGCTTACTGCGTCTCTTCTGCGTGATAATAGTCTCCCCGGTAATGAATCGGTTTTCTGTCCCGTATGATCACTGGCAGCTACCGTTCGGGATGCTCGACACCTTGTGATCAACGACGCATATACGGTTTTGCCAACCCCTGCAATAAAACACACGATTGCGAGGGATAGCGTCGCCGGCGCACGGAGAGACCCCACTATTAGACGGTGAGCATGCGAGGTCTCCTTCTGCTGGGCGTTCTATCTCATGCCTATAGACATGGTTTCCAAATCTCCAATGGGAGTCAAGGTGATAGTCGTAGGAGCTGGATTTGCCGGCCTCACCGCTGCGATCGAATGTCACCTGAAAGGCCATACAGTGACTCTCCTGGAGTCGTTCCCCGTCCTGAAGCCGCTCGGTGATATCATCTCCTTCGCTCCGAATGCAGGACGCATCATCGCGAGATGGCCGCCCGCGCCTACCCCGAGCGCCCCTACCGTCGCGCAGCAGTACGCTCCTATCTGTCTGCGCAACGACGAGTTCGTGTTCCGGAGGTGGGACGGTGAGCTCCTGACCACGCAGCCGGTGCACGAGCGCAAGGAGGACGCGCCGGAGTTCAGCGGACACAGGGGCGTTATGCACCAGATACTCTTTGAATACGCCGAGTCCCTGGGTGTGGAGATCCTGCTGGGCCGGAGGGTGGTGGAGTACGTGGAGGAGAAGGACCGCGCAGGCGTCAGGTACATCTTACGGAACGATAGGGAAGACAGCGGAACGACGGAGCCAGAAGTGATGTGGGCAGACGTCGTAGTGGGCTCTGACGGCGTGCGGAGCAAAGCGCGCGAGCTCGTGCTGGGGTACGTCGACAACCCTAAGCCCTCCGGCTACGCGATCTACCGCGCGTGGATGGACGCTGCGCCCCTTGCCGCCGATCCGCTAACCGCGCCCCTCGTCGCGGGCAGCGACTACCACGTCGGCTGGTTCGGGCCGGACGTGCACTTCGTCTTCGCGTACATCAAGAACACGCGCTCCGTCTCGTGGGTCTGCACGCACAAGGACGACGCGGACATCGACGAGTCGTGGTCGTTCCCGGGGCACATCGAAGATGTGTTGAAAGTCCTGGAGGGCTGGGATAAGGTCGCACGAAGGATAGTGCAGCTCACCGACACCTGCGTAGACTGGAAGCTCGTTTACCGGGACCCGTTGGAGAGATGGGTATCGAAGGGAGGACGGATATGTCTCCTGGGCGACTCGGCGCACCCGTTCCTGCCGACGTCAATCCAGGGCGCTTCGCAGGCGATGGAGGATGGCGTGGTGCTCGCGACGTGTTTATTGTTCGCCGCGCAGAGGGTAAATCCTCTCCCGGACACGGTGCGTGTGTATGAGAGACTGAGGTATGAGAGGGTGCGGAGGGCGCAGCTGCTCGGCGAGAGTAATCGGGATAAGTGGCACCAGGCGGATTTTGACAAGGCGAAGGAGGATCCGGAGGTGATGAAGCTCGGGAGGGATCCCTGGCTTTTTGCATTTGATTGCGAGAAGGACGCTTGCGAGCGCTATGAGAGTGTGATGAAGCAGATCTCGGGGAGCTCATAGACGTGTGGCGAGTCGTGTTGGAGCTACCACACAATCGTGAATGTCTCTGAGCCCATCAACTTTGTATTCCTCCCGCTGGCAGGTCACACATGAAGGGGGGGTACACAGCATTACGGGAGAAAGCCCGAAGGGCTTCCCGCCGCAAATGGGCCACCAGGCGGGGGTTTGGAGATCGTGGCCGAGCCGGGACTCCCGCCTAGAAAACCACATCCACGACCCAGTAATAAATACATGTCATGAGAAAACACAAGGGTGCAATGAAAGCCATGGGTGCCTCAAAACCTCTCATGCCACCTGAAAACCCAGTGGGAAAAACAGTGTGGAGAGAGGAAAGCTACCAGGCATTGTACAATCTGCAGCTTATCAAACATAAGGGTGGGCAGGGAGGGAAAAGCAAAAGGTAGCCTATGTGGAGCCCATATAGCGCGCTTGAGTGAGCGCGTCGTCGCCGTCGAAAGCAGGAGCTGTCACTGTGACCTGCGTAACGCTCACATTCATACAAAGTCTATATTCTATGCCTCTGCTCGTTCCTCACGGCGGCATAGAATTCCGAACTGGAAGGTTGATGGTGGCAACGATACCGGTTCTGGCTATTACGGCGTCGTGGCATTGTAGCGCTGCAGCCTAATGTTATAAGACAAAGCGGGAGGTGTCTTCGAACAATCACGAGGTATGAGATGCGCTTCGGGTATCTTGCTAAAGGTGCGGCGGAAGCACTGAGGGCGAGCTAGACGGCTAGACAGCGGGAGAACAGTGTTGACCACATATTTG
The DNA here is from genome assembly GCF_000344685.1 of Gloeophyllum trabeum ATCC 11539. Lineage (NCBI taxonomy): Eukaryota > Fungi > Basidiomycota > Agaricomycetes > Gloeophyllales > Gloeophyllaceae > Gloeophyllum > Gloeophyllum trabeum. The sequence goes on along the minus strand of NW_006920416.1, from coordinate 1,712,249 downwards.
CTATTGACCTACAGAGATTTTTTCATGTTACAGCAACCGTACAGCGAGTAATAGAAGCTCATACACCATTCTGAGCTCTTTCTTTAGCCCTACTCTCTAACCCGACCAGGATGGCTACGTATTCACACCAAGTCGCCTTCCTAGTCCAACTAGGTTCGACTCCAACAACTCATGAAATTTGTCAGG
>NW_006920416.1:1701528-1711622 GCF_000344685.1 Gloeophyllum trabeum ATCC 11539 | reverse complement strand
ACTCCCGCCTAGAAAACCACATCCACGACCCAGTAATAAATACATGTCATGAGAAAACACAAGGGTGCAATGAAAGCCATGGGTGCCTCAAAACCTCTCATGCCACCTGAAAACCCAGTGGGAAAAACAGTGTGGAGAGAGGAAAGCTACCAGGCATTGTACAATCTGCAGCTTATCAAACATAAGGGTGGGCAGGGAGGGAAAAGCAAAAGGTAGCCTATGTGGAGCCCATATAGCGCGCTTGAGTGAGCGCGTCGTCGCCGTCGAAAGCAGGAGCTGTCACTGTGACCTGCGTAACGCTCACATTCATACAAAGTCTATATTCTATGCCTCTGCTCGTTCCTCACGGCGGCATAGAATTCCGAACTGGAAGGTTGATGGTGGCAACGATACCGGTTCTGGCTATTACGGCGTCGTGGCATTGTAGCGCTGCAGCCTAATGTTATAAGACAAAGCGGGAGGTGTCTTCGAACAATCACGAGGTATGAGATGCGCTTCGGGTATCTTGCTAAAGGTGCGGCGGAAGCACTGAGGGCGAGCTAGACGGCTAGACAGCGGGAGAACAGTGTTGACCACATATTTGCTATTGACCTACAGAGATTTTTTCATGTTACAGCAACCGTACAGCGAGTAATAGAAGCTCATACACCATTCTGAGCTCTTTCTTTAGCCCTACTCTCTAACCCGACCAGGATGGCTACGTATTCACACCAAGTCGCCTTCCTAGTCCAAACTAGGTTCGACTCCAACAACTCATGAAATTTGTCAGGCTCCCGGCCACTGATCACAGCGTCCAGCCACGACTCCCTCATTCCTATTTTGCTGAGTGGTGAATACAGATGCCTGAGGCTGGGACTAAGCGAGCATAGGAACTCGCTTACGCGATCCTGCCCAGTGGTAGTGCAGTTCGAGGATGGGATGGCCATATCAGCCTTAGCTGGCAATGACATCGCGGTCATCAAGCCACGGCAATCAAGGGAGGTGACGTCTCTGTCCTCCAAGAGCTTCGCCTCCATTAGATCTCGATAATGGGGGGGCCAACGGCGAATGGCATTCACCCAGGCCATATCCTTTACCCCCAGAGTGTCGAGGGCTGGCCACAAGCACTCCAAGCTGGGAGTGAGTGAGCGGAGGAAGGCCTGGACCGGATGATCATCATTGGCGCACGGTCGAGGGGTGCTACATTCTGAAACATCGTCGCCGGGGGATGCGTTGGACGGGATTGCGGGACCGGAAAAGCGGGGTTTCGCCTTGGGGCGGTTCTGTATGATTTCGACGTACGCCTGGAGAAGCGTCATAAGGCCATAGGTATGCACCATCAGAGGTCTGGCGGAGAGTATGAAGGAGGAATACTCACGCGGTTGACTCTCGGAGGTACAGTCTTTGGCGGCGGCGACGGGGATGGCGACGGGGATAGCCATACGAGAGGACTTCCATTTCGCTAACAGAAAGAAGTGTCAGTCGCATCAAAATAGCCTCAACAGGACAGCCCCTTGTCCAAATCTGACCACATCTATAGGGCGCACCTTGCTTAGCAAGGACATGTAGTCACCCTCTTCTGCGTCGTTTTCCGCCTTCCTTTCCTCCGCAGGTTCCTTTGAGGCCTGGCAGCCCGTGCTCTCCTTATCAACGGCCGTACGGCGTGCGCCTTGCAGCCGATGTTTTCTTGACTCGTCAGACTGTACCACTCTCTCTCGCGCGCGAGACTTTCGGCGATGTAGGTACTTGGACAAGTATTTCTTTAATATCCCCGTGCGCCGAGGAGTCGCGAATATGGGGAACGTCTCTTTCGCCTAGATAACGAAAGTGGATTAGTTACTATATAGGTTGTGCACGATGGGATGTTCGAAACGTGCGAAAGATATGAAGTTCTCCCAAATGCCTGGTTCCTGCTCTGTGACAAGTTTGTCCATGTCTAGATGTTCGCTAGCCAGCTCCCGCACATCGCACTACCAGTTAACAAATCAGTGGATATTAGTAGGACCACTGGCACGAGGTGCCAAAGCTGTGGTAAGCAGGAACTCACAAACAATTTATACCGGTCTGATTTCGAGAGCTTCAAGCGTTCCATATAGTCCCCGTAATCTGTACACTTGCTGGTCGAATGGGACATCTCCACGGACACCGGAACAGATTCCTTAGAGGGGTAGGTCGACGCTGGCAAGTTGCGGTTGGGAGTACCTGATCGTGAATGGACGTTTGGGTTTTTCCAAAGCAGACATCAGTATCGGATCAATCCAATATTAGTTCCTGCTTACGGTCGTTGAGATGACCATTTGATAAGGGCGTCTTCGTGCCGTTTCGATACTCCCGTACGTCTATATCAGCATAATTCAGTGCCGGAGTTGACGTAGGAGATTCATGTACGTATTGACGAGTTTGACGGCGGCACATACCTTTGCCCACCTTGGTTATATGCACCGACATGATGACAACGCAGGTAAATAGAAAAGCAGCGAGGGCCTTGAGCTGGGTCAGAGAGAAATTTGTGCCCGTTCTGGCGTGAGTTGACGACGATTGTTATAAGGGGAAGGTGATCCTGAGTAAGCAATGATTGGGGCGAGGAGCGGCTTCTAGAAGCACAGAGCGTAAGTGATTAGCTGGAAAGTGTGAGTTCTAGTCGACAGGCAAGAGATATCGCAGGGCTAATCTCAGATATCGTAGCGCTATCTTAGCAGATCATGGCACCAAGCCTCAGGATGCCGTCGAGTCAGTTGCTCGCACGCGACCCGTACCTTGGGACTCGGCATTTTCGGTGGAGAAAAATTCATACTCGATAGACAGCTCGATTCCTTGGTAGGCTGAAATAAACACCGCGCTACAGAACGTCGACCAGACCCGTTGAGAGCTTCAATTTCTCGAACCAACACGACGCGTCGTCGAATGAGCGTCGAGTCGCGCCGAAGCCCTCAGTCACGTTACCGCGATTAGCGCCTGGGAAGACCACTGACCAGCATTGGCATTTGGGGGCCACTTCCACTAGTCCAGGGTGCAAACGTCTTACAGTCTCGGATCGCATCCTTCTATGTGCAATCTGCGCTATACACTGTTCTGATGGTCGTTGTGAGCGTCAGCCACCATCCTCCGATGGACGCAAAGGAGCCGCCCTAGGAGCGCGTCGCGCCAACGAGTTTAACGACTCGCATGAAAACGCATGTCACGTTACCGCGACGCCTCCGAACTCCGAAGAACTTCAAGAAGGTTAATACGAAGTCTGAGCTCTCCTCAAGCGTGCCGGATCTTACAGATACCGGGACTGCATGACCAGGGGGAGTATGGACTTCCCTGTTCCTTTGCTTTTTATAATCCTAACCGTGGGTTGCTGCACTTATCTGACCCATCATAGGGACCTGCGCGATTGCTCCGACGGGTTCTTTTCCTGTTTCTCTTCATCCGCTATTGGTCGGTGGATGCAGTGCGTAATAAGAACACTTTCAGGTTTCTTAAGCTCTGCAACCTCATGGTGTCTATTTGATCTTCTTATTTATGGATCCTCCATCTGACGCCACCCCTGTCGAAGATCATCCGCCCGTCCCATGGCTAGTAACCGTGCGGCACTCCACCCCATTTGCCTCCATATGTGCTTATTCTCGTCCCGAGCCACCTGAAGGGCGTCGGCTTATGCTCGCGCCCGGAGGCATGCCAACGGGGAGCTCATGGGAGGTACAGTATAAGACGGGATGTGAGTGATTGCTTTCGTCGTCGGATACTTCTCCTTCTCTTCCCCGAATCGAGTCCCTTCATATCTATTGTAAATCATGCGCGCTGCCGCGGCCCTGTTCTCGACTTCCTGGCTCACCTCCGCTTACGCTGCGTCCTACTCACTCAGCGATAACTGGGTAGGACCGGCGTTCCTCAACACCTGGACTTTCGAGAACATCGCCGATCCCACCAATGGTCGAGTGTAAGCTTATTCGTGCGTGTGCCGTGATATCTCAGAGTGTTCTGACTCCCATTCAGGACCTACGTCGATCAAGCGACGGCTCTGGCTCAAAACCTCACATATGTGTCCGACGATACCCTGATTATGCGATGCGATGATACCACCGTGCTCAGCGCCAGCGATCCGGGTCGGAACAGCGTGAGAATCAAGAGCGACAAGGCGTACACCACCCACGTAGCAGTGTGAGTTCCTACCAGTTCTGCCAGCTGCCCACACCCTCATGTAGTATGCTAGATTCAATGTTCGACACATGCCCCAGGGATGCGCGACATGGCCGGCGATATGGGAGACCCTCGAGTCGGATTGGCCAAACTCCGGCGAGGTCGATATCCTTGAAGGTGTGAACGACGAGTCGCCGAATGCGAGTACGCTCCATACGAGCGCGAACTGTACGATGCCTGCTAGCAGGACGCAAACTGGGTATGTTCTTGTCCTTCTCTGATCCTTGTAAAGCGTCGACGGAGTTGCTGTTAGCACGGCCACTGGTAACGACTGCTATGGCGGAGACAACGATAACGCTGGGTGCGGGGTCCAAGCTCCGACTACGAATAGTTACGGGCCCGAGTTCAACGACAACGGCGGCGGATGGTGCGCCTCCATTCTTGCAATTCTCCATCACTCGAACACTGACTCCTCTGGCCCCGTAGGTATGCCATGGAACGTACGACAGACTTCATCAAGGTCTGGTTCTGGGCGCGCAATGACGGGACTGTGCCGTTCGACGTCTACTCCGGGCCAGCTCAGATTGACACGGATAACTGGGTACGTCTCGACGAGCCCCAACATCCTCATGTTTAGAACACTAATAGGGTGATATCTAAAATGCAGGGAACGGCAACAGCATACTTCCCGAACACGGACTGCGACCTCGCCTCACACTTCGGCGAGAACAACATCATCTTCGACTTGACGCTCTGTCAGTGACCTACTTTCTCCGCATTATCACGTATACTGACTGTGCTCAGGTGGAGACTGGGCCGGCGCCGTCTATAGCTCGGACGGGTGTCCAGGAGATTGCGTGAGTGAGTAGCTTCCACTCTCATCCGGCCTTCTTGGACGCCCATTGATTCCTATTCATAATTTAGCGTACGTCAACGAGAACCCGTCGGCGTTCAGCAACGCGTACTGGGACATCGCTTCTGTGCGGGTATACCAATGATTCGTTGAGCATGGATAATGCTGTGGATTGTGGATTGCGTGGTCTCGTTTCGTCCGATACCTTAATGGGCGATGTTAGGTTTATACTCATTTCTGGGCATTCTTCTGATATATGAATCGCAAATGTATCATTTACGATCATACACGAGGAACGGTGGGTCTTCTTCGCGCGGATTGCACTTGTTCCGCATCTGTGTGAGGCCACTATTGTTATCTGTGGAGCGGGATCCGACGTACGTTGGTTGCGAACCTGGATGTCGACGACGTCTGCGGGGAAGTTCGTGAAGGTGAGAGGATTCGTTTTGAGTGATCAATATCCCGATTTACGCCCTGTTACTTGTTTGCATATTTGCACCAGCGCATGGGAGATATCATCGATGGCGTGAGGCTCGTTAGAGCATAAGGAGCACCATTTCCGAGGAAGATCCGACAACGTTTCGTGGAGGTTTGCGATAACACCGGTCTGATCCTGCGTTGCCTCGCGCTCACCGATTTCTTGAGATTGAATTCCTAGGCATTGGCCAATTCGTTGGAGGTGGTTGCCAGTGGTTGTTCTCGGGATGGTCACTATTCAAGTCGAAGGCTACATGATAGAAACTTGCATCGAACCCTGCTGGGGTCGACCTGATTCACGAAACTAAGTTTCTGCACTCATCTTGGGAAGAAGACGGCACCCTCCGCTCCACGTATCCATGATGTTCATGACGCCTGGACCAGTTAAATATCGACTCCAAGCGAGAATACGACTCTACCCTTCTCCTTGCCTAGGTCGTGTGTTGACATGAGAGGTTTCACTATCGCACCAGTGCAGATTGTCGCCCTCTTCATAGAATGTATTCTCTACGGTTTGGCCCATCTCTGCATCGTCTGTTTTTGGGAGGTAAGGCCGACTGGGAGTAACGCGCTCTACCCGGTGTCAGACTGTGTACGTCAGACTGTGTACGTTGCAACCATAGTCTCTTTGCCCTGGAGCTGATCATCGCCGCTACCTAGATTGTTCAAATTATCGTAAGGCATCTACTTTGCTCACATGCCTCCATACTCACCTTAAATGCGATACCTTCGTAGAGTATTGCTTTTGAGCTCATCATGATCAGAGTCCGAGGGAGCCTTTCATTAGAAGGCGGATAGACTCTCTCAGGTGTAGGGCGTAGGAACGCAATAGTGGGATATACTTCGCCTCGCGCTGGACCGAGGGTTCCGACCCAAGTCTACCTGAACAGAAAGATTTCCCAAGTTTGGTCCGTTGGGGGGTCAAGGGATGTCCGACGTGAAGAGCAAGATCATGGTGATGCAGACTCGGTGCTGGACATAACTTTCACTGCTCCGTAGAAGTTGCGCAGACCTGGTACCACACAGACAAGAATCCTTCTCGTGAATCCTTTCAGTGCTCATGGATGCTTGTACGTGTTTGAGACTTCCCACACACGCCTATGTTTCCCCTTATATTTCTCTTGGTTCGTGTCATTATCAGAAGTCCATGTTATTGCCGTAATAAAGCCAGCGAGCCCGGACATCTACTATCCATTGCGGCCCGAGCTTGAACTCATGTTCAGCTCCAACAATACCTCGCCATACAACTCTCGCAAACACCTGCCCTCGCAATCTCCTGCCTCTCCCTCTCGCGATCAACAACCGCACACGCCAAACACGCGGCCCACTCTGGGTCCGTGCTCTCCGCCTCGCTCGCGGGGTACCCCTGCGTCGCCATATCGAACGTCTGCGTGAGGAACGCCTGGATAAGCGGTTCTGTCCACGTATCATCGGACGTGTTCGTCACAGCCATTTGCCCCTTCGGTGGGCCGCCGTTTGCAATATAGATGATCAGCGGCGTTTCGGGCGTTTCGCAGCCGAAGAAGGTCGGGTGGAGGGTGAGGTTCTCGGCGATGAAGGTGGAGGTGTTGAGAGGGATTGGGGGGAAGGAGTAGGCGGTGGGGAAGAGCGCAGCGCGGGTGGCTGAAGACTAGAGGAGCGCGAGAGACTAATCAGGTGAGTGCCCAGACAAGATACGTGAATGGACTTACAATAAAGTCACCGCCGGTCGCATAGTTGTTGACCTCAGCGTTCTACACGTTTTCATCAGACTTTCTGCGCATTTTACTCCCATCGTCACACTACTTACCACGTCGATAGCAATCAAAGCATCCACTGCCCTTGCCTTGACCAGCAGCGGCTGGATCGGAATCGCCTGTCCATCATTCCCGCCGTCTACAATATTCAAGTACGTCTCATTCACTTCCGTGAAAGACCCATTTCCTTGCCCTTGGAACGGGTTTGGGACGAGCCCAACGTCGAGCTGCACGCCCGGCTGTGTGAATGATTCATTCACAAGAGTGATCCAGGGGCCCGCGGTGGCCATGATGGCTGCCATCTGTTGTATCCGTGGTGCGCAGTGGTGAGATGACGCGAACGTGAAGCGCGAGGGACATGGCTTACGGAGGAGTTGGATTGGGAGTAGTAGTCGGACGAGCCGCCGATAATGAAGCTGGCTTGCTCGAATCCTGTCACACAGACGGTCTCATTCGTGGTGCCGAGGTATTGCATGGGGGCAAACGCCGCGAGCTGCGGGTCGTAGGAGCCCATCTCGTCTGAGGTACATATGCGGTGAGTTACAGAAACCGATTATTGCGTCGCGGACACTTACAAGCGTTGAATTCATAGATGACATTGGAGGGAGGGGTGTTGCTTCCAAGTGCCTCGGGTCCGTCGGGTCCGTAGGGGTACTTTGACCATCCATCTGCAACTACGATGGGGAATGGCTGCTCGCGCGAGGCGAAAGTGGGACTGAAAGCAGACGTAAGTACTGGCTCTGCTGAAAGTTAATTTTGAAAGTTAATTTACGATGTCACTCACACATTCGTCAAGTCCGAGAACAACACTCCCGCACCGTGAACGGTGGAGTTGTCAAAGAAATTCGCGCCAGTCGTTCCATTCAAGAAATGCCGCCCCATACTCCTGCTGAGCAGATCCACGATGCTCACAGGCCACCCCGCCTCGTACTTGCCCATGATATCCCTCACAGTCTGGTTCATATACTCTTCGTTCATCGCTTCGTCCGCACTGTCGGGGTACAGCGTCAACGTCCCCCACTCTGTCACCCAGCCGCCATACCCACCCTCCACCGGGTCTGCAGGGCCGAGCACAAGCTCCTGCGCCGTCGGGAAATTCGCCTGCGCCAACGAATACACCAGCCAACTCCCGCCGCTCAAGCCCGCGAGATAACTCGTCGCCTGCAACAGCCCGCCCGTGCCCCTCGCAACACTGCTCCCATTCCGCGCATCCAGCGCATTCAGCACCCCAGCACCAAACAGCGCCGCGCGGTACGCTCCGCCACTGCTCGCAATCCCCACCGTCGGCATCTGCGCGGGGTCCTCGCTCCCGAGGATATTGTACATGTACGCGGGCAGCGGCACCTGCGCGGTGCGCACGACCGTGTCGAGGTAGCGCCTGAACGCGCCCGGGAGGACGTCCGCGCGCTTCGCCGCGATGTACGCCTGCTCGCCGGGCGAGAGCGTCTGGCCCGCCGCGGGGTCGCCCGCGGGGCGCACGAGCGCAAAGCCCGCGGGGCACGCGCCGGTCGTGGGCGTGTACGCCTGCGCGGCGGTCTCTGCGCACGCGGTGAGCGCAAGCGCGAGCGCGAGCGCGAGCAGCGCGAGGATGGGGCGCTGCATTGTGGGTATGGCGGGCGCTTAGGCGTCAAGGGAGGATAGGCATGATTTTATGTATCCCACTCCCGGGCAGGCCTGACGGAAGGTGAGCAGCGCGGGGATATGTCGGACGTGATTTGCAACGCTGCCATACCAGTCGCGCTCCACAACGCCGAAGGTGGCGTAAATATAACTCGAGCGTCCCATCAGCTGACCGTGATCCCGCGAGAATGTACCGGTTCTCGTCGGATTGTGCGAGTCACCTGTGCTAGCCGGGTCAGCTGGGAGAAAGTTGGGATATTTGGGTCAGTTGGGTGGACGAAGGGACGTGCGAGGGAGGAAGGGGAGGATAATAATACGACGGCTCTCAGCTCGCTGTCTTCCCTAGATCAGGTAAGTACACGCCTGTGGTGGACTACCGCAGCGCTGGATCATAGCAGGGGGTGCAAATTTGACGTCCGTACCGCCTTCTTCACATAACTAGCTGGGCATCCGATCCGGCGGGAACGCGAACCCTAACCACGGCACATCGAATGCCATACGAGCCTAACGATACATACACACAATTCACTTTTACTTCCTTCTTGCCCTGCGTTCCGCTTGTCCCTCCGCGCACCCAGCCCATCCCTCTTCTCCCTTCTCCCTATCTCGAGCCCGCCAACGTGACGGAGGCGCGGTGGCGCGCCTAGTAGATCGGGTCGCGCCCGTGGGGGTCGAGCGGCGGGCGGCCGTACGTCGCCTGCGCATCCAAGGACCATCGGTCAGCACACATCCAGGAACAAGAAAGCACAGCAGTGGAAAGGAGGGGGAAGGAAGGGGGAAGGAAGGAAGAAAGCCAGCAAACGGATTCCGCGTCCGTGCAAACGCGCACCGCTCACACCGGACGGCGCCACACAAAGGCAGCGAAAGCCCGCTCCTGCTGACACCCCCCGCCCGTGCCGCGCCGCGCTCCACCATAGCCCAAAAACCCAAAACCCACACCGAAAACCCCAAACCCACACCCACACCACACCCACAAAACCCCATCCCACAAAACCCCAACCCCAACCCCCACCCCCACCCCCACACCCCCAAACCCACACCCCATCCCATCCCCATCGCAACCCAAACGCCAAACCCAAAACACTCACATATCCCTCCGGCCGATTCCCCAATATCCCCTCAATCTCCGCCTCCACCTCCGGCGTGATCCGCGGGACGACGTCGATCGCGCGGAGGTTGTCGAGGACCTGCTCGGGGCGCGACGCGCCGAGGATGACGGTGGACGTGGTCGGGTGCCTGGCGACCCACGCGAGGGCGAGGTGTGTCGGGGTGCAGCCCAGTTCTGGTGTGGGGGGGGNGGGGGG
>NW_006920416.1:1688075-1700814 GCF_000344685.1 Gloeophyllum trabeum ATCC 11539 | reverse complement strand
GGGGGGGGGTGGTGAGCGGTGTGTGGTGTGGGGGGGGTGAGCGATCGGTGTGTGGTGTGTGTGGGGGTTGGGGGGGAGGCGGACGAAGGGGGATGCAGGAAGGAATCATGGAGCAAGACGAAGACGAAGACGCCAGACAAACCACTCACTCTGCGCGACCCCCGTGAGCTTCCTCACCTTCTCGATCTTCGCGAGCCCCTCCTGCTCGGTGAGCGCCTGCAGCGTGTTCTTGAAGAAGTCCTTGTTGAGGTCGAAGCGCGAGCCGGGCGGGACGCCGTCGTTGTACTGTCGGTTGGTTGGGGGGGGGGGGGTCAGCGGTGATACGGGCTCGAGGGGGAGGGGAGGGGAGGGAAAGCGTGCGGAAAGGGAAAGCGGGAAAGCGGGAGAGCGTGGGGAAAGGGAGAGCGGGAAAGCGTGGGGAACAGGAAATCGGGAAGGAGGGAAATAGGCGGGAAGAGAAGCCGCGCACCTTGCCCGTCAACAGCCCGCTCGCGAGCGCGCTCCACACCGTCGTGCCGATCTTGTACTTCTTGTACAACGGCCTTGCGCGTTGCAGCAGTCGAATCGAATAGTAAGTATTGGCGTGGCGCGAGTAGTCAGGTGGCGGCGTGCGCAGAAGGACGGAGACGGCGGGGGAGAAGACGACGGAAACAACGAGAGAGACCGTCAGCCCACAGGGCAAGGAGGGGAAGACGAACGGCACGCACAGGTACTCCTTCTCGGGCCGCTCGCGGTGGAACATGCTGTCCGGGGCGGGCACAGGGGGTCACCGGTCAGCAACCAGCTCGCAGCTCTGGAGGGGAGGACGGAGACGCACTTGTGCTGGCACTGCTCCGCGACGGGCTTGTGCAGGCCGTACTTGTCCGCGATGTCTGTGCGCTCGTCGTCAGGCGCGATTCACTCCGCGGTCGGAACGGGGAATGGAGGACGCACGGATAGCCTCTTCGAAATCGCGCGCGGACCACTCGGAGGTGGCCCAGTACAGGGCCTAGCACGGACGGATGAGCGCGGATGCGCCAGACGTGGAAAGAAGAGGACAGACCCAGCCCTTTTCGATGACCCAGTGGAACGCGCGGACGGTCTCCTCCATGGGCACGGTCGGGTCGGGGCGGTGCGCGAAGAGGACGTCGACGTAGTCGAGCTGGAGGCGCTGCAGGCACTCGCGCGTGCCCTCGATGATGCTGGCGGGGGTGAGTGAGATATGACACGAGGGAAGAGGACACGCACTGCTTCCTGGACAGGCCCTTGTCGTTCGGGCCGTCGCGCGGCCCCCAGAAGATCTTGGTGGTGACGATGAGGTCCGTGCGGCGCAGGCCGAGCTCCTTGATCACGCGGCCCCTGTTGCGCGTCTGTCAGCAGTGTATGATGGGAGAGGGAGGGACCGCGCACATCTCGAGCTCGGACTTGCCCTTTGCGTACGCCTCCGCGGTGTCGAACATGTTGATCCCGTTCTCGTACGCGACCTTGATGATTTCCTGCGCCGGCGCCGGCGTCAGTACTAGTCGACGCACCGTGCACGCACGCACGCACCTTGACGGGGTCGCCGACGACGGTGCCGCCGAGCGTGAGCCAGCCGCCGAGCGAGAAGAGCGGGACGCGCAGGCCGCTCGAGCCGAGCTGGCGGAAGGGCATGTTCTTTGGGTCGAACTCCATCTTGACTTGTTCGCCGGACATGTTGCGGTCGCTTTCTTTGTGTAGGATGGGGGGAGAAGGGGTTTATATCCGCCACGGGAGCGCGACTTATCAATCCGCGTCTGTCTGGGAATAGATTGGGGGCGATGATGACGTCGATCGGCAAGTTGTCGGGCCGGGGCCGGGCGATACTCTCCTCTTCAGTCAGTGCTCGCTATGTGCTTTGCCCTGCCGCGATTCTTTCCTGTCCAGAGCGACCCGGCCCGAGGGCGCGGCTGAAAACAAAAGGATACTGTCCTTCTCCGTGTTTTCTGTCTCGTCCTTGCTCCTCCTCGTCGCACACGCCAAGTCGGGGCCGCGACCGCGTCACTGACCAACCTTCGTCGCTGGCCTGCACGCATCGCCCTGCGCTTCTCCTCCCTCCTTTCCTGCCTCCCACACCCCGCCGCTCTCGCCTCCTCGATGTCGGACACGATTCCCAGCGCGCAGGACGGTCCTGCATTCTATTGCTGTTCCCCCGCCTTCCTCCTTCCCCACAATCGAATCTCCCGCTTCTTCCCGTGGCCGGGGCGCACCACTCTTCTGTTAGGTGCCAGTTGTCAGTCGCCGGTCGGGACGACCGGCCATCCATCTATCTCGCAAAAGGAACAATCGTATGTTCCCTCTTTTTCTGTCCAACAAGCTCTGCGTCTGCCGCTGTCCCCGGCCGGGCCCCGTTCAGTATCCAGTATCCAGTCTGGTCGGAGAACGGAGACGGGCTCGGACGATCTCCGACTCTCCTGCCTTGTACCCCCTCCCTCTCCTGCCTTTCCGTCCCTTTCCGCACGCACACGTCCATCTGGCCTCTCTACATATGTGTATATCCTGAGATGCGGGCGGACGTGTTCGCTGCATATCCAGCGGCAAAGGGCGGTTCCGGCGGCCCAAGTTGGTGCGCGCCTAGTCTTTCATCCCCGAGCTCGAGTTCGTTTTCCCCCACTCACATCGCCCCCGCTCTCTTTCTTCGCATTCCACCCACCACTGCCCCCTTTATATATCTCTCATCCTACCATCTTCTTCTGTCACCGCGGCGTGATTTCTGGACAGCATGTGTGCGCACAGGGCCGCCCGCCCGCCCGCCCGCCCGCTCGCCCGCTCCGGATCGTGCGATACTCGGACATGCGGTGCGCCCAAAAATGAATTTTGTCGTTGTTGACCTAACCAGCCATAAAGCGCGGGGGCATCATCGCCGCCAGGCGATCACGGCGCGCATTTCAGGAGGCGTATATAATGCCAGAGTCGGATGCCCTCCACGACGACGACGACGCACGCCGCGAGGGAACCAAATACCAATACACGCCAGCTTCGTGCGCTACACCGCCAGTACCCCGGCTACGAGTACCATCACGAGTGACATCAGCCGTAATACGGAGGCAGTCGACCCCTGCCCCACCCACGGACGCCCGCGCAGCCGATCGTGGGGACTAGGACTAGGACTAGGACGGAGCTATCGCGCATGACCCCACGTCGAGGTCCGTTTTCGCTCACCTCGACCAAACCCCCGATCGCGCAGACTATTGCGCGGCGTGAACACGGGGGCATGCATAGGACGGGAATGCGCGGCGCGAGTCAAAAGGAGGAGAAAGCGAGTGTGCGATAATTGGGCGCACAATACTGCCCGGTGCTCAGCCACGCCATGTGCGTAGATGAAGAAATATGGAAGCGCGAGGGTAGGCAGGAACGCCGGATTGAAGAGGCTGCGTCGGGGAAGCGTGGGCTGCCGATGCGTCTCTCCCTCTCTTCGTCGTATACGTACGCCCGGGAGAGGTCCCATCCGCAGCTGTGTTCCGCGCGGGTGGGGGGATGCACGCCCCAGTACTATCGAAGGGGAATCACCATGTTCTCCAAATGGAGCTGCGAATTTTCTGAGGGCAGTCCGCGCGGTGGGAACGCCCGGCCGGACGGAAATGCTCACCGCGAGGACTGGCGTGCTGCGCGGTGGCCGTCGAGGCTTGGATGGGAGGTGAAGTGACAGCCCGGGCTTGCTTTGTGGTGGAAGGGATCTGAAAGGCAAAAAGTGCATTTCGAGTTTGAATCCGCCACATTGAAAATCTTTCGCCCCCCCCCTCCCCCGGCCCCCTCTCCGTCCATTGCAACTCTGAGGATGAAGTCGGTTTAATAGTCTCCCCCCGTCACCCGGAATCCCGCTTGAGCACCTGAGGGAGAGACACGCGGCGCGGATCGCCCTGTTTCCACCGACGTCCTCTGGTGGTATGATCCCGATGCTTCCATCAAGTTGAATACGTGGCCCCCGCTCCCTCACTTGCTGCAGAACGGCGGTGTTCAGTACGAACATGCATGGGAAATCAGGAATAATGAGGCCTCCGAGGAGGCTCATGATGGACATGAGGGTATAGGGGAATACAGACAGCCCAAAGGCCGCGTAGCCGAAGCGGCCCACTTGCTCTCCCCTTGTGCCGATATAATGTAATGTAATCGGGGACAGGACCAGCTGGGATATCGAGACCGCTGCCTGCAATGTGTTGTTGTGCGACTTTGGAAGAAGATTGATATGCTTGTTGTCTTCCTCAAGCTGCTCGGGAAGGCGGGCAGCCACGTCTTGGATGTCCAACTCTGCCCAGGTGTATCCTTCCGGGAGGGTGGTCTTACATGTACCTGCAATCGTGCGATCGCGCGGAGTGATCTTCGCGCGTTGGCGTCCCGAGGTGATTTTGAGACACGCCGAGGGGCCCGCCCGCCGTTTCTAGTGCATAGAGCAAGCCATGCTCTCCCACGCATGGATCTCCTGACCACTTACTGGGGGCTGTATCCAGAGAAACCCTCGGCGAAATCAGATGCACCCTGTCACTTCTCGGATGCATCTGAGGGGTCCCTTTCTCGTCTCGGGTGGCCACCCCCAGAGCCCTTCTGACCAGCGCATCGTAGAGGTCACCTCTTCGTTCGAACGCGCCCATTGCAGTCTTGCGTTCCATTATCTTCAGTGAATACTGTCGACTTGCAAATGGTACAAGGACCACGAGAACTCTCCAGGCGAGCGCATGCGGCCATGAGGCTCCCGGAGAGGAGACAGCGGTACCTGCATGGGCGATATAATTCGTGAGAAGAAAAACGAGAACGTCCGCCCAAGAAGCTGGGTCACAGAGCACTGAAACACGCAGCGGGGCTGGGATGGCTTTGGCGAGCTGCACCCACAATACAAGGGTTCCCACCAAGTAAAGAACGTACGGCGTTCTTGCGGGAGAAACTGGAGGACTCCACATCAGGTGTACAGATATACCCAAGGGACACGCCTCAGCCACGCAGAAAGTGGGAGGTGAATTCTATCCAAAGGTCAATACATCACAGCGCGTGGTTGCTCTCCTTGTGGCATGTGCTCGGATGGAGCGTGGATTGGCCGGCACTTCCCAGATAAATGCAAGTCGACAGCGGAAGTCTGGATTTTACTCTACTCGTAGATTCCGGTCCGAAGCCAAATAGTGCCATGTTCAACCAAAAGGAGTACCGACAAGGGTCCGAGGGTGGCGAACTGCTTTTTCGAAGGACATTAGCGCCCTGCTTAGCGCTGCGCTGAAGGTCGGGCGTAGGGCAATGGAGCCATACTTACCACCTTCCATGGATTGCTGCGGAAGGCGCCCCAGCGGAAGAAATGGGCGCCTTCGCTAGCGTATTGCAGTTAGCTGCGAGGCGAGAGTAGACTTGATATTACGGTGCTACCGGAGCCGTCATGGGCGTCCAATGAAGCAACCATACCGCATGGAGCTGTGCACTCGGGAGGCACAGTCCCACTTCAACTCGGCATTGAGCGAAATGGCTGGCATTTATATTGAGAGCGAGTCGGAGACTGCGTGTGAGTGGTAGTTGCGCATTCACAATAGAGGGACACACAATCGCTGTCTTTGGTCAGTGCGGTGGAGAACCATGACACGGCGACAGAACAGCGCAGCACAAGCACTTTCGGATAGAGATGGTTCAGTACGTGTGTTAACGTGCACACGCGGATCCTACGGGGAGGCTATCCGAGCATGGTCCCATTCACTCACTGCGTCCAGGCCAGGATAGAGTAAATAGGTCAATGCAGTGGTCCAAGCTGCGCGAAACAGGATAGAGTGAGCGCAGACTAGCAAGGCAATAACTTACATTGTAAGGATACTTCAGACTTTGTCGATGTAAGTCTTAGCAGTATTCGATAGTAGTCCGACGGTAAGACGCGCCTAGGAGGAATCCGCTGCAATAAACCAATGGACAACCATAGGATGTGGCGTGGTGAGATGCGTCTCTATGTTGTGGCAGATTTGTACTTTTATTTGTCGCGGACTCCTGCCGATATGCCGATATCTTCTCCTCGTAACCTGAGACTTACCATGGCCAGACGTGTCAAGCTATTTATCATCAGCCTAGCTCACCGGCATACATATGTCACAAAAGTGGGATGGATGAACCGAGCGAGGAAAACGAATGAATTGCGGGTATATACAGCCAATGAATCAATCAACGAACGACAACGACAGGACCCGCCATGCTTTTGTTAGTAGTACACTTTGCCTTTCCTCCTGTTGCTCTTTCTCAGCGGCGAATAAATAGCCTTCATAAATACCTGCTACCTTCGGTCCGCCAGGGACTTGGCCCGGCGCGGGCGGGCTCATGTGTAGACGCGGACCGCGGCGATGTCCCAGAACGCCTCGGAGAAGGCCGAGGGGTTGTTGTTGACGTAGGCTGCGAGGACAGGGTGAGCATCATACCAGACAGCGCGGAAAACGGACGAGGTGGGGAAGGAAAGCATTGGGAGACAGCGAAAGTGCTGAACATGAAAGAGGAGGAGTACAATGAAACGGGATACTCACTGGCACAATCACCTTGCCCGCCCGCTTGCGCGAACGTGGCGCCCGCCCACGCGCCACAGAAGGTCAGGTTGATGATAATGTTGTTCTGTCCAAACTTGCTCGCGATATCGCAGTCCGTGTTCGGGAAGAACGCGGTGGACGTGCCCTATCGGATCCGCGCGAGTCAGTATCCGCGCGACGAGATGAGATCAAGAGGCAAAGGCGCACCCAGGCATCGGTGTTCACGCTCTGCGCGCCCGACGACACATCCGCGGGCACACTGGGGTCGTTCCTTGCCCAGAACCACACCTTAATAAACGTGCTCGTGCGCTCCATCGCGTACCACCCGCCGCCGTTCTGGTTGAACGCGGGCCCGAAGCTGTTGCTCGTCGGCGCGTGCACCCCACAGCCGAGGTTCGCTCCTCCACTATCCCCGCAGTCCTCCGTCACCACCGCGCCGGTCTGCGCACGCCCGTCGGGCATCGTGCAGCCCGGCGAGGTGTGCAGAGTGCTCTGGTTCGGCGTGACGTCGTTTGCGCCCTCGAGGATGTCGACCTCGCCTGAGGCGGGCCACCCGTCCTCGAGCGTCTCCCAGGCGGCGGGCCAGGTGGACAGGCCTTGCGGCATGTGCCGGACGTCGAAGCTGCGTCGAGGTCAGTTATGCACTCGGTGATCGTGGATCGGTGGAAGACGTACACAGCGACGTGCGTGGTGTATGTCTTGACGGACTTGATGCGCACGCTGTCCCGCCCTGATCCGGACGCGGTGAGCACGGTCGTGTCGTCCGCACGCATGATGAGGCTGTCGGCGGACGTGAACGTCAGGTTCTTGGAGAGTGCCGTAGCTTGGTCGACGTAGTTACTGGATAACATGAATGGCACCAATCAGTACTTAGCCTGCCACCAAGTGGGAAAGGCCCTTACACTCTGCCGGAGGTGGGGTCCGGGATTGCTTCGTGTGTGAAGGAGGTAAGGAAGTCCTGCCCGACGTGGTTGTCGCTCAGCGCGTACGTAGCAGCCCATGCTGATGAGACGAGGGACGCGACAAAGGGGAGACCGAGGGATATGGACGAGCGCATTTTGACTTGGACTCGGGCTTGAAGACGTTAAATACAGGGACGAGGGCAGATACAGGGGAGCGGACGACCACCAGGGCTTGAGCTAGGAGAAAAGAAAGGAAGGAAAGAAAGGCGTATAAATATCAGCGAGCACGCGGGGCATATATACGCAGGCCCACGCGGGTGGCACACAGGGCTCCCCTTCGATGTGGACGTGCCACCAGGAGAAAGACGCTTGCCGGGCGTGCCGGGGCGGTAGCCAGGGATACGATCGGGAGGAGGGTCGGGGCCCGCGCGCGGATGCGGTGCTGGGCGCATGGATCCGTTCAGGTGCGGGTCCGAGGGATTTGAATCTAAGCGGGGTTTTCGGGACCTGGGTGGAGTGGCGTCCAATCGTGCATGGGTCGCCATTGTGGCGACGTAAAGAGCTTACCGACCAGAAAGACCCGCGATGTCCTTAACGCTCTGCGCTTGGTGTTTTTGACGTTCAGACAATGTAGCCGTCACAGATTCATACGTCGCGCGAGGTAGTAACTGATCACACTACGAGTCGCAGCACGAGGCTGCAATCATCAGTTTTGATCGCAACTGACAAACGCCTCCCAAAACATGCGCCGAACGTCCTGTGGAATGGATAATCGCAGCAGCAGATAATCAGGCGACACACTCTTCGTCTCAGGAACTTAGGATGCATGCTTGGGGTGGGGTTCACAGCGATATGCATATGGACAAAGAATGCTCCGAAAGCAACTGATCAGTGCGCAGCGAGTGTGCTGCGATGGAAGAGAACTCGGGAGGTTTCGGATGCTTTCCGTCGACATAACGATCATTGCCGTTTACGGAGAGTCTCCTAAGTTAAGAAGTGCCTGCGGATAGGGCCCGGCAAGTACCGTTGCCCCATACTGTATATCTATGTATGTAAGCAACCGGGCGCACAGCGTTACACCTTGAAATGGCACCCCTCGAAGTAACAAAGCCGGCGTTACGCGTTACATTGGTAAAATTAGCAACCGCAACCCGACCAGTACCCATGCGCTTCTACATATGATCCTTCCATATTAGGGATGCAAAGAAGCACTCTACAATATAATACTTGATTTTTAACTGCTGAGATATATTGACGGAATAATATTCGTAGCTAAATCCTACCAAAAGTCGAATTTTTTGACGAGCGTTACACTTCCCCGGAGAAGACAACAACCTCTGCGTTACGCGTTACCAAGTGCGCTCCGGGTAACGCAACGGAGGCTGCGTTACGCGTTACGTCGCTTACATACATAGACATACAGTACCTACTCTCAATCAGTCTGATTTAGCATGGAGACCACCTGTATCACGGCCCATGCTATGGATTGACGAGTTTCAACCTGACGTCGGCTCAGTCAACGAGACATTTCTCGGCGCTGTAGTCATCAATGTTGGACTTGATCTTTTGATAGCTGCACATCGACTCTGATGCCCGGAAGAATGGTCGGAGGGAGCAGGCTTGCGAGCATGGTCCAAGGAAGGGCCGGAGGTATAAACATCCAACGTCTTTCGTTCATCCTCTCCATTTGCACGGTGTCCTCATCTTCTTGTTGTCTCCTATGCTTTCACTTGTGGCCACCGCGATGACGACTCTGATGCTGATTCCGAAGAATGAGCGGGAGGAATAGGTACTGTGAGGGAAAGAGGTACGTGCATCAAAGATTTGCCGTTCGTCATCTCAGGTCGACAGTGGCCTCTTCTCTACGTTGTCCCCCATCCTTCAGTAGTCAGTCTCCGGACAAGGGCTGTGTCCTTGATCCGAAGACTTGTCTGGACCAGCAGGTTTCAAGAAAGAGAAGGAGTGTACGAACATCGAATATTTGCCGCTCACCATCTCAGGGCGTATAGCAGTCACATCTCCGTAGTGTTTGTCATCCCACCGACTGTGTATAGCTCATGTCAGACGGCGAAGATATCCCGAGGTATACCTCCCATCATTGAATTTCCCCTCTGACCATGTTCTGCAATAATCAACTTGGCTTACCGATATAATCTCGAGTTTGGGGCCGCTGCCTTTATCTCAGGTGGAAATCTGACCTCCAGCCATCTGTAGCAACACACGACATCTGCTCAGTGATCACTCTACGCTGTCTGACAACTCCGAGTCTCGGTTTTGCACTTGTCGATTCGGTATCCTCATCTTCATATCTGTCGTCCTCGCCTCCCTGCGTTCGACGCAATCAATCCTTATCCAAGACGTCGAGGGACAGCCATCCTCGTGACGGCTGCGTCGTCTTGGTACTCGTAGACTGCCTTACCAGATGACGCACCCTCAGAGTCGTGCGTGGGTTGTCCTGTAGTGCCCCGCCATCCTGACATGCCGTTTAGTTGATGCCACCGAAGGTGGTGATAGCGCACTTCGATGCGTAGGCTTGGATACTTCTACAGTCTCCATTATTTCGAACGCCTATGTATCCGGCACGAATCGACTTGTTACGAGGCGCGTTTGGCTCGTAATCCGCACGACGTCTGCGTACGTCACCGAACACGTCTATCACGGCAGATGCAAACCCATCGCTTTCCCCTGAGATCCCGCTAACGCATACCTACTTCGTCCCATTCCTCTGTCA
Source organism: Gloeophyllum trabeum ATCC 11539 (assembly GCF_000344685.1). Taxonomy (NCBI): domain Eukaryota; kingdom Fungi; phylum Basidiomycota; class Agaricomycetes; order Gloeophyllales; family Gloeophyllaceae; genus Gloeophyllum; species Gloeophyllum trabeum. The sequence goes on along the minus strand of NW_006920416.1, from coordinate 1,690,708 downwards.
GATTCACTAACCAGCGAACTGGTGGGACAGAGATGTCAGGAATTTCTAAGGTTGCACGGTTGCAAGGTATAGGCCGTGTACTATCGTCCGGGTTCGGGCTCATCATCGGTGCGCTAGGGCAACGTATCTACCCATGCCTGACCTGGATCTCGCTTCCAATCGACAGTCTGGACAGATTTCTCTGTATCGACTCCTGTACCTGCTTACGGTCTGGCTGAATAAAGGTCAGCTACGGCAGATCTTCGGGTCGGGGGTACCATTCCGTACTACCAGAGTACTGATACATCAAAGGAAACCAAGGACTACATATAAGGCTTACAGGCGGAACATACAACAAACAACAACATAGGTAGACTACACTCAGCATAATCGCAAACTACATCCCGTTATCACCTCCCAGCGTCTTACCCCCCTCCCCCCTCCCATCCTAACCCTTGATTGCCTCGAGCCCACACTTGACCACCCACGCGTCGAACCAATTCACCTGCTCCCTCTTCACGAGCTCCTCCAGCAGGGCCTCCAGCCGTTCCTTCGGCCACGCAGCGATCGCACTCAAGTCGCGAAATCCGAGCGCGAGAAGCTTGGGGTGGAGGTGGTCCATGCTCGGGGTGAGGGTACGGAGGAATGCCTTGACTTCTTCGGAAGTGTCGCTGTCGGTTTGCGGCGCGGGCGAACCTGGTGGAGGGGAGGGTGATGCGAGGGTGGGGGCGGCGGAAGGTGAGCGGGCGGCGGAGGCTGGTACGGACGCCCTCGGCGGCACGTCGACATACACCTGTGCCTTTACGAGAGACGAGTGCTTTAGACTCCATGTCTCGATATGGAGCATAAGAGTTACGTACTTTACCCTTCTTTATTCTTGTCTTGACCTCTTTTCGGATCGCCGCCTTCGCGAAAGACTTCTTGCCAGTCTACATTACCATACTATCTGTCCCACATCCACTCAGCACCACGAAAGACTCACCAGGATGCTGCCAGCTCGATGGTAAGTCTCGATCCTCCTGGCCCGTCTACCCACCTTCACCACTGCCTGGGAAGCTGATGCTCCCATACCCTCGTTCTCTTTATCACCAGTCCCGCTCTTCGCTGTCTCTCCCAGCGCTCGTGATTTCCTTCTTCTGGAGTTCGACCTGTTGCACAAGTACCGGCACATGTAGTCCCGAAGAGGCCAGGACGAGGGATATTTGGCGAAGATAGGAAACTGGGCGGATGCCTTGGACACGTATAAATATCAGACGTCCGGTTAGTCTTCAAGAGGTCACAAGCTACTCACATCCTCGATGAAGGCCTCCCACTGGCCAGACGCCTGCTGCCTGATCGTTAGGTTGAAGTCGAGGTAGTTCCCTGCGAGCTGCACAACGTCCTTCTATTCGCAGTAAACCGATGCGAGGGCACACAGGTCAGGATCACGAATAGTAGAGGAAAGGCACGGTGCTCACCAGAAGCTGTCTTTGCAAGTCCGGCCCAAGCTGATGTGTGAGCACCTGCGAGTATGTCCTGCGCGTCGAGCCGTAGGTCCAGCACAAACTGCCGTCCACCAGCCCACTTCCAGACTGGGAAGCATTAGGCATACCGTTCCCGCAGCGCGTGAGTGTTCCTACATCAATGCATATAGTATGAACTATGTTAGAGGCACTGGGCGTGGAGGTGCGCACCGGAGCTGGCCGAGGACTCATCTTTTAGGCTGACCATGGCCTTAGCGGGAGGGTTGGGGGGGTTGGATTCGAGTCCGAAGCGATGATTTAACTTCGCCATGGTTTGATGACTGGGTTCTCTTACCTGTACGCTGTGACTCTGGTAAGATTACAGACGTAAGTGGTACGTACCAACAGAGGCCATTCTGATAAGAGAACGTTGGATCTTACCTTCTTTGCTGCGACAAAGTCGTCAGGGCTATGAAAGATGCGAGCAGCAGGCAATAATCCGGTATACGGTGTACGAAGCCTGCACGTGGTGCGAATGGCTGCATATGTATCCTTGACTCACTATCTAGAATCTGTCCAACCGTGACTCTCGATGGACGTAAAACGTACATACGCACTAGAACCATCGTGGCCCAACTTACAGCATTCTCTGAATCTCATGGCTTCTCGTGTACGTGTCCGTACAGCTGTGTGCACAACGATTGTATCGATCCAGCCACACTTAGTGGATTAACGGTCACCCCTTCATGAAATACGCAATGCATACTGTGGTGACAGTCCGGCCGGTGCTGCGGCACTACTATCCAAACCGTCTGTGCGGCTTCCAGATCCCTGCAAAGGCAGATCTGGCTGGGCGAGCGGTGGCATTATAAATTGATTTGTATTTCGAGTCGGTATCTGTCATTAGGCGTGCTCAATTCTACAATTCGGCCGTTCGCTCGAGCAATCGTTCGCGCTTTCGTTCGCGCCAGGAATAGCTCAAGAAGTGATGCGGGAGATGGCCGAATAATCATGTGACTTTCTCCTCTGCGCTGGTTTGGCTCGCTCAAGCTCTCTGTGTAAGTAACCCAAATACAATATATGGTTAGGAATGTACTACTGGGCCTGCGCCGTAGGATGGGGATTAAAGTAATGATGACAGGCACTAAACGTCTGTTCTGTTACTATGTTACCACCATGTAATGAGCTTATTGCCAGTGAATAGGAGACGTT